>NW_026136701.1:20530713-20870713 GCF_905237075.1 Dicentrarchus labrax
ATTGGCCTTTTTGGGCGGCTGTAATTATTTCACTTTAAAGAATCTCATACTCTCGCTTCCTAATTATTATTTAATCTAGTGGAATCTCTGGTAATGTGTACCTACTTACTAAAACACACTGAAGAAATGTAAACATTGCTGTTTACAGTGTGTATTTGTGTCTAATAGCAAGTGCAGAGTATTGAATAAACCATGTCCCATCTGTTTAATAGCCTGTAATCTCCGGCCTGCGTTGATGGTTCCCTGGAATAAGTCTCAGCCTACCTCACTTTGTCCCAACACTAACACCCGATAGATGGGAATACTTAGAGCTGACCTCAGATTAGAGTGCATCAGAGGGGGGATGTGAGCAGGAGGAGCAAGTAGAGAAAGAAAATGCAGATGAACTGGAAAGGTTGAGTTATCTGTCCAGAAAACCTGAGATATTCTAAAGTTTTTCCTCTTGTAAAAACACCTACAGCTGTACATGAAGCTCCCACACACACTTTACTATTTGTCTGTTAGGATGTTGTCTAATGTAGAACAAACTAATAATCAGGAAATGAATGGACAACAGTCATTTTTTAAATATTTATTAAGCAAACATGTAAAAACATTTAAATTTACTAGTTCCAGCTGCTTCCTTTTCTGTTTATGTCATAATCAATTGAATATCTTTTGATTTTGGATTATTTCATTTTGATTATTTTCAGATATTTAAGAATTTTTTAATTAACCATTCAAACTTAGAGTTGTTGCACAGCCCCCAGTCATTTTATTAGCGACTAACTACAGATCTTACTCTTTTTTTATTATAGTTTTCTCTATATATCTTGACCCAAATTAATGTCATTAAGATGTCACTGGTCATTTTACTATACATATCCCTAATTTCCATCCTGTGAGAAGATCTGTAGTTGGTTAAAACGTTGATTTTAAAAAAAGAAAAGGAGGTGTGATTCCAAAGTGAGGTACTCCATACAATAGATTATAGATTACAGAAGATGTGAATAAAATCAGGCTTCCCAAAGACACTTGAGCAAGCCTTTGTAGTATCCCTCTCCTATCACTGGCTGGGTAGTCTCGATAAGCTCATGACAGAATCTGGTACCTTTTTATTATAAACAGCAATAGTACAAATGTGTTAATTGGAGCAGCAGGCGTGAGTCACACCTAGGGAAGGCTGGTATTTAGACAATACTCACAATCACAGTAATGTCATCACATGTATATTTTATACAATCGGCCACACCTTGACTGAAGAGGCTTCTTTAACATTCATTACAATAAAAAGCAAGAGAGAACAAACAGATGCCTAATTCCTTACTTACCAGAGGAGTTATCAAAGCAACCAGTGAGGCACAATCGGGACCAGTGGGAGTGCTTTCCTGAAAACTTCCACAAATCAACTGTACGAAAGTGTCCCAACAGCTGAGGGTGAAACACAGCAGACATGAGCTGCGTCAGATTATACAATTGAGGTCAGAGGATTCTCGGATAATTGCCAGGGAATCCTCTTCCTCCTCCCAATCCCTTTTGAAACCGGTCCAGAATGTCAAGATTTGACATTTTTATCCCCCTGACCTTGTACTTTTCAGCTCAACTCAATTTCCTCCTGTGGGAAAAATGTCTGCACTAATCGTTTCCAATCATTTCCTTGACACAGAACTGCTGAACCTCTACCACTTCACTTCAGAGGGTGTTGTGTCTCAGTGGAGGGGGATAAAAAGTCCCACATCTCACTGTGTTGTTATAAATATTAGGCTTCTTTTTTTTTTTTTATCCCTTCAGTTTCAATTCACATATTTGTTCTACCTCTGAAGTACATGACTACATGTTAAATGATGTCTTTTAATTATAGTCAGTGAGTCAATAGACAGGAAAATTGATCTGCAACTATTCAGTTAATCGTTATAGTAAGGTCCAGCTTTTCTAATGTGAGGATTTGCTCTTTTCTCTGTTTTTATATCATGTAAACTGAAAAGCTTTGGATTTTTGACTGTTTCCCAGACTTTTCAACAAGCATTTTCTGTATTGCCTGACATACAGACCAGACAATTGATCGATAAAAGGAAAAAATGGTCGGCCTTCATGAATAATGAAAATAATTGTTAGTTGCAGCCTTACTTGTACTTACTGGCTTGGTGATGCAAGTTCTAGTTCCTTCATATAATCATTGTGAATCTCCAAACTCACTCCAGCTTCTGCTGCTGTTTTCCCTGTAAATTAGAAAGATAATATCTTTAAATTGATCAAGATTGATGTTTGTTTCCTAATTTGAGATCAATTTTCCTTCTAATTTCCTTCTGTTATTCTCCTTAACAACCCCAGGGAAGACAGGATGCAAGCCAGATCTGTCAGCTGCCTCTGCTGCACTCCTAACATATTTTCTGTTTGCCGTAGCCCGTCTGTTAGACAACTATGTGTCTAAAATGTAAACAGAGGGTTGCCATTTGTGTGTGTGTGTGTGTGTGTGTGTGTGTGTGTGTGTGTGTGTGTGTGTGTGTGTGTGTGTGTGTGTGTGTGTGTGTGTGTGTAGGTTCTGTCAGTAAAGCTTGGGTTAAGTGTCACTGTCACAGTAAGGCAGCAGTCGTCTGACATAACTCTGCTAATACCCTCCAAGATGTTCTGGTAGGATTAACTCTCTGCAACCAGCATCTCTGTGGCTCTGTTTAAAAGCATGCATAGTCACTCCAGTTCTCAGAGTTCTCGCCATAAAAAGGATGCTTCAGGTGACGAAAGAACGTGGGCGGATGCTCGTATAATTCTACCAACGCACCAAAGAGTGCTTCTCCTTCTATTACATACCTGCCAGCCAGATATTGTTTAATGTAATTCGTGTGCAGTGCTCTGCCTACGTGTGAATGTGACAGATGCATAGGACTGCTACGACCCCTGCTGCTAGAGGAAGCTCTGCCAGCGGTTTCTGGTAAATCCAGACGCAAGGAGCTGGCTTCGGCTCTGAACAGGAAGGAGGCGTCTTGTGTTGTGGCACTTGAGGCCTTAAAATACCTCATGTGAGCTGGCCAAATGAGTCTGTGAAGTCCAACCCCCCCGTGGGGGGTGAGCCGATGACACCTGGCACTCAGCTAGAGACGTGCAATTGATTTGGTTTTAAGTGTTCACGTAGCTGATGTTCACCTTGAGCTCAGGAATGCGAAGGTGTATTTATACTGTTGTGCTTTTTATAGAAAGAATCGATCCAGAGTGGCCCAGTTGGTCCACTTGAGTGTTTGCCTCTGCAGGAATTACAAAAAACAGCTGGCGATGCAGCACATTGCTCTGTTGCATAATCATACTGTTTTGTACTTGAAAATAAAAATTTCATGTTGCTGTTCCGAGTTATTTTTTGTTAAATTATCTCACGATAATGAAGGGCAAGAAGGGGAATGTAATCCACTGGCATCGTTACACAGCCTGAGATTGTAAAATGTTGTATGCATGTTATGTATGTTATGTTTTCTTGTTTTATTTGGTGTTCTTTATTGTTTCTTTATTGTCAGATTTTGTTGTTGCTGTTTAGTTTATGTTGATAATTGTTGAATAAGGCATAGGTTCACATATATGGCCACTCATAACACTTTTTCTTCAATCTCAGGCAGTCCAATTCAAACGTGTTTGTGTTTTACAATCAAGTTTTTAAGGCATAATAACACCCTTATTAGTTTTGGTGGTATAATCCTTTTTAAACAATCCTCTCGGTCATAAAAAAGTAATAACGCTGACTATTTCCCTTGTACCCAGTGTTGAATATGTTTGGTTTTTTCCTCACAGAAACGGGCCAAGGGCCAAGTGCTTTTTGATAAAGTGTGTGAACACCTCAATCTACTGGAGAGGGACTACTTTGGCATCACATACAGAGATGTAGAGAATCAGAAGGTAAAGGAAAATGTATGATATGCTAATAATCAGTTTTATGGAGTACGGTTATGGATTAATGTTTGATTAATCTCTATAAGAGTTACTATGGGAACTTTGGTTCCAAGTCATTTCCTCACAAACTGGTGATAATTAATGCTTTGTGTCTGTGGTTTTATGTTGTCAGAATTGGCTCGACCCTTCCAAGGAGCTGAAGAAGCAGATCAGGAGTAAGTCTAATAAAGCCACTCGAGTGTTTTTTTTATCCCAAACAGCCAATTAAAATGTTTGCAGGCTGCTTTGATAATTTAATGTTCTTTCTACGTCTCAGCTGGTCCCTGGAACTTCGCTTTCAACGTAAAGTTTTACCCTCCAGACCCCTCCCAGCTGACTGAGGATATCACAAGGTGAGTAAAACAGTTAATTTAGAATAATTGTTATGTGATCGTTGGTGGACATTTGATTCTTTAATGTCATCAGCCCTTCTTATAAATGTTTAATTTTTTTGATTCAGATACCTAAATCCAGATATTGGATTTGATAACAAAAATAAAATGAGTGTGACTTGAGTGTTGTGCTTTTCTGTCTCTTTTTCCTGTCTTAGGTACTACCTGTGTCTGCAGCTGAGAGACGATGTGGTTTCAGGCCGTCTGCCCTGCTCCTTTGCCACCCACACAGTGCTGGGCTCCTACACAGTGCAGTCTGAGCTGGGAGACTACGACCCAGAGGAATTAGGCAGTGACTACATCAGCGAACTGCGCTTCGCACCCAACCAGACCAAAGAGCTAGAGGAGAAGGTCATGGAGCTCCACAAGACCTACAAGTTAGTCTCAGGATTATTTCCTATTTTTTTAATCTGCCAAGTACTGCTTTTAATATAGTCCAAAAGTATACAGTTATATATATATATGTGTATGTATGTATGTATGTATGTATGTATGTATGTGTATATGTGTATATATATATATATATATATATATATATTGGCATATCAACATTTTTATCAGCTCAGAGCTTCTTTCATCTGGATTTTGGTGGTTGGACGTTAAGAGGAGACAGACAAGGCCCCCTCTGTGATATGTGTGCAGAGTTTGACATTTGAAGGATGTTTTCACATTCATCTGCTGAAAGTGGAAAATTTCTCTGTCCTCATTGAAAATCAGATTTTAAGGGGCGGGGCCTATGAGTGTGATTTGTGACATCAGGAATAGTTTGGATGTCCATCCTTCTCCACTCTGCAACTTATGCAAGTGTGATGTAAAAGCATAAAGCCACCAGTGCACATACACTGAGAATGGACTTTACAGTGAAGTAGGAGACATCTTGTGCCCAGCAGCAAAACTTCAGATGTTAACAAAAATGTGCATATTCATAGATTTGGGAATTTTAATGAGGCAGAAGGAGTAGATGCCTTTTTAAGGATTTTAATGGGGAAATTGTACCCTATTTTACCCCATATCAGACACACATTATTGTTACAACTTTTATGTCTTAATACATGTCTGGAGGGGATCTATCTTATTTTGATACGTCAATTACAATACATACTTCTTTTTTTTCACAATATTTCTGGCATCAATTCATTAATGGACATATTGTAGATTTGGGTGAAAGTGAGGGATTGGGGGGTTTAACACAAAATGTTGAGATCACATAGGACCTTGTTGCTCATGATATAAAGCTGATTTTGAATTATGCGTATTTAGGAACTTAAATCCCTGAATCTGACAACTTGAAGCCACTCAGTCAAACTGGGTGAATGTTTACAGCCTGGAATAATAATAATCTGCTCTGAAAGGCAGCATGTCTCCAGACATTGGATTTGTGTTTTCCTGTAAATGGATGTAGCTGGCTGTCCTTTGTCTGAGCCCTTCATTCTACCTGTATTACAATGATTTGTGGGTAATTTGATGCGGTCCTTTCTAGCGCTGTGGATGGAACGAGGCAATGACAGTGCAAGGATTAGAGTCTCTCCAAAGACCATCTATGCTAAAAATGGATGCACTCATGGTAGTCGGTTGTGCTTCAGTTAAAAGCATCCATAAAAAAACAGCCATTTTCCAAAAGCTTTTATGCAATAAAATTGTGAATAATGATGATTTTAGATCTTACTGGACTATATATCTTACTGGACTATATCTTAAGCATTGCATATTCACATTGGTCAGAAAGCATCAAATCTCTCTTTGCTATACTTGTTGACCTTATCTATCTATACCTATCAGGGGGATGACACCAGCCGAAGCAGAGATTCATTTCCTGGAAAATGCCAAGAAGCTGTCCATGTACGGTGTGGACCTCCACCATGCTAAGGTAACAAGTCACTAAAAGCTTCTACCTCCTCAAATTTAATGTCTCTCACAAGTCAAACTTAGTATCTTAAGGATTATTTATCTGTATACTGCATCCAAGCCCACTGGAAAATGAATTAGAAATTGGAGACTGCTCTTTCACTTTCTTGCTAATAGTTAGATGAGAAGGTCAATGCCACTCTAATGTCAGTATGCTAAATATGAAGCTACAGTCAGAAGTTGTTAGCCTAATTTAGCACAAATAGTGGACACAAGGGAAATCATCTAGATTAGCTCTGTCTGAGACAATCCGCCTACCAGCACTAAGTTATACTAACAATGAGTTGTGGTTTTACTGAGGGTTATGTGCTGGACAGTTTCTTGTCTGCAAGCAGTAGACAACGTCTCTTGAGATTGCCGGGAAAAACCTTTTTGTTTTTACGATTTGCACAAACGAGACATAAGGTAATTGGTAAGTTTTACTGTAAAGACATAGAGTGGTATCATTCCTCATATTTAACGCTCAGCAAGAAGGTAAATATTCCCAAAAAGGTCAAACTATTCCTTTAAGTAGTTCACTGAATCAGTCTACAAGAATGTAGTAATGTAGGGTGTCTCCAAGATGCATTAGGAAATCTGCAAATGAAATGTTTTTAATATGGATTTTTATATTCTTTTTAACGCATTCCACTCATGCAGTGAATAGTGACGCTTGCCACCACCACACCGCTGCTTCAAAAACATCACGGCTGCCACAGTTAGTGCCTCAGTTTAACATGCCACCACTGTTTCGCTGATTTACTGACATTATGTCACCGCTGCCTGTCTGTGGATTTGGGGGCTGCAGGGTGGAGGGATAGAAGGGCGGTGGGGTCTGGAGCCCAGCTTGACTTGAATGATTTTTCCTTGCCGTTTCTAATCCGCCGGCCAGATGGGATCAAACACGTCATTAGAACACAGGCAGTAAAGAGAGAGCTGGATTACAGCGGCAGGACGGCTGTCATCATAAAAGAAAATTACAGTCATTGCTCTTGATATGAATCGGTTATCAAAAGCGCTTTGAAAGTCAAAATGGGTCTAGATGTGAGCGATGGAGAGGATATTGCATTCACAGATTTAGATCAGAATGGAGAAGATGACAGAGATGAGGAAGCGGCCTTGATCAAACTGAGCAGACATCAATTGCTCACTGTTGGATATGTGAGTCAGTTCTGATACACAAGAAAAAATATATGTCTTCTCTCCTCTCTCATTAAATGCGAAGTTGGTAGGGAGTCTCTATGAATGCTTGGCTCCAGCTGAGGGAGAGGTAAGAGGCTGCATCTCATGTGCTTACCTGCGTGTGTGTGTGTGTGGTTTTTATTTCTGCATGGTTACATCTAAAGTGGTCATTTCAACTGTTACTTCAGACTGATTGTTCCTGCTTTGGACCAGCGCTTCCCTCTCAAAACGTCACCATTGGTTTCACCTGCTCATCTCATGCTTTGTGCAGTGAAGAGCATCATTTTGTGCTTCATCCACCATTTCCCAAGACTTCACTGTTGCTTTTGCCAATCAGTGCGCCTTGAGTCAACATCACCACAGCCTGCGTAGAGAAGATAAGAGTATCATATGCCTGATTCCAATCTCCACCTGCCTGCTTTACCCTGTTATTATCACAAACTGTTAAATTCTACTTTACCCTGCTGTGCACTGGCTCCTGAACCACCTCTATATCCTGTAGAGTTTATGTTGTGCAGAAACACAAAAAGAAGAGCAATGTTGTGGACAGTGGCTTCTTCTTTGACATTGTCAGGGATCCTATACTAAAGTGACACATTATAAAAGTGTTTCATTAAGCTAATTTCTAATCTTTTGCTGTTCTTCTTGGTGTGTGTTGTTCCCAGGACTCTGAGGGCGTTGAGATCATGTTGGGAGTCTGTGCAAGTGGCCTGCTCATCTACAGAGACAGATTGCGAATCAACAGGTTTGCTTGGCCCAAAATCCTCAAGATCTCCTACAAGAGGAACAACTTCTACATAAAAATCCGTCCCGGCGAGGTGAGAACAGCTACAGATACAAAAAAAAAAAACACATTTATTTATAGGGATGTCCAGAACTGATCTGCTGGATAGTATTGGGGCATTTATTTTGATAAGTATCTGCTGCAAAGCCTGATCCATCTGATTCTTTGTTTGGCCTCTAAAGATTGCTTCTGAAGGTCAGAATTTTCTGTGATTAAGAGACCCTGTCCTATTCCTGTCTAAAATCTCCTGACCCACACTGATCCACACTGACACCCCGCTCTTCACTGACATTTTATGAAGGAAATGCTGTGATGATGCATATCATAAATAAACAGGATTGTCTGTTCTTAGTGGGCCTTGTTCCGCTGTTTAATATAGGAAAAATAACTCATATTGAGATGTGATTCAATGTTAGAAATAAACATATAAACATACATGCATGTAAAAGGGATTCAAAATAAATGAATAAACAAGGTCAGAGTTACCTATAGAGGGAGTCTGACCACAGTATTTTGTCCTTGTTGCAGTTTGAGCAGTTTGAAAGCACAATTGGTTTCAAGCTTCCAAATCATCGCGCTGCCAAAAGGCTCTGGAAGGTCTGTGTCGAGCACCACACCTTCTTCAGGTAAGAAATGGAGGCTCTTTGACTGTGATAGGAAACAGCTTTTTACACTGCTGTAGGTCGGTTATTTTTTTATATATAGCAGCAATGTTTTCCTCACTGAGATGCCGTTACGTTGACCTGTTTCCCGTTAACATTTCTGGTTTATGGTTTATGGTCTCTGGCTGTAAGTAATTATTCAAAGACCGCAAAGAGTATTTTGTCCAGAGTTGGACTCACCAACACAAATTACTTTGTTTTCTCAAGTTTTTGACATCTTTTGTTTTTAATTGATCACAGTCATGCCAGCCTTGTAAACATGAGAGTACTGATAATTACCGTAGATGATTTCTTTGTGGTGAAATAGAAATTGTGTCCAGACTGTTAGTAGTTGTTGCCATTTGGACAGTGTGTAAAGTTGTTTTGTGCTGCTTTCAGCAAAAAAAAATGGTCTCTTGAGTTCTTTAGAGTAGCAAGCCCAGCCTGAGGGCTCTCTGGAGAATGTAAAACATTGGAACTCCTACTCATTTGAAAAGCGTATAGCTTAAATTAAGTGCTTTATTTCTGGTGTGATTAATGTGAGTGTTTGTAACCTGTGACAGGCTTGTATCCCCCGAGGCACCACCGAAGAAGTTCCTGAGCCTGGGCTCCAAGTTTCGCTACAGCGGCAGAACGCAGGCTCAGACCCGCAGGGCCAGCTCTCAGATCATCAGACCTGCTCCGTTCTTCGAACGCTCCACCAGCAAACGCTACAACATGTCCCGCAGCTTAGATGGAGGTGAGAAGTTGACGGTTTTGATTAATGACCGGCTACAGCTACCTACCAAGTTGAAATGCCTTTTGAAGTTGAAATGTGTTCAGTAATCCAGTTTATTTCGTTTAGGGATATTTTTAGAAGCTACTTTGTGTCAATTTGCATGTCCCTAAGTTTAGATATGATTATTTAGCATGTCTGAATTTGTGGGGAGAACTCTTTCTCACTAAAAGACACTACTGCTACATTATGTGACAAGAAAGTATGACATAAACCTTTTATTAAAAGTTCCAATTAGTTTTTGTTCTTCTGTATTCTTCTCTTTTTCTTCCTTCTGAAAGGGAAGAAAAATGTGCTTTCCACCTGAAAGCCTGCAAAGATAAAATGTCTTGCACATTTTTAGAGTGCAGTGACAAAGCCACAATGGGTATCATAAGAACAATGTGCAGGAGCAAATCAAACCCACACAGTTTTCCCCTGCAGTTCAGAACAAACCATGGTGTCCATTAAACGTCACCAATTCCAGCCCGTCACATTCATCTTTGTCTTCCCGTCCTCCAGCACCCATTATGGAGAACCATGAGACTCTCATGAAGGACAATGCCGCTGACGGAGCAGCCAAAGTCATCGCCAAGGGAGACATCATCACCACGGTTACGACGGAGAAGAAAGCAGAGGAAGAGAAGGCGGAGCAGGAGGACGCCAAGATGGACGCAGTTGAGACGCCAGAACCCGTTGTCACAACACCGCTCAGACATGACACTAAGGTAAACCACATTACAATGGGGATCAGTGCAGTCAGAGCTGCATTTAATTTGGATAGGGGGACTGTCTAGAGGCTTGAATTGTTGTATTTCAAAGAGAGGTAATATATACAAATATACCACCAGATTGTCAAAGAAACAGTTGATGTTTCTTAGAAGCTGCTTTTGTCTTTTTAAGTCCTTTTTTGAGATTTTAGTTTGTTTTCTTTCTTAATAGACTTCTTAATGGCTGATGAGAATCTCCCAGTTTCTTTCAGCTTAACCCACTGCAGTAGACTAGGCCTAAGTGCTTCTCATCTTGTGTGCGCTTTACTAATTAGCTTTTCTTTTCTTGTCCTTCCTTTGACCCCACACTATACTCGTGTGTGTGTTCATGCGTATTCGCCCCTCCTTTCCCTTTCGCTCCTCTCCATTTACACACACACGTCATCTTTTTTCGTTGACATTTCCCTCCATCAGTGCTCCCCTCGTGTATACACAACCGACCCCCACCGCTCTGAGCTCTCACTCCCCTCATCTCCCGTTTCATCGACTAAAGTACGGCGGAGGCGCAGGGAGAACACGCGTAAACGGGCCTCGTCAGTCAGTCCAGCCAAGAGCAGCGCTGGGTGCCGCCGCCGGCAAGCCCTCGCCGACCGCAAAGCCGCCCTGTTGGACGAGCAGGTGCTGCTACTCTCGGCCCGCAAGCAGAGGCTGGAGCAGGGCAAGCCCCGCGGCGGCACGCTCTTCTCCTTCTCCCTGCACCTGCCCGACCTGTCCTCCTTCCTGGATGACGACGGCTACATCACCTTCCCCGATCTGTCAGAGATGCACTTCCTCCCTGAGTGCGCGCAGAACTTCCTGCCCATTAAATCACCGTCACTCATCCCGTGCTTCCTCTTCATCTTCTTCTTCCTGCTCTCCACTTCCTTCTCCGTCCCTTACGCCCTCACCCTCTCCTTCCCCCTGGCGCTGTGCCTCTGCTACCTGGAGCCCAAGGCAGCCTCCCTGACCGCCTCCATAGCCCAGGGCTACCATGACCATGACAGTTCAGAGGAAGAGGAGGTGTGTGTGTGCGTACGCCTGTATGTTCCAGTACTGGCCTCTGGTTTAGAGTAACAGTTCATTATAACGGTTAACCCCTTATCCTGTCCTGTATCTTGCTCTGCTGTTTCACCAGTTCAGAGCCGACCTGGAGACTGTGTCTGTCCCAGTGTCTGTCAGTTCTCCTGCTTTCAGAACCTCATCTCTGCCCGATCACACTCTCATCCTGTAGACTACATCCTCATCAACATTACAAGTACACAGAGATGAAACCTGCAAGTCTTACCATTTCATATTTGATTGGCTTGTATTTACACCTTAATGAGATGGTTAGACACAAATATTTGACTACTTTTTGACACATTTACTATATTTGTGCGTAAGCTTTATGCAGCATATCCGTCAAGTTACCATGAAATAGTATCACTGTCACGCTGCAGTGTCTGTGGAAACGTGTTTATTAGAGATAATGAGGATTTGAAGAAGTCACCTATCGTCATTTAGTCACTAATCCTTCACCAAACCTCATATTTAAAAACCTAGTTTTGTGCCTAACCCATCTCAGTGTTATCATCCACATTCATGGCTTAACAGTGTAGAAAGAGACTGCTACAAGATCAACACCAGCTGCATGGAAACACTTCCATTTTTATCTATGCACTCAAGTCTCTCTGCATTTCTATCTTGAGTCAAGCAAAGCAGCACAAATTAAAATGAATAATTTAAATTAAACTTCTGCTGAAAAGGACTAAAAGCAACTGACTGTATAGTGCCAACGTGATTTATTTGTTTTACCCCTAAAGCAACACCATTTTGAATCTCAAATGATCGGTGTTATGTAATGTATGCATGCTGCAATGCAGAGAGACTGTGACAGTTAAATGCATCCAGACCACCCCTAGTGTCAACATGCATGGAGAGGAGGGGGGAGGGCCTGAAAGTCAGGTTACTGTTAGGCAACAAAATCGCCAAATCCGATTTTTGTTATCAAGTGTTGAATGTTTGACCAGCAACAACACAGCAAAGGTTTTACCGGTCTTTAATGAATTTAAATTAATATTTAGCAGGATTGAGCCCTGTCCAAATCCAAAGCAAATTTACACTTCCATTTCAAAGTGACTGACCGAAGGTTTAAACTTCCTCTGAGTCTGTTTTGCTTGCTTACTTTTTATTTGCTTTTTTTTTTTTGTTGTTGTTGTTCTTTTCCTACTTTTATCTGTAGTGTTGTCTGATAATGTGTAGCTTACAGAAACAACCAGTGCATTTCCATTCGTTCCATTTGTGGTTATGAAGAATCTCTGTTGACAGTAAATGCATTTACAAGGGTTCACAAGTTGGGTTCTTGTCGTTTTCTTGCTTGCCACTCGGAACGGTTTTGGTCTGTTTGTGAGAGCAGACTGACAGCGAACAAACTGACTTTGCCTTTGATGGAGAGATGACTGCCACAGAGGTTTGTACATCAAGGAAAGACGTCGTATCTAAGGCATGAAAAAAACGTACTGACGGAGAAGAGAAATAAAATGATCATAGGTGTAAAAAAAGAAAGATATAAGAGAATTAGTGCATGTGACGCATGTATCACATCTTCTTGTCACGCCCATTTAGTTATTGTTTTTCTCTTTGTATGTATTGTAAACAGACTTTATATGTATGTAAATATGTCTTTTCTACTGACTACATTCCAATAGAGAGCCGAAGTCCTGACCTCACGTCCAGACTAGCTTCTTAATGCTACGATAGAAGTCCCTTATCTAAACATATAAAGCGAGCCAAACAAGACACTGTTGAGAGAGGCTCTGTTCCAAGGCTGGATCTTTTAGTTGTTAGCATGAATACAAATGTTAATAAGATTTTAAATTAGATTTTCTTACGTCTGGAACAGAAGTTCTGGTTTCACTTCGGCTCTCTGTAGACCATTCACTAAACCTCGCCCCCTTAGTTACTGTTGCTAAACCTGTCAAGCTTCTTATTCTCTCATGGCACAGAATGCAGCTCAAAACCATAAGGGAGGCATATTTACCTTTTTTTTTTTTTTAAATAATAATTTCTGAAACAATGCAGTTGATGGCTACAAACATAACATCTTGCTAAAACACTAACAATAAAAAAGGATGCTCACTGTTTGCCTTGGACATACAGCTTTAGTTAAGTATTAAAAGGGAAAATGCAAGGTCAAACTCTAACTTTTTTTTCTAACATAATCCATAATCCTTAGTGACAAGCCACTTAGCTTGTCACTTAGTCACTTTAATGTTCAAAGATAAAGGGTTTTAAGATGTGGCCATTAAAGAGCAAGACAGAACTGCTTATGTCTTAATTCTGATAGCATCCAGGACTGGCTTAAACACAGTGGATAAAGACAACACCTTTTAAACAGGGTTTATTTGTAACTTCTCACCCCACAAACTAATGTAGTTCATGGTGTACTCCTTACCTTTGGAAGTTAATTAGCTGCACATCCTAGGGTATGGTTGTAGCATATGTTACAGCAGACACATTGTTTAATCTATTCCTTATCACTTCTGTTACAACTCCATGCACACCACTTCCACATGTGAATAAGAAGCTTGACGGGCCCACTTACAGTTTCTAAGGCTATGATTGGACAAATGCTGTTCTCAGCAGGGGTTTAGCGAATGCTTAATTTCTGTTACAGTATTCTTTACTTTTTTAATTCAACCAACATCGTTACCTTCTCTTATCTCTCTGCTTGCCACTTTTTGTTGCTCACCTTCTCTCTCCTCCCACCTGAATTCTGTGTGTCTCTTCTCTTTAATGATCCCTTTCCTCTTGGTCTCACACTCTCTGTCCTCTGCTCTTTACTCGCTGTCAGTCGGAAGCCGACGAGGACTCTGAGATGCGGACTCAGGTACACTGGGCTCGCTTCATGGCCCTGCTCAGTGCATCACACCACCACCATCACCACCACCAGATGCACTGAGCCGCTCAAACATCCGCCATCAGTCACTTTGTGCCGTCTCTCCGCCTTGGCTTGCCTGCTCCTGCTCTTCTGTTGACACTCACTATCGCCCTTCACACCAGACTGACCATTCACTCTTGCCTGAATTCTCTTAACAACTGCTGCTGCAAAGCTGTTGCCTTTTTTAAACACGCCATTCCAGCTCATTTCTCAAGTGCCTCTATTTGTAAATGGTGGAGTCGTGTTCATATTTCTTTTCCCGCTTCTGCACCCGAGTCAGATCTCACTGTTTTTTGTTTTGTTTTTTCTTGAAGGTTTTTCTAACCATGGCTTTTACCATGACTTGTCAGTGAGTGCCATCATGTCATGTACAGCCATGTCAAGACAAAGCTCCCAATTTCTCCTAAAAAAAAAAAAAAAAAAAAAACTTTAACATAGCTCCTTTTAACTACAATTCCTCTCCCCTCTTTTGTCTTTGCAGTATAGTTTCATAAGACGAGTAAAAGGGGAAAACGTTTTTATCAAGCATAGTAATCTGATGCTAGAGGTTGGTAAGAAAACAATGCATGACTGAAATATGCATGCAGGAGTTTTTTTTTTTTGTATGAAGATTCCTAACTGCTATCAAATAGATCTAACCTACCAGTCGCTGTGCCAGTGTGAGATTCTGTTGTCTGGAGTTACTAAATTTTTATCTAACAGATTTCTTGCTGTGAGCATCCAAATAGATTTTTGTGAGAAGTTAACCAACAGAAATTAAACTGGATTAAGTCGGTGTTTGTGGAGATAGAGGACTAATGAGATTTGGGAGTGTTGTGCTTAACGAAACCCTGTAAAACTGGATCTGTGAATCTATGCATGAAACCATTTGTTGTCATTCATAAGCTGGTCCTAAATGCTTCCTTAGCATTTAAGTACAAGCTGCTACTCCTTTTAGTTACAGCTGCCATGTGAGTGGACTTTTGTTTTTGCTATTTTGTTGCTATTTGTGCGAGTTGTTGCACAGGTAGCCTGCACAGCCTCCTGAACAGGCCTGTGAACAGTAAACGTAAGGAATGAAGCGTATAATGCAGTTGATTCAGGTCTGTAATGGTGGATTCCAGACCTTTTCAGAACTGCATTTTATGTGTTTGTTTGGTAATTCGTTGGATATGCAAGCTACCGGTGCGTACATAAAGCATGGCCGTCGTTCCCTCCGTACTGCTCCTGGCCTCATCTCCTTGTATCATGGTTGACCGGCTACTGTAGGACACTACGTCTCCGGCAGAGATGGTCAAGCACCAGACCAACATCAGCGAACTGAAGCGCTCCTTCCTGGAGACAGGCGACAGCACGCCGGGCCTGACCGAATGGGAGAAGAGACTCTCCTCGTCCCCCGCACGCTCACCCAGAGCGGATGAAGCACCGATGATAGAGCCGCTGGATGTAAGCTGCAATCTACAGCAGACTGAATGACGGCATGTGTGTGTGAAGCATGACATCACCGAGGAGATTTTTGTAAAAACAAAGACATCAATCTCAAGAGTGTTTGCAATATGAGTCATAGTGCAGTAAATTCAATATTCATAATGGGGCTAGAGCCATATTTTCAACATCAAAATGAGTCTGCTGCAGTACATTTTATATTCCAAATGTCTCTTAAAGGAGAATATGGGCACCTTGATGGAAGTAAATGAATCTGCAAAGTCATTCGGAGTTGGTTTATCACTTTATGTCTTCACTATATCTCATCAGCGGTTGATTAACATTAATTTGTCTGGGTAATGGATGGTGCAGTCGTTAATCAGTAATATGATTGTTGTGCTCAGTGACATTACGTGCGTGAGTTAGGAGCAGTTTTATCAGCGTTTCTCTTTTACTTGTTTAACATAATCTGATGAACTCACACAGGACAAATGAGCGGCACTAATTGAAGTCTCTGAAGACTAATCACTGGCATCAAACATGTCTGACTGAAATGAAAAGAAGCTGACTTCTCTGGAAGAGCTTTGGGATCTGGATCATGTCCATTTGAACACTCACACTGGACATGTTCTTTCTTGACGTTTCAATCGGTCTGCCCTTTTTAATTATTGTTCTTTCTTTCTTCTTTAGACTGACGATGAGCAGCCTGAAGGAGAACAGACAGAAGAAGAGGTGCAACCTAAAGCCACTGAGGTAAACTGCTTCCACTTTGTTTTTCACATGTTAAACCTTTTATTTTGTGAGTGTGGTGTTCCCTTTCTACGTACGTATCTGGACACTGGCACAGTTTTTGGTATTTCGGCTCTTACTCTGTCACATGTACAGTTTCTCCACTTTATTTCCTTTTTCTGTCCTTTTTCTTAACTCTGATATTTAAACTGAACCTTTAGATGTCCTTCATTGTCCAGTTTTTCAAAGCAAAACCCTATAGTATTTGAATTTGACCCTTACCTTTTTAAAAATCAACATCTGATATTAATCAAATCAAATTGATCCAATATAGGAAATTAATTGTGTGTGGGAATTGTATCGCGGAAATCAAATGCTGATAGAAATTCAAGCATTACTCTTCACTTTCATAGTTTTATTATGATTATAATTCTACCATGTCTGTGCAGAAAAAGTTCAAAACTACATCCAAACACTGCATCTTTGTCCAAGTACTTATGGGGCTCAGTCTGTGTATGTGTCATTTCTAGATAGATATATAGTCTCTTGAGCTTATTCTCATCGTCTTGGCTGTGTGATGCCCTCTGTCTATTAACTTTGAACAATCCATTTCCAATAAGCCAAGTGTCTCCCCAGGCGACAGGATTTCTGGTGAAATACGTGGTGGATAGTATTGCTACAGATTTGGCCACCTCCTCAGGGCCGCACGGGATTAGTCTGTCAACCACTATGGACGATGATGTCTTCATGGATGGGACCCTCAGGGAAGTAGAGGAGAAAACTCCAGACTCCCAGGACGAGGTGTCAGAGCGGTCGCTGGTGAAGGTCAGCCCCGGAGCTGTCAGACAGGAAGTGTCCCAGGCCATCAGTGACAAGAAAGGGACGCTCATTATTTTGAAGGAGGCAGAGGATAGAGAAGACACAGAGAGTGAAGAGACAAATGCTGTGGGAGAAAAAGAGGAGCCTGAAGTCCCCGGAGAGGCCGAAGCTGAGGAGAATGAAACGTCTGAAACTACAGAAGACCCTTCTGTTATTATAGAAACCAAAACCACAATAGTCAAGACACCAAGTCTGAAGATAGAGATAAAAACTGATGACGTGACTCAGATAAAAGGTATTGACTCGCCTAAAAAGGCCATGGCATCATGGATTTCTGAGGAGGTGAAGACCGAGGCTTCAGAGGTCATCACTGTGTCAACAAAAGAAGTGAAAGAGTTGAAGACTTCTGACGCTCTGCAGCAGGAAACAGAAATCTTCACCTTTAAAGAGGTCCAAATGGAGCCGTCAAAGTCCAGCCTGACTCAGATCACAGTGTCAGAATCTTCAACTACATCCTTAGAAGTGGTACTGTATGAATACTAAAAGCAACAACTCGGTTTTGGCTGCCTCCCTCCATATCTCCACCACCACCCTGAACCCCATTGCCTTCCCTCCAACAGCAGCCAAACCCGTCTAACAGTGTAATCGAGCGCTGTGCATGGCTAACGGCTCCTTAACACCCGCCGGTTACTGTTACACTTGCTGAACCACAGGTTTCTGTTGCAATCAAGCCTGCTGCTTCTTCTTTTTTTTTTTTTTTTTTTTGATACAACTGTTTTGAGTTTGTTGATAGCTAAAACAGCTCCCCTTGCTTCAGCAGCTGGCTCCCATAGCTGATAAGGAAAGACATGGGAGCTCTGGCTGACTCTTGTTGGTTTTCTACCGTTTTGCTCAGCTGCACCATTCTTTTCTTTCAGCTCTGTTATCAGTTCCCTGAAAGGGGTGACTTCATAGCCCTGGCTCAGTGCCACCGCTGCAGCTTTCCCAGCCTCATCCTCCAAAATCCCCTTCTGCCTCCGTAACGAGTCAGGAAAACAATTGTATGGGTCTACCTACTGTAAAAAGAGATTTCAATGTTCTTAAACAGTTTTCCAAAAGCAGATTAGTTGAAAATTTGCTTCTGGTGGATTCAGCGATTCTAAAAATCGGATTTTAGTTTGAGGTTTTAGGATTTGTTCAACTTGGCATTAGGTTCAGCGGATTTAATGAGCTACATAATGGTATTCCATACAATCCATACAACATTTACTTTTCAAGCCTTTCATTTTTCCACCCTCTCTCCCTTTGCTCTTTTTGGTGTTCACTATGACTTGTGACTGTCCTCTCTTTTCCTTTCCCTCTGTTCTTGTGTCCATCCATCCTTCTGTCTCATCAGTCTACGCTGGGATGGGTTTCTTCCTCTCGAAAGGTGACCACTCCTCTCTGGTCCTCCCAGATTTCAAAATACAGCACAGTAATGGTTTTGGTGTAACTGGAACCTTAATTGTCTTCTAAATATTTCCACCTGCTATATGTGAATCTATCAGGTTTTACACAGTGACAGTCTGAAGATGTATAACCCACATAACCATCTTTCTCTCTCAGATGTGATGTAAAACTGCCCTGTAATGAGTGGATCCTTTTTTTTTTTTTTTTTTTTGTCATGATGAAGCAAAAGCATCATTTAATGGTACAATTTTCATTCACAGACATCAGCTGAACCAGAGGAGAAAGCGGTGGTTGCCACGGAGACGGAGGCAGAGCCAGCAAAGTCGACAGGGCCAACGGTGAATATCCAGACCACAGAGGCTGCAAAGGCCGAGCCAGTGCACACTGCAAGGGAGCACACAGTCAAAACAATGTCAGCGGAGCCTGCAGAGGGGGGGCTAGATTATGTAGTTGTCTTACAAGATGATAATAGTGGCGATGATTTAGGAGATGCACCAGAAAAGTATGGTGTTCCAGGCATTGCGCCATCTTCAGAGCAGCTTCACCAGTGTGCATCTGTGGAGCTGGTAGAAGAAAAACAGCCATTAGCGGCAAATTTAGGGTTAGATGAAAGCCTGTCTGACAGCGGTGCTTTGTCAGAGTCCTCAGTGCTGATCTTAGCAGCAGAAAATGAAAAAGAGGAGGGAGAGGATGCAAGCGTTGAGACAGAAGCGTTGTCCTCAAAAGACGAAAACGATACTTTCAGATTCATGGTTGCTCCAGCTTACATTAGAGATTGTGAAAAGGAAGAGAAGCTGGCTTCAACAGAGGAGGAACACAGAGAAGGGGAAGCAGCAGAGATTTGTTTGGAGGCTTTGCAAGAGGAATTGGCAGGTTTTGAAAATGCAGGGGAGAGAGAGCACACGGAAGTAGATGGCAAGAGAGTCCAGTTTTCCAATGAAGTGCAGTTTTTTGAGGAACAAGAGTTTCCTACAGAGTTAGAAGATGGTATTGAGGAGGTGGATGAAGAGAGAGATGAATGTTCACCGGCAGAGGATGAAAGACAAAAGGCCTTTCCAGACATCTCGAAACCTTTGCCCTTTGAAAAAGAGAAGTACTACTACGCACAGATGGACAGCTCAGAAGATGAAATGGAGAGAACCGAGGAGGAAGAGGCAGATGGAAAGAGGGAAGAACTGGAAGAGCATGATGAGGAAGAACTGAAATCGGAACTGGCAGAAGACTGTGTTGACGAAAAGGCTTCAGAGAGAGAAGATGTTATGGCATCAGAAGAAATGGTCCAAACTGAAGTATTGGAAGAAGGAGAAATAGAGGAAGAAGACCAGAAGTCCAGCCCGCATGAAGTGACCCAGACTGAACCTCTTACCTCAGATGCCCCGCTCACCCATCCACCTCCAGCCGCGTCTCAGTCGGAGGTAACCCAGCAGCAGCTCCACTGGCCTCGGCCTGGGCCCCGTAACCTCACCTCCAACCTCCCCTCCTGCCGACACAATCTGCCACTAATAATCAAGGGCGAACCTCAACCAAAAGCATGGATATGAGTCGCAACTTGCTAACTTCACACTTTGTTGCTGAGCAGATCAGGGGACCTTTTTAATGTGATGTGATGCACACACTTGATCGAAACCTTGTGATTTGCATTCTTCAGTATCCTCTCCTTCACTGGATCAGGGACTCTAATGCATGACTGCATGCTCGTTTAGAGATTTAAACCCTTCAATGACAGCCTTTTGCTTAGTTTATTAGCATGTGGCATTTATTTGTGTCAATTTGATTTTATGTACAACAGCGTGGAGCTATTTTAAGAACAAAGACGTACAGTTAAAAGTGAACACCTACAGCAATTTGTTTCAGAGATGGCAGCTAATTGAACTACAGCGCAGATGGTTTTGGTGCAGCTGTTCTCCCTCTTCATGCACTTATTTGTTCCCATTTAATCCTTTTTGTCCATTAGAGTGTTGATGCCGTCGAGGCAGGTACCAAAGAGACGCCTGTGATCCACACAGAGACAAAAACTATCACCTATGAGTCTGCAGAGGTACATATGAAAAATAATTAGTATTACCTCCATTTTATGTCTTGCACCATTTTGAAAGATGTGAGAGATTATTGTGAAGAGTGTCTGTCTGTAATTTGCTTCTAAAAATGTCCTAAATACTGATATTTCATGGCCACTTGCGGACATCAGAAACAAGCTATGAACCCAACACTGACGTATTATCACCTTGACATGAGGAACATATCAGCAATAGTTACTCTTTTAAACATGCAGCAGATAAATTATTATCATTAGTATTCATTTAGACTGTTTGTGTCCACAAGTCCAATATTGACTCTATGTGCCGTGACTAAAACGTAACAGCCACCTTTAACATAACTCTAGAAACAAATGCAGGTATGTAAAAATGAACAATCAGTGATATGATTTTTACAGATTAGACAAAATGTATGTATTTTTACATCATAGAAGACTTGTTGTCCTTGGCGGAGGTCTGACCTCCCCTTGTCCGTGCCTTGTTTTCATCACTACAAGGGACCCTAAGCCTTTCACATTACACATAAAACATAATATAAAAAATATTGATTATAGCTGCTTTAAAGCTGCACTAATAATTTATTAAGAAAGGATCAAATAACTACTGTATTTATAGTGTGAAAGTTTTCCTCAGGCCAACAGAGCTTTTAGCCTCTGAGCTTTCCTATTAACCCTGTTTTCACCCACCTAATAACCCCACTGTATGTTACCTGCCCAGGACCAAACTGCACTAAGTAGTTACCAGTTAGCTGGAGAACATAATGCAGCTTTTAGCAGATAAAAAGGCAAATATTTATTTCCAGGAGTTTGTGGAGATAAAGCTAAAAAATATGTGAATACTGGACTTCTCTACTGTAAATGACTGTTTATGTTGCTCAGTGTCTTCCAGTTGTGTAAATAAGCAATTGTTATCCAACTCAACCACCATTAGACAATATATCAGATGTTTTCAGCTTGTTGAAGATTTCCTCTTCCCACAAGTGGCCATAAGATCAGTTAATGCAGCTTTAAGGCTGCCACAGATTAATAGTGCTGAATAAATCAAATATTATTCAGTTGTAGTGGGTAGAGCACAAATCTAAAATGTAATTTCAAATGGGTTTTGCTCATTAACAGGTTGATACTAATGGTGACGTAGACCCCGGGGTGTTGCTGAGTGCTCAGACCATCACCTCGGAAACCACCAGCACCACGACAACCACACACATCACAAAGGTCAGAGTTCATCTATTGTCCCTCTGGCCTCTTAACACTCGAAGTCTCAAACATGACCCCAGTCTACACGTGTCTGCTTGCTTTAGCCTTTCTTTACTGCAGAATTTAGACAATGAAAATAGGTGAAGGGTGGGGGAAGGAAGTTTTCGTATCTGTGTAGTATAGAGACGTTCCTGATTACACACTCAGGAAACACAGACTCATGTTGTTTTTATTTTAATTAAATCTTGAATAACCAGAAATTATTTTGTTACTGACATCAGAAAATATTGAAAAATACTTCATCAACAATCTTAAAATGTCGTGTCTGTCCAAAACCCAATATCATAGAAGACTAATACAAATTCATATTTTAGAATCTGGGACAAGTTAATTTTTTTGTTTTTGCTTTACAAAAACAGTTTAAACAATGAATTATCGATGAGTTGCAGATGTGGAGCTTTCACACAGCCCATTTAAGGATTTTGACTGATAAGGGTACTTTTAAATAAAAATATAACATGATGAAAAACTTTAAGTTCGATGAACCTTTGAGGTTATGTTTGTAACCACATAAGTTTGTGTGCATTGATTTAAAGTCCTCTCTGTTCTGTCAGACGGTGAAAGGAGGAATATCAGAGACAAGAATCGAGAAAAGGATCGTCATCACAGGAGACGCAGACATCGACCACGATGAGGTCTCTCACATGTTTCTCATTTATTCTCCACTATCCTCATGATTTTTCTTTGCCTGTAGAGTCAGTAATTGACCATGAAAAAAGTGAAATGTTAGTGACCTTAGAGACCCCTCAAGACCTTAACTTTTACTTTGCGTGCATTGCACAGACACATGATATAGAATGGCTTAGCATGTGACATTTTAAACAAAACATTAACTCTTGATGTGACTTTAACAAATACTGGAAGTATGACAAATGTAACTAAAAGTTGCTTCCCTGTTGGCATATTGACTCACAATCCAACATCCCCCGCTCCCTCCCTGCCTTCCCCATTTTTTGTCTCCCCCTGGTGATCCCTCCTGGCACTGCACTCCCGTATATAGGCTCTGGCTCAGGCCATAAAGGAGGCTAAAGAACAGCATCCTGACATGTCAGTGACCAAAGTAGTGGTACATAAAGAGACAGAGATCACGCCAGAGGAGGGGGAGGACTGACCCAGGTAAGACAATGAGGTCCCAGTCCTGGTCCCAGCCCTGTTCGTTTTTAGTCTGGTTTTGATTTGGTCGGACTGAGCTTTTTCAACCTGGTCTCCATTCTTGGGCATGCTGCTTTCCCATCAGCACTTTTTTCTCACTGATACAGACAGCCCCGCTTCTGTAGCACTTACAGCTAATGCATCATGCTGTTGTCATTTCAGCTCCACTCCCCCTGCAGGGAAAAGGTCGACTGATGCGTGCATGCACACAGACCGGATATTATAGTCTCAACTCGTAATGACAAGGCTTAAAAACCTTTACAGTAATGCTCCTGGCAGTCTCATGCAATCTCTTGTAATTTGACTGCAACACTCCCCCCTGCTGGAAAGAAACACAATCCCTTTTTTTAATTAGAGAGGGAAGCTGTGCGTGCTAAACATCTAACACAGACCTTTCTCTTATATTTAAAGTAATTTGTCATTTACAAAAAAACCTAAAATGCAACACTGATCTTAACAGTTTCTAAAACATGTCAAACTGCTTCCTCAATAATGAAATGAGGTGGAAAACATGTTGGAATAGTTTTACCTGCATGCAATATTCTGTTATCTGCACACATTGTTTTGTCTGTATTGTGTAGCCCTCACAAAGGACACCGGCAGTGATGGGCCATTAAAGACCGGCTGAACTGGCTTCTGCTTCTGTTGCTGCAACCCACAGCCACTGAAATCTGATCTTGAGTGAACACAGATGTGCTTAGATGTGTTTATTTTCAACTCTTTTCTTACCAGAAACGTCATAAACCATAACTGGACAATGTCTTTAAATTACAAATAAAAGAGCAAAATTATATTTGCAGAAAAACATTAATTTCTGCATTAAACACACAGTTTGTATACAATAAAAGATCAGATTGAGCATTAGTATCAACAATATTCTGCAAATAAAAGGTCAATAAATGTGTGTAAGCATTTGCATATCATTGTTTACTCATTAATGCATCATAAAAAGCAAACCATAATAATACATTACTACCACACAGCAGCCTAACTGGGCCGTCTTTACGGGGAGAAATGATCATGCATGGGGGTGAATCCCTGAAATGTTTCAAACTGTGTTTCTAGGACACGTTATGTTTTGAAACAATTTGTGACATACTGCTCCTTTCAGTTGCACTCTTCCTTTCTGTTTGCTGGGAAAAAAAAATAGGTCAGCACTCCTTTAACAGCGTTTCTACAAACTTCACAAATGCAGCCATTTGTGTTTCAACTTGTCCGCAGTCAGTGTTGTGAGGATTATTTCAGGTGTGGAGCCGCGTGAGGGATACCTCTCATTCCATTGCACCCACAGCATGTCGTTATAACCTCGCCACCTTTCTCTCTCGAGCATCTTGTCTCTGTAAACCGGAATTGTCCGGTTTATTCTAATTTTTGGCTCTGAACTTTGTTATTTCGCTAGCTTTTGACTGAAACGATCCCAAGGCGCAGGGTTTGGGATGAGCAAGCGTGCATGTGTGTACTTGTGTGACTCACCAGATGGGAATGCTTGGCTTTGTTTCTGCAGCCTTGCCCTCAGTCCTGTATGTGCGTGTGTGAGTGTGCTGTCTAATATCTGTGTGTCAGACCGTCTGTGCTTCTGGGTAGCTTTATTAACATGATACTAAATGGTTTTTTTCTCGGGTCTTTTGGATGCTTGTCTCTTTCCCACGGTAGATACACACAGAGTGTCGGGGCAGATACAGTCCCGGAAAAAGCGTTTAAAATTAAAATTCAACAATTTGTTACTAAAGTCCTTCAGAATTAAAATCTCACAGCTCTGCTCCAGCAAACGTTTTCGGCCACCTTGCCTTCATCTCAGTGGCGTCTGAGATTATTTCTGGTTTTCTTAGACTGTCATGTTACGCATAATCACCATATGCATACAGAAGAACAATCTCAATATCCTTTTCTTAAATATCATTGCTCTCAGAGCAGGGACGCTGGAAGTCAGTCAGAGTTCGGGGTGCTGAGAGAGTCTGTATAATGACATCATACTAAATGCATGACGTTCATTGCTTTTGCATTGACAGTTTGACAATTTTAACATTATTTAACACATATTTTATAACTTTTTAGTGGATAAATCTGATAAAAACAAAGTAAAACCTCCAGTGTGTTCATATAAATCCCAGTAAAAGTCATAAGTTTAAACATTTTTATGAACTAATGGTTCTCATTATGCCAGATTTTAGGGGGTGCTGCAGCCTCCGCTTCCAGCACACGTCTAAGAATATTGAATTGAAATGAAATATGGACAACCATAACCACAGAACGCATAATATTATGATCATCTTTTCAAAATATTCTTTAGCAAATAAAATATTTCATCTTTGCCCATCAGAAAGTGTTTATCAGTTTTTTCACTATAAAGCAATAAATGTGTTCTTTCAGCCTCATTATTCAGTATATTCTAATCTCTTCCAACACTTAACATTTATGAATAACCCCAGCTAACCTCAAAAACCATCTGCATTTGAAAAGACAAAATGGATTCAGGTCTAATTCTTCATTTAACCCTTTTATGCTTTAAAGTGCCAAATTTAGAAATGAATGCCTCCCTTTTATAAGGAGCAATGTCTCCCAATCTCCCCCCTCTCTCTCTTTGATGAAGGCAAGATAGCAGATTTGGTGTGTGTGTGACATGTTTTTAATTTTGATGGACTAAAATTAAAATTCAAACCACATGTTTACAGAGAATGATTGTTTTTTTTTTGTTCTTTAGTTTTTGACAGCAGCCTTTCTGACTCATTGCTTGTGGTCACACTCAGAATGAATAGTAAAGTATTCATTTTTGGGAGAGCATTGTTTTTAAAATAGCTATTGCCAGAAAGTGCCCAAGAAGCCTGTGTGTGTATCTATGTGCATTTTTTTTGTAACTCTGTAGTCCCTCGGTGCATCTATTTATGGGGGTAAAACTGCCGTGACCTTTTTATGAGGTTCATTTTTAGTCTTTTGGCAGGGTGCACCGTGGCACTGAAGGTTCAGATGTGATGAAATATGCAGGATGGTACTAACTGCTGTCTCCTCTGTTCTTCCAGGAGTAACACTTGAGGGCTGTTTTCTGTTCAACCTCCCAGAATCCAACATCCAGAACTCATATATTACTCCGGGGAATCTCAGAAGACTAGAAAGGCTCCTACTCTCCAAATGCTGCAGCTCGCCGCTAGTCGCAAAAAACCCATCACCTGCAAAAACAAATAAATGCATTTTTTGCATGAGAAGGACGCAATGTTGCATTATCAAAACAAAAAACGGCAAGATTATACTGAAAACTGTACGATTTAAAAATAGATATATATGGTTCTCGATCCCATCTGCACGCCGAATCTCTGTGTGCAGCAAGCAGACCTGTTGCTTTCACTGCCTTATGACTTTGATGCATTTTTATGATTATTGAGAATAATTATTGTAGCAACGTTTTTATTTATGAAATAAAGCCATCACTCCAGAAACTTAAACATCGCTGTAGGCTGTATATGTTAGGGAGCATACACTATTTAACCTTGCTGTAGAAGTGCCAACCTCATTTGCCAGCAAGCATTGCCTCACCCACTCCCCCACACAACCCGATGATTTTTCTCCGTCAGGTATGCCACTACAGAAATCACTACAGCCCAGTACTGTACATATCCAAAGCTTTCCTAGGAGAATAACAAATTATCTTTCGCATTGATTTTTGTTTTTTTTTGTCGTGTCTACTTGAATTGCATTTTCCTTTTTATGATCATTTCAGTATTTTTGTTGTTTCTCGTCAACTGATTCTACCACTTCAACACTTCTTAGAGGGTCTATTTTGGCGAAATTGCCAATGAATCAAAATTTCTGTGCAACAAATAGGTTTTTGTTTATTGTTTTGTTTTTTATGTGCCTGTGCGGGCTTTGAATGTTTCCCGGGGTAGATGATCGGCTGCAGCACAAGTCCCAGGTTCGTGTGACTGTGAGGCAAAGGGCTCAGACTGCCGAGCTCTGCCCAAATTAGATGCAAAGCCAAGAGAGATCTGTCAAGAAAAAAACCCCCACCACCACCACCACCGCCCTGAACATGTCAACTTGTTGCCTCCCTTCAACTGTATCTGAATAACTGAGTATTGTTCGTGTACAGCCATGTTTTCCTCAAAACGGTGAAATAAAAGTGGCAAATGCATTTGTTTTAATTTGCTGTTTTCTTCTCAAATAATAAAATGTTTACCACAGTCCTGAAACCTGTGTCACCATTGGACCCATTGATTGATTATTGATGTCTTTTAGCACTTTTGAGTAAGTGTTACACACATTTTGTCAAGAAAGCTGTTAAATAATTCAGGTAAGGGCTTCGCTGAGTTTACATTTTTGTGACATAAGATATAAATTATTATCTTAATGAGTTCATATGACAGAAACCTACAAATAAAAACCTTTTCTTTTTATTTTTATGAAGACCTGAGCAATAGACAGATTTTATATCCTCAGGCTCTAAAATAACCTAATGAGCAGCGTGTGATTATTAAAATCCTCAAGTTTAAATTTAGCTTTAAATAGAAATAAATATATAAATGTGAAGGGGGGTGTAATCTGTAAACGACAGTCGATCTATTATTCATTAATCCAAATGCTCTAAACACTTCATTTATGGTTAAAAGAAACACCCTCCGGCTGCGGGCTTTTTGCTGCTTCAGGTAATTAATTACGTTGAATACGCTCAGGCTCCTGAAGCCCCGCCCCCTCCTGCTGTGTACGTGCGTGTGAGTCAGAGAGAGACAAAAAGGTAAGAGCTGTCACTCTGTTTCTGTTGCTGGGTGCACAAAAACGACGAGCAATTGATCTGTTTCAATTCACAGATCTTTTATCTCCCAAAATCTTTATTCCACAAACAGTCTCACAAGTTTTTTTTACTTACTTAGAAAACTAAATGGACAAAATGAAGATTAACTGTTTGTTTTGATCATTTAAACACATTTAGGACATATGCAGTGTGTATAAGTCACCAATATGTCTCTACTGTAAATAATATTTATGTATTGTTCAAGGCAGCTTAAAATAAAGACTTTAACCATTTATTTTACAGTAATTGTCTTATTTTCTTTTGCGCGTCAATCTTTGGACCTGTTAGATGCATGAACTTCATGTTATTTATTTGCTAAATAAATACTAAGAAATCTAGCAGGTAGGTCCTCTTGATATTTTTAAGATAAGATAAAATAAGATTTACCTTTATTGATCCCCTGTAGAAGAAATTCAAGTCAGACACAGCAGCATAGGGGAATGTCGTACAAAGAGTACAGAGTGTATAAGTACAATAAGAATCACAATATAAGAATATTAACTAAATATAATAGAATATATAAGACTATAAATTAAAAATATATACACTATATGCAATATGCAGTAAAATGGTGTGCAAAAAAAATTTAGTTTATGATGCAATAGTCTAACATCAGTGGTCTGTATATAAATATTCACATCTTATTTTTTTGTATTTAAGTTTATGTATGTATATATTATTTAGATGGAGAGCAGATTTTAATGCCAAATGTTTCTGAACTGGAAACTCTGTGCAGTGAAATGTGCTGATCCTATTGTCAGAGACACTGTGTTTTCCATTTATACATATCTCATTTCAACAGGATAATATTATATTCTTGTTGATGAGACCAGCTGCAGTCAGGATGGGAAGGCAGGTTTCAGCCAATCGCCTCCTCAACAGAGCAAATGATACAGTCTGATGATGGTGCCTGAAGTCCACAACCATCTCTGCTGTCTTCAGAGCTCTTTGTTGGTCTGCCTGCACCAGGTCACCAGACAGTCAGTCTCCCTCCTGTAGACTCATCCCCACCAGAGATGAGTCCAGTCAGGGTGGTGTCATCCACAAACTTCAGGTCATAGGAGGACTGATTAATGGAGGGGCAGATGTTGGTGCACAGGAAGAAGAGTAGAGGAGAAAGGATGCAGCCTTGGGGTGGATCTGGTGCTGGTGGTCTCGGGGGCCGAGGATTCGGAGACGTGTTTTCCCAGCCACTCGTGCTGCATCTTGTCTGACAAGAAGTCAGTAATCCACCTGCAGGTGGCAGAGTTTGTTTGTGTCTGCAGGGGTTCTGCCTCCTGAAAGGTCTGTTGAGGTCCAGGATGCAGGTCAGGATGAGGGGCTCCTGCTGAGAAGTGGAGCTGGAGGATGGAGTCACAGAGGATGGGGTCAGGACTGTCCCATTGTCTTTAGAAAGTGACAGCAGAACTCCTCACTCTGTTTGCCAGTCGTTAATGGAGCTGAGGGGGCTTTAAATTTATGTTTATCTGTTTTAGCCTCTTCCAGACGGAACCAGGGTCGGTGTCATTTAGCATCTGCAAACCTGCCTCCGACCTAAACACCTCTTTATTTTGCTTTTATTGATCTTAGCTTAAAAGGTTTTCATTGTAATAACTCACTCATAATAACGCATAATAATGAATCAATTAAACATGAACTAAATCAATAAAGTATGTGTGTGTACATACATAATAACTGTGATAAAAAATAGGGGAGCCTGTATTCTAGAGATGACGCCTCATGTACTGAGGCTGGAACCAGGGTTCGAATCCAACCTGTGACAAAAAAAAGTAATAAAAATAATTCAAAATCAAACAAATACATAAACAAATGTTAAATTACAAACACTTAAGGCACATACACACATGTATTAACATGCATGTAATGAACAAATGCACCAGACATCAGAATAAGATAAGATATAAGATAAGATATACGTTTATTAATCCCCATAGGAGAAATTCAAGTTACACACAGCAGCACTGGAGAATATAGTGCAATAAAAAGAGTACTGTGTACAAATACAATCTTATCACAAATAAGAATATTACAAAGTATGATAGAAAATATAAAACTATAAATGAAAAATATATACACTATATGCAATGTACAAGTACAATGGTGTGAACTAAACTAAAATTAAACTGTATATGTTTAGTTTTTAGTTTTTTAGTCAGAAATACTTTGTTACTTTGTTACAGTTGTTACAAACAAATTGTACTCACACAACGTTAAAGAATAGTACTTATATACAATATCTAACACAATATACAGAATAAAAAGGTGGTTAAAAAATAAAAATAGAAAATGGAAAATAGAAAATAAAATAATAAGAGCCTATATACAAAGTAAATGTAAATCTAAACATATTCCACATAAGCAGGTGTGTGCTGGAATAAACACTATTAATTAATGTAACATATCTTTTACTTTACATACACGAAGTAAATAGTTAATGCAAGTGATCCAAATGTGACGACTTTCAGTAAAATACACGTATTATTTATAAACAGGGTCCCCTGAGGAGCAGACGGAGTGAGCCCTCCCTCTCGCACATAGACGATCTTGGTGGAGTACCGGCTCCGGTGCTGTAGGGGGCGGCAGAGCGACGCGACATTTCCTGTAGAGCCCCAGCAGTCACAACAAGAGGAGGAAGAGGAAAAACGACAGCTCTGGATCGTCGTCGACTGCCTTGCGTGACAACACAGGGATCGCGTTCAGGCTTCGGGTATTAAACACTTTTAATTTTCTTCCTCCCTCTTTGTCGCTTCCGGACGGCGCAGAGAAATAAAAGCCGCCGCCGCGTTTGTGCGCGGTTTTATTTTTCCGCCCGTGTTCGCCGCCGTGTTCTCTCCCTCTCTCCCTCTCTCGCTGTTTGTGAACTGCTTTAAAGAACACCAGAAACATGCCAATGGAGGCTTGCTGACCAAAATGGCTGGGCGCAGTGAAATGTGAAATATTCTTGCTCCGGTTGTCCAGCGCGGACTGTCAGGCGAACTGAGCGGCAAAAACGCTCGATTTAAGTTGAGAAAAGTGCGTGTGTTTGTTCCTGTGAGCGGTTCTGTGTTTTTTTGATTAGCATTACTGCGGCTTTTATTGCAGCCGCGGCCTGTCGTTGTTTTTTTTTTTCCCTGAAGGATTTCTGCATGATTGATTTAGCTACTTTTGTTTACTCTGCAGTTTTTTGACGCTCACCTGTGCACACACGTGCTGTAGGTTGCGTGTTAGTCCCGTAATAATGTGTGAATGTGTATATCGCTATAAGCAGCATGCAAATAAAGCTCCACCCCTCAGCTGAGCCGGTTGTATTCATGGCTTAAATTTAGTTGTGGGATGAAAATACTTGAGCATTTGTTTTGTGTTTCCCTCTGCAGGTTGTTCCACTTTGACCTGCAACATGTCTGATTTATTGAGATATATCGACTATGACCATAAAGCCACCTTCCTGAAGATGCTCAACCAACAGAGGATGGAAGGTGAGCACTGTGATGTGGTGGTGGTGGTGGAGAACATAGAGTTCAGGGCTCACCGCTGCGTCCTCGCGGCCTGCAGCAACTACTTCAAAAAGCTCTTCAAGAAGCAGAGCGACGAGGACAACTCCATCGTGGAGCTGGACTTCATCCGCTCCGACATCTTCGAAGAGGTGTTGAATTACATGTACACAGCCAGGCTCGCCGTGAGGAAGAAGGACATCAATATGATGATGTCATCCGGCCAGATCCTGGGGATCAACTTCCTGGATAACCTGTGCACGCAGAAACGCGAGCTGACCAACATGAAGACCCGGGAGAACCAGGCTCCCGGGGACCACGGGATGCGCGCTCAGGACGCCATCCTGAAGGAGCTGGCCATGGAGGAGGTGAGGAAGAACAGCTTCTACGATCAGGGAATGGATAGTATGGGGCCCGGGGGTTCCCACGTGTCTCAGCCGCACAACTACAACACCAACATGAGCAAGGATCCCCACAGCCACGGCTGGGGCTCCTCCTCCTCCAGCGACATGAAGCTGGAGTACCTGCTGTACGGCCACCGCGACCACGGCTCCTGCCAGAGCACGGGCGCCAAGCCCATGGACCACAACGCCAAAAAGGAGCGGCTGCTCACCGCCAACCGCCCCTACGGCTGCGAGCACTGCCCGAAAGCCTTCACCACCGCCGCACACCTCAAGGAGCACCTGAAGATCCACTCCGGCTTCAAGCCTCACCGCTGCGTGGTGTGCGGCAAGGCCTTCATCAGGGGCCCCGACCTGAAGAGGCACGAGAGGGTCCACAGCAACGAGAGGCCCTTCGCCTGCCAAATGTGCGAAAAGGCTTTCAAACACAAGTCCCACCTGAAAGACCACGAACGGCAGCACCGGGGCGAGCGGCCATTCAACTGCGGCTCCTGCGACAAGGCCTTCATCAAAGCGTCGGATCTGAAGCGCCACTGGAACACCATGCACAGCGGCAACCCTCGCAGACAGATGTCCCTGTCCCCCGCCGCCTCCCAGCACGGCCAGGCGGAAGCCACCGACCAGAGAGACTGGAAAATGGAGACCGGGCCACATTCGCACAACTCAGGGGACTGTTGAGCCTGTAAACACACCAAAAACCACACTCTGACACACAGACACACACACACACACACATCAACGGCAGTCACTTAAAAAATAAATAAAATAACACACACACATGAACACACACTGACACAACCACAACCCTGTGACAGGCTGGCGGCCTGACGTCACACGGACAATGATCGGAGTGAGTAACAAAGAGATCATAGCATGTTCATAAGACTGTGGGGCTGTATTATTATTCTAAAGAGTTATGTCAAAAAAAACAATGTTTTTCTTTCCACCTGTAAAATCATGTAAATGTTTAGTTCACTCTACTATACATATATTTTTCACAAAGCATCGTTATCGCTATCTAGACTGGGGGTTCTCATAACATTATTCTCTTTTACTTTTATGGGATATGTAACATTTAAATGTTTGTTTAACCTTTACTGAATTTTATGGAGATAAAAATGTGAGAAACAGAGTCTGGGGGGGAGGGGGGGCGGCGGCGGTGAGGGCGGGGGTGGGTTGAGGGAGAAAAAAAGATTTTTCTGCATAACATTTGTTGCATTGAGTATATTCATGTGGATGTTTTTAAATGGATGTGTTTAGTTGTATTGATTGATATTACACTGTAAGAGTAAGAGTCACCATTTTGCATTTGATGCAGATGATACCAAAGTCTTGGGCCTTCGACGGATTGTCTCTAAAGGCTGTCCTGCCCAAGCAATCGGCCAACTAGATTTACTGTTATACAGTATAACTGTCATCCAGCTATCAACAGTTAATGATAGATGTCTGTATATACTGTAGCTTAGTTTGTTGCACAATTAGAGTACACAATAATGAAATATGCACATATAACATTGTCCTACTCCTACACTTTGACAATAAACACCATCTGCTGTGTTTTATTGTTTTTTGCAACGTTTGGTTTTTGTTGTAGAGAACTCGGTTTTACCGTGGAGGGGTATCAGTGCCACACCCAGATCAACCTCAGCACTCGGTTTCGGATATCAAACCCTACGATGTTGAGCATTCGGAACAAAGTTTATAAAACAACACGTGTGTTTTGGCGGTGTTTCCAGCGGCAGTTAAAGATATCAAAGTCTCTCTGCAGCGGCCACATTGGTTAGAACGGTCAGATGTTGAGGCATGTGGGTTTGTTACTGTATGGTTGGAGTGAAAAAAAAAAATGAGTTTCACTTTACCCATCATTTTCCATCTTTAAGCACGAAATCATCTACCGTGTGACATGTGGGTTAGACCATAACAATGCTGTCGATGCAGAACAAAAATGTTTTAAGAGTTCCTGTAACTCGTCCGAGGTCCGAGGAGTGTTGAGAAGTAAAATAGTGACGCTTTTTAGAGACGTGCTGCGTGTAAAGCTGCTGTATTTGGTTTGGTTTCCACATGATCACAACAGAGGTGTTACCTGGGACGACAATGTATTAACTAGGAAACTAATGATTCTGTTTGTTCATTCTGGTCTGTAAAATGTCAGAAAATATTATCCCGCTTTCACAGATCCCAAGGTGAAGGTCTTCAAATGTTTTGTTTTGTCCAACTGACCATGAAAAACCTGAAGAGATTACAGAGCTTTAAATCAGAGGGAAGCAGCAAAACCTCACATTTGACAGAAATTTTTGCTTTTTTTCTTGAAATATAGTCTTCAGTTGACTAATCAGTTAATTGATGACTTGTTGCAGCTCTGATAATAACAGGAATATGTCTAATAGTCGATGGAGTGATAATTAAGATTTTCTGTGTCGTATGTGAGTCCACACTGAACATCTTCAGGTTTTATTGTTTGGACAAAACAAGCAGTTTGAAGACTTCGCCTCGACTTTCCAGAACTTGTGATCGGCATTTCCCAACATTGAGTATGAATCGTTGATTAATAAGAGAAAGTAATCGATAATGAAAATGACTGCTTGGAATAATGAGTCTTCAGTTCAGGCTCAAACTGTCCTCATCCAGAGATGCAGCAGAGCCTCAGGATTTGGTTTGTTTATAAACCCGGACTATGCAAACAATCACATCTGCTGCCAACCCCCCCCCCAACTCTACCCACCCCACCCCATCCCCGAAGTCTCCTGCACCTTCTTTGGGTCTGTGCAGCTCTGGTTCAGCTCAATAGTTTGACGTGAAGTTAACCACTCAGCCTCCCGAGTGTTTAATGAGAGCAAAAACACTTTGCACTCGACATAAAGCCGGCAGACGCACGCCCAACATGGCTGTGTTTGATTATGAAGGGAAGAACTCCTCAGCATCTCTCTCTCTCTCTCTCTCTCTCTCTCACTCACTCATATATATACTCTCTCATACTCTGCATGTAACACTAGATGGTGCCCTGTTCATAGTGATTGACCTGTTGCTGTCCAATTTGACCCGCTCTCTGTTGCCTGTCCAGGACTTAAAAAGAAAGACTGAAGACGCAGATAGCACAGATGGATAAAAGTTAGTGGAAGCTGAGCTCGCTGACAGGCACACATGGTGACTGTGTGAAATGTATGCGCCCTCACACCTCAGTGTTTTCCATATATTTACATACATCTGACTCTGGTGGTTGGAGGGAGGCCAGTGCAGTACCAGGGTTTCACAGTCCCCGCTCTGTTTGCATTGACAGTCGGACGGAGACACTACTGTACCTATTCGTGACAGTTTGTCCACGCAGCCGGGAGGGAGAACATCCTCCAGAGTGGGGGGCCTGTTTGCTTGCATGTAACTCAGATGGATCTATTCTTAACTGTCAACAGAGGAAGAGTTTGATCGCCTGTAATTTAGGGTGAAAGAGTTTTGTGGAAAACTGACGTCAGTGTCGAATGGAAAAGGCGTGGCCTTGCCTCACACTGATGTCAGGAGATGCCCGAGATCTGTTTTCTGCATTTCCTGGCGTGTGTGTGTGTGTGTGTGTGTGTGTGTGTGTGTGTGTGTGTGTGTGTGTGTGTGTGTGTGTGTGTGTGTGTGTGTGTGTGTGTTGTGTGAGAGTGTGTGTGAGTGTGTGTGAGAGTACATTAATGCCAGTGAATGATGCATTTTGTATCGTATTGTTGAACTGAGTGGTGCTGGGTGTGTATGTGTGTGCCTTTTGGTATCGTGACTGTGTGTGTGTGTGTGTGTGTGTGTGAGAGAGAGAGAGAGTGTGTACTTGTAGAGAGGTTTTAAATGTAATGTGTTCATGAATTATATTGGTGTGTGTGCGTGCCAAGGGATTTGAGTGATGAGGGCTTATTGTGAGTTTGTACGTGTGTGCTCAAGCATGTGCCTAAGCGCATTTATATGTGTGTGCACGCACATGTGCGTGTGTACGCATTTGTAATGACTGGGGGGAGTTGGGGTGGAGTGCGGGGGGGGGCTCGGTGGAGAGCGTGAGTGTTTATTCATGTATGTGGACGTGCGTGCAGCAGAGTGTTCATATGTTTGTGTGCTGCTATATGCATCTATAATGAGTCCTCTGTGTGTGCACGCACATCCGTGAGTGAGTGACAACCAACGAGGGAGTGTGCATTCATGCATGTGCCTCCCTGCGTGTACTCATCCGTGCCTGTGTGTGGGGATTGTGCATCAGTATTGTGTGTGTGTGTGTGTGTGTGTGTGTGTGTGTGTGTGTGTGTGTGTGTGTCAGTCCTTATTTGTTTTTATGTATGCATGAGCTTGCATGCGTGTATGTGCATGCAAATGCACACATCATCAGTATTTAGGGAATTTACGTGTCAGCAGGCTGAATTCTATAATGCAGGTAGTCACATGAATGAATGTATGTATTTGAGTGTGTGTGTGTGTGTGGTGCATACATTAGCATTGTGGGGGCTGTGCATTCAGATTCATGCCTGCATAACTTTATGCGGCTTTCTGTGTGTGTTTATTCTCTTCTTCAGCCTTTCGGTTTATGTGTGTGTGTGGGCGCGAGTGCATGTGTACACTGAGTGTGTGTTTGCATGTATATGTGTATATGTGTACAGTGAACACCCGGTTTCCATTACCCCGGCCGGCGTGGTTCCCTCGGCCAGACCACAAACCTCCTGTCTCCACTCTGGCTCCACCCAGCGCTGCCACAGGCTTCCCAGAAAAGAACAGCGTCTAATTAAAAAACTTTAATTACATTCATCTCATCTCTCTCTCTCACTCACACACACACACACACACACACACACACACACACACACACTCCGGGAGAATAAAACAACTGTATACAAACAATCCCATATGATAAATGAGCATGAAAGGCAAAGCCAGCAGTTTTTTTCCCCTCCCAGGCGGAATAGCTTTTAATCAGAGTTGCTGACATTCATGAGCCATATAGTCTCCTGTGATGTCGTCCTTCACTTGAGCACCATCTGGAATTTCTTCAATCTTAAGGACTTCATGATCACGATGTCCTTCAGTGGATTTGCATGAGACATTTCATGTCCTTGATCTGATCTCCAAGGCATCTTAAACCTAAAGAAGAGAGGAGGCATAACTCATCTTACAACTGTGCATCTACAGTTACTTTACACACACACACACACACACACACACACACACACACACACACACACACACAGTCAGGCTATTAAACTGATTTGTAGGGCAGCACTTGGACTATGACACAAATGTAAAATAACACTCGATTAACAGCTCATCTTCAGAGTGAATGTCACATTAACGAGAGGAGGATCTCTGAGGAATGTTGGGGGGGGGAGGGTTTCACTCATCACCTTGAACACAGGAGCTCCTATCTGACCAGCTTCCTCCTTTTCCCATCAGACCACATAGGAGCAGGTTTATTAACTGTGACCCGGTGTGTCTGCAGACAAGGTACGTCTTTGTTGATCGGCATGGCGTTGACCTGCGGAGTCAGACCTGTGGAGGTGGGTTATCGGGCCATCTCCGCGGGACTGAGAGAGCCGGCCCGGATCGCTGCGATCTGCCTGCAGGAGCCATTGTTCAGGGCTGGACCAGATGTTCCAGCTGAGAGATTACCATCGCATCACTCCTCAGTGGGGAGTCCAGGCCCGCTCAACCTCTCCTACGGCACTGTCTCCCCCTCTCTTTCTCCAATTTTGTCACTCTGGTCTTTTCTCCTTTCCTTTCCCACCTGCCCTGTTTCCTACTTTCTCATCTTTCCTTCCTTTTCTCCTTTATATCTCCTACCTTACCTTACTATCCTTTCTTAAATGTTGCTCTCCCCTTTTCTTTCCTTGTCTTTCTCCTCCCCTTTTATTCTCTTCCTCTCCTCCCCTTTCCTTTCCTTTCCTCCCATCTCCTCACCTCACCCCTGCTATCTTCTTTTCTCATTTTCATCTCCTCTCTTCTCTTCCCTGTTTCTTCATATCCGCTTTCCTTTCTTTTCCTTTATTCTCCTCTCCTACTTCTCACCCACTCTGCTCCCTTCTACTTTTCTTTCTCCTCTGCTTCCCCTTCCTTTCCTAGACTTTCTCTCCACCTCCTCCCCCTCCCTCCCTTGTCTTTTCCTCTCCTGCCCTCTCCCTTTTCCCCTCTTCCATTTTCTTATCTCTCTTTTCTCCTCCTCTTTGTCCTTCTCCCTTGTTCTCTACTCCACTCCGGCATCCTTCCTCTGCCCTCCTCTCTTTGGTTTTCTTCCCTTCTCTCCTTTCCTTTCATTAGATTTTCTTTCCTCTCCTTTCTTATCCCCTCTCCTCTCCCCCTGGCCTTCATCCTCCACCACCCTCCATTATCTCCCTCTCGTCTCCTCACCTCACCTTCTCTCCTCACTTCCCCCACCCTTTACTCTCTCCCTTCCCTTCTCCATTTTTCTCATCTGACCTCACCAGCCTCCTTCCATCTTCTCTCCTGTCCCCTCATCTTCATTTTTATCTCCTCCCCTCCTCTCCATCCTCTCTCCTCCTCACCACCCAGCACAGATAACAACTGAGGGGCTGTCTTTGGTCAAACACAGTGCATGCTGTTCTCCTCCCTCCCTTCCTCCCTCCTGCCCTCCTCTGCTGTTATCAGTCTCAGTCATGGAGGTCTCACTCTAATGAAATTCCCTCAGTGATCACACTGACGGATCTAAAGGCAGCGTTTGTTTGGAGACCACATCTGGAGAGTGGAAGAGGGCATGAAAAAGGAAAAGCAGCTGTAATCTGATTATAAAAATGTTACCTGTAATCTGGATTCTGTTACTCAGACAAAAACATTGAGCAGATTACGGTACATTTGATTAAGAAGACCTTAGATATACTTAGAATATATATTAAATAATATATTTGATTAGGGCCATAAATACCATAGGGGACAGTTTTAACAATGACCTGCTGTTCAACAGTTAAAGGTCCAGTGTGTAACATTTAGGAGGATCTATTGACAGAAATCAGTGGTGTAGTGCAGTCAGCGATGTGTTTACCCACTTCTAAATCCTCTCTGATGTGCATCATTCAGTAGTGTTCTGCAAGCTGAATTTGTTTTCCTTAGGATGGTGAAGGCAAGACAAAGCTGTGCAACTTACCATGAGTAGATGTAGTAAGGAACAAGAAAGACTTAACTCAAAATGCATAATTATGTTATTATGTAGTCTCGCCCGTCTGTGGCCCAGTATTGATTACAAAATCTGCACCTCTTCTGTTGCTCATGTTAATTTCTCTCTGAAGTTAAGTGACAATACATAATCCTTTGCTGGGCCAATTTAAAATAAAATTGGGGCAATAAATTAAGAGTTTACCCCTTTCTTCAGCCACCAGTTTACCAAATAGATAATAGCTATGTTTCCATTAGTGTATAATCACCTGAATATAGGACTTGTGTTCCTATGTGTTTTTATTACCTTATAATGAGTCATTTCTATCTATGGACGCTGTGGGTCGCCTTCCACAATGTTTCTACAGTAGCCCAGAACAGACAAACCAAATATATAATAATAAAATCATATATAAAATACTGGTTGTCGATTGGGAGTTATGCGGCCACTGTAGTTTCTTCTACACACTTCACAGCCCGTTCTCATTCTCAGGTTGTCAAATACAGACGCGAGCAGTTCAGTAACTTCACGGCTATACATCCACTGATCCACAATCCTACACACTGCTCCTTTAAAATCACACATAGTAGATTTATTTACTACTTCTAAGCCCACAAAATGAATAAATAAATAAATGATTTTCCTCTGCAGAGTTTAATCCTGGTGGTGTACAAAAGGTTTTGATGTGTTTGTGATGATGCATTTTATTTACAGAAATGATTAAAGGGGGATTGTCAGATTTCTGACCTAAAATCCTGGCTACGGCTGTGTATTTAATCTTGCTATATAGCAGCATTGTATGGCAGTGGATTATAAAATACAGATTCTAGATGTAGATATCAGGTCAAATGTTCCACAGATTATTTTGTGTTACAAGATGCAGGGGTAATTACTTTTAAACCTACTGCAAGGAGTTTTGAACTGGTTATGAAACTGATGCCTCTATATGACCTACAGCAACACACCAGAACATCAGTGAGAAGATTGGCTACTTCTGTATTTATTCTTATTGCCTCTCACCAGGTTGGATTTGGTTGGATTTCCCTTGAAATCAATGAAACGAAGTGGTGGAAACACTACCGCTTTTGTCCACAGGGGTCGCCAGAATCAACACAAAGTGAAAGCTACTTGTTGCTGGTTTAAAATGTATGCTTTTACAATTTTCAAAGACAAAAACTGACAGAAAATAACACGTACACAGAACAAAACATACAGAATTTAATTGAATTTTTCTTAATTTAACCAGATAAAGAGTAACACCTGCCTGTATATTATATAACTGCCCTCTTGCACATTAATACAGCAGATCTTGACTCATGTAATCAGATCGTGTTGCCAGGCTGTAGATTCCTTTTTTTAATTTGTTTTGCAACCATGATATTATATCAAGATTAGTCAGTTCACATTCAGTTAAATTCAAACAGGATTTTTTTTCCTCCAAACAAAAAAAACACTTGATACTTGAGTCCATTCTAGGAAGGGGAAAAAACTGTTCCTGGCCTGGTATTTGAGTTTAAATCAATCCACAATCCATAATCTGATCCACATCCCGTTACATATAATTAATTTATCTTAGCTTTGAGAGTTTTCTTTAAGTATTTCAGCTGAAACTCAGAAAGAATCAACGATGAATCCCCAGTAGAGCATTTAACTCGACATATAAACACAGCGAGTTTAACCAGTGATAGGACCTTGAGCGACTGCCCCCTTCGACCTCATACTGTAGTCGGTTGCGAAAGATTGCTTTGTGTAGACAACCCTGATTTACTTGCATGACATAAGAAATGATACAAATTGCATTTCACTTAAAAGCTTCTTGGAAGAGTCAGATCTATTTCCAAATCGGCTTTGTAATCATTTCCAGACGTACTGTAACACGGGGTAAACACAGCCCAATTTCTTGTCTTCTCCCACCTCCCAGATCATGACTCCACCGCCACAAGTTGTCTCTCCCTGAGGGTGAAAAGTGCACCAGCCTCTAAAGAAAAGTCAAACTCTTCACTTCTGATTCAGATGCGTCTCTCGCCGTTTTTCCGGGAGGGGTACGTCAAACCAGACAACCTTGACACTATTATCATAAAGGCCTGTCAAAGCAGAGATGGAGGTGAAGCAAACATCTCACTCAGCTGAATATTAAGTGAATCCTCTGTGGTTGAGGGACAGAGAACAATAGCTGTGTTGAAACTTTGCTGTATGTGAAGTCAAGAGCCTCGCTGTCCTTTTCCCCCTCAGCAGGTGTTCAGATATCAATTATCAGTGGTTGTTTCTTCAGTCTGTGCCTCCAGGCAGGGTTTTTATTTCGGTGTTTAATCTAAGGATGTCCCCACTGAGGGAAAATAAACGACAAAAGGTATCGCTTAGATTTCTGCCCACTCGACCTCTCCCCCTGTCTCGTCTGCGTCTGAGCGTGGAGGGGGAACTTTGATGTCAACCAGCCGTGTTGGGGTCTGGTGTTTCGTGAGAGGGGGCCTCTGTTTTCATCTGCCAGACACTCAGACCGCAGGACCCTCACTGGGTCACATACATACAAGGTTAGAGGGGGTCCCTGAAAATATTGATCCATCACTGGAGGCACGCTTGTGTGGAATTTGATTTAAAAACATGTGATACATATGTCTGTGTTTTTATATATAATGTTAACATGTATAACAAATACACCGATATAATGTCTTTATCCACAGTATAACCCCTGTTCTACTTTATCTTTATTCAACAGAGATATGTTGTAAGCCTGTGTAACTTTGCTGAAGAGCGTTCGCTGTGACCTTATCTTACCTGATTTAATCACAAACAATCACATATATCAATATTTGCTTGGAAAACCCCCCAATTTAACTAAAAAACATTACAATATTGAGGCACATTAGTAAAGTACTGAAAATAAATATCTAAAGGTGGTATTAGAAATCAATAAATTGTTTTATTTCCAAATCATCAGACATGTCTAAAGTTTTCTAGCTTTAGCGAACAATAGGCACCAAAAGCTATACTGGTCACACCAGTCCAATAAGGCTGTAGCAGCGAAAGACCTGAGTGCAGTGAAAGGATCAAGGGTTTACACTTAAAAATTCACAATGTTTGAAAAACCTTGAAAAAACTATTGTAATGACTGCTCACTCCTCTTAGCCGGCCAGTAGGGGCACAAGTGATCAACGACTGTTAGACTTACCTAGTCTGTTTCAGGTCATCTTTTGGCCTTTGCTCAAAAACATCTGTAGAAAAGTCTGTTGGTCTCATCTTGAACGGCAGCATCTGCAGATTAATTCCATACCTGATAAGTCTCACATTTATCTGACGCTGTATTTTTTATGGTGTATAAAGAGACTCTCAGGGAGCTGGGAGGGACAACGGAGTGATATTCAGCTCTTCTTTGTTTGGGAGGACAGAGGGAGGTAGGTGTATATTTTAGTTAAATAACTTAGAAGTTTGGACTTATTATTTCCTTATTAAGTTTATACAGTTAGGTGAACCCTCGGTTACATTAATATTACACTATTCTGCATTTTAAAACTGAGATTATATGATTAAGATAAATGTTTTTCAAAACTCTGTTGGTTGCATCTGGCAGCAGTGGTGGCATTACAGTAGGTGCTTCACCATCTGTTGCCTGGCAGAGATTTGCTCTCTACTGAGAGAACTCTGCAGGTTGTGTATGAATTCAGCTTTTTATTTCTAAGAGGACAAATGTGTTATTTCTTCTTCAGGCTATAAAGTGACACTTGCACTCTTCATTTTTGCCCTTTAACCCAGAACGTGACCCCAAACCCCAAAACTGCCCTTTTTCCATTTCCACCCCTGTAGCTGCAGATTTCTGGTTCATCATGCTACAGCATGAAAGTTAAAAGTTAAAACTTAATTTAAATACATATGTTATATATATATATGACCATATGTTGTCTTTCTTGTCATGCCAGGAAGAAATCTCGTTATTATCCAATTTTATCCCTTGTTTGGAATGATTGTGTGGTGATGGTGAACAAATATCTGATGCTTTTACATCGCACCTGTTACTCACGCAGATGACATTGCTCATGTCTTACAGTCTGTCTCAACGTTCCGCAATCTCTGTTTGTCCTGTAGAAACAAACCAAAAGATTAAAGAACATGGCCATATATTTCCTGTTAACATCAGAACCATTTAATCTTCACAGGACACAAAGTCTCTGTCTGACAAGTGATTGCTGGGAAGTGTGGTGAAAAGAAACCCGACAGGAATGACTGCTTAGCGCCACAGATGTCACCAATATCAAAGCAACACGAATCTAGAGATTACCACTTTGAACTTCAACCTCCATGCGTCTGCTTTCATCCTGTCACACATGACTCAAATCAGACCAGAGCGGGCGTTATCAGCAGCTGTAACGTCCTCGGTCTGCCCTCATCCACAGGGAGCTGCTCCACGAACAGTGGAGGCCTTGTCTCTAAACCATCACAAGTGGTCAACAGCACCGCAGCCAAAGGTTTTGAACTCACGATATCTGGGAACAGCCACCCGACATCATGTAATGTGGTGATTTCAGTCGAGGTGGTTGAGTGGTTACTCAATTAGACCAAAGCTGTGGCTGACATTTTAAGAGGAAATCTCTTAATTTTCCAGGTAGTGCCTGCCGCTCCACTGAATGATTGAAATAGAACAAAGAGAGTAGTGGAAAGATATGAGCAGTTTGCAGTTGTTATGCACATACTTCCTGGGAAATCATCTGAAGCCACATTATCGCCATCAGACCAGAAGTCCTTGTGAGTTCTTTACACTTAAAGACTCAAACGGGGATGAAAGGAGGACATTTGTCCGCCGTATTCCCACAATCTAAGCTTTCAAACCGCGGCTTAGCGACGGTAGGTGGCTGCTGCCGAGGAATGAAGAGACTGTTTTTGCGTTCGAGTGTGGGATCAGAGGGGCAAGTCACATAGCTCAAGTGCCTAAAATCCAAACCTGCTGCCATAAACACCTCGCAGGGAGAAGGTCGGCGGGCAGCTTTCAGAGGGCTTTCAACCCCCTCCAGACCAACAGTTGCTGTTGCGGCACAAAATGGATGCAGTGTGCAGGGAACAGGTGGAGTGACGATGACGATACCATTGCAAGAGGCTAAAATGGGGTGCCATGTGCTATGGAGTGGTGGCCTATTTCTCTACATGTCTGCAAGGCCCCAAAGCTCTACAGATAATGCTGCTCAAGAGCAAGAAATATAAAGAAGCGAGGGGACATTATACCACACTATAAACCAGTATCAGCTTATGGGAGTGGAGCGTGTGAATGTAAACAGGATACCGCGCTGACTCTAATTCTATACACACACTCACTTAGCGCATGCCTTTCCCTGTAGAGTACACACACCTACGACACGGCCCTGTTGGCTTTCTGAAAGGTTAAATAAACTGGGATGATTAAAGAGCTCCCGCTGTGAATAATTCACCAGCTCGATAAAGTTGATGCAAGTTTAGGGCTCGGAAACTCGAGGCAAGCAGTGAGAGATCGTTGATACACTTTGTAAGTGGACTTCCTGCTCACCCATCACCACCGCCTTCCGCACACAAAGACACAAATACACACTCACGTAGGTTAAACATGTGCATAGGTGTTGGGCAACGGATCTAATATCTGAGGCACTTTAAACATAAACACGTGATCTCAAGTGTTTCCTATCCATCATGTCATGGACACAGAGGGATGAAGAGGACGGGGGGAAGGGACGTGATTTATTGACAACCTCTTTGTGACTCTCCCCACCTTCACTTGTTCTGATGTGAGATTATTGGGGGGGTAAAGTAAGTTCCCCAAGGTAAAGTAAAGAAACATTATTGTACAAATTAGTTCCTGTCACAAGGAAAGGCCAAGTATTAAGTATTAAAAGTTAATGATTAATTATGTCATACATTGTTATTTTATTAGTTATAATCCATTAGCGTCCATTAGCTGTATTCTGACAGCTGGTTTCAGTTGAACTTTCTGTTGCTAGTAGCAACCACAGCTGTTCTAGAGACTCCATAGAAATGTTGCATTCACGCACCGAAGTTCCTGTACACGTTAATGCAATTTGACACGTGTTTGGATTACAGTTTTGAAAACTTGTGTGCATTGATTTAGTGTCTTTTTTTTTTTTAACATGTCTAATTATTATTTTATGACCTTGCCTGAACCTGAGTGTTCGCAAGCTGTCAGCTCCTTCAGTCTTCCCTATTGACAGTATATTTAAGGTCTCCCCCCATCCAAGTGGATTAGTGACCCAACACAGTGGCCAGACATTGCTTATATTAAATTACCAGATATAGGCAGGTTAGGTGTTAAGTGTTGTCTGTAAATAACATGTTAAAGGTATGTTGAAGTCTCTAAAGTATTGACAATTTCAGCCCCTCCAAGATTTTGGCTTTTTCCGGGATTGTTGCAGCCTAAAATGTCTGATTTCATGACAGCCTTTCTAGAAAATTGAGAAAATAGCATGTTGTGATGTTGTTAGGCTTTTCTTTTCTTTACAATTAAATTGCAGAAGAAAGTGAAATAATTCATTAAACACTGAAGGCAACTTGTTCCAGTGAGAATGAAATCACACACATCTGCATCTTCAACACTAGGAAGGAGGAAGTGGATTTGGTGACGAATGACTCAACATTTTGTGCAGGAGACTATGATTGGTCGAATTTATGAAAGGTTATAGTGATTGGACAAAATAGCAAGGGTGTTCTGTTAACTGCATCTTCATCATTATGGATTATGCGAAACGCAGGCTACTATTGATGCATGATTTGTACGTGAGGGTGACTCATCACTAATTCACTTTAAAAAAACATACTGATTTTCTTGTTTTCACCACTTTCGCCCAAAATCTTTAACTTCAGATCATGAAATGTGTGTGGCTCTGTGCACATACACAAGTAGTCACGACAGAAGTTGAAACTTGTGCTAATTTTAACACTTAGCCATCGTGGTGTCTCGCCATGCAGATGCTTTCGGTTTTTATCTGCTGAAGTCTTGAGGTATCCATCTTGTTTTTATGTATCTTACAATCTAACAGTGCAAACTGTGACAGCAATTCATTACATGTCACACAGTGCAAGATGGGTCTAATCAAATCTTGGTCACAATCTGTGTCTGCCTGTATGAGATCAATTATGAGATATGTCGGATTGTGTGATGAATGGCGGAGAAACGCAAGCAAAGACATGTCATCAACTCGTGTCATCCATCTGCAACGCTCTCTTGTTTTGAAATATGTAAGGAACTGGACCTGACACCTTTTTTCTGTTATTCATAAATGTTTTCTGTGTCAGTTTATGTTCCAGATGGTTGGTCTGCAGATGGAGCAGCAGTTTAAAATTGTGTCCTTAATATCTGACATTTTCAGAATTTAACTGCAGGTTGTTTTCGATATAAAAGCTCTTAATCGGCCATTTAAAATCTGGAATAGAGGCTACTATTTTCATAACATATTTCTTATGATTGTCCACTTTGTCTGGGTCAATATTGTTCTCTATTGTTCGATCTCTCACAGCTTTTTCTATTCGATTCACCTCCCTTGTCTTTCGATGGCTCCAGAGATATCTCAAATCTTTGGAAAATAAAACCCAAACTATTTGCATGACTAGAAACTAAATGTTTTGGGGTTTTTTTTTGTGATGTAAGTGAACTAACCCTTTAATTGATTTACTCATTTTTTCTTGCCTTCACTCAATTTAATTTAAACCCTGTTTCACATCCTTTTACATTCAGATCTAAACCCATTCAGACACACTGGAAGCATTAAGGGTTTGAGCCCTTTTTTTTTTTTTTTTTTTTTTGGTTCAATTTTTTCTAAGGAGGCTTCCAAACGCCCACTCGAGTCTGCATCTGTGGGTTGCTGGTTCACATTGAGGCAGCCGTCTAATGAGAAGCATTCCTGCCTGAGAGAGGAAAAGATGGCCGGTCTGCAAGTCCTTTAATTTTCAAGATTTGTTCCTTTGATTTTGGCCTGCCCCCTAATCAACCCACTCCAACGACAGCAGGTTGCCTGTGTGTGTGTGTGAGGGGAAGGGGGATTCACACATGTGGTTTTGAGTAGTCTTCAAGGGCAGGCCACATGTTACTGGAGTTGCTATCTGCTTGGCAAAGGTGGTGCTGAGGATGAAATGTGATAGGTGGTGTTTTTGTGTCCCACAGCGAGGAATGCAGACAGTTTGGTCGGGGGTCTGTCATTACTCCCAAATAGAGAGAAGTCTAATGTGGCCATTACCGATGTCGGTGACGTCTGGCTCCTGTGTGTCATATCGGATGATCGCAAACGGGTCGATCCGGCGCAGAGCCGGAAAACGTCTTACATTTTCCGAGCCTTTAAACTTCTAAAGGCAAGCGGAGAATAAGATTGGCAGGTAAAATAAATATGAGAGAATTTTGGATTTGGTATGGAGACACATGAATATAGCTAAACCAGCATGTTTCCATTATTGTTTATGACAGACAAGGCAAAGGATCCAAACGCATAGGAATCATGTCTTATGTGATCTCATCTCTTGATCCCTTATTTCTAGGGCTAATAATCATAATCAATAATAATAATCGTTAATCTATGCAAAGACTTTTAGTTGATGTTTCATTAGTCAGATCGTTGCAGAAAAACAACGTTAAACTGACCTCTGCCCCTGTAACACGGCGCTGTTGCATGTGCTAACTGTACTGGCTGCCATTAGCTACTTAGCAGTCCTATTAGCTGACTCTACCTAGACTGAGAACTCAAAGGGCAGGGTGGAGGTTTATTTACACTATTAGCATAAGAGCTAGCATAAGAGGGAATGAGTACTAGAACAGGAGCCGAACCACGTCCACAGCCTTCGAGGCCGATGGAGGCCATCTGATTTACAGCAGCTTCAACCAGGACTGCAGGAAGGCGGGGAAGACACGGCGGGTTCAGGCGGGGACAGGAGAGACGTGGAATGGGAGAGGACAGAGTTTGTACCGAGTTAATTTGTAAGTAACGTTATACATCATCCATCATATCAATAAGTCTGCGAGTAGTTGTTTTTGTGAAGTTGGAAGTTATTTATTGCGTGTTTTGAACAGAGTGACTGTGTGATGTTACACTGTGTTGAAATAAAAGAACATTCAGTCTCTTTGCTGTTTGTTCCGACACATTCAGATTCATTATTGCTTTTGTCGTTATCCTTTCACAGGCGGCTGTTAAAAAATAGATCTATATATGTATTTAAAATTAATTAATTTATGTTTGCAACAACAAATCGACTAATGGCTTTACCTAACGACTGCAGTCAACTAGGAAAATCTTTAGTCCCTCAAATAGTTTAAAGTAAAAATATCCACACTGCTTGTCCAACACTTAATTGAAGTGTTTTTATGGCTGCACCAGATGTCTTGTGCATCATTTTATTCACATATCCTGTAATTTAGTCTGACATGTTTGGTATCTTTGGAAACTTTGAGATCCCCACAAGAATATAAGCTTCATCTCTGGGGGTTTGAACAATGTTTGGCCACACAACACAGGTTTGTAGCAAGTCAAGGGTTCAAAAAGTCAAGGAGTCTAAATGATTTTAACAAAATTGTTACTCATAAAATGATTAATACATAATAAATAAGTCACCTTCAGTGCCAAAAATGCCACGGAGTAAGAAAGAGAGATTGCTGTCAAAGCTGCAAGTCTGAGTGAGTGGATATCCTACATTTCCCAGAATGCAGTTTGCCCAAATTTGCTCCCCTCAGCTGTGGTCCACAGGTGTTTTGACAGGTTTTCTGTTCATGCCGGACAAACTCAACACACAACATGTCTCCTGGCTGCATTGCATCATGGTAAATTCTGTCTTCTATTATTAATGTATATTAGCTGAATGTTGAAAAGTCTTTAAAGGCACACATGATGATAATTTGATTTGATTTGATAGCAATGACTAATGCAGCTTTAAGCTGAAACTGGTAAATATTTTTGGTTTGTGTTCACCAGGGAGAGCTACAGTTTAAAACACAGAAAATAGCTCAGAAAATATAAAAGAAATGCAAAAAAGAGTAAATATTTGATGCCATAATTCAAGGAAGTTACTTAACTTCATGTCTGACAAAAAAAGAAAGTCCTTGGATTTAATTTTCCTCCTTTGCTGAATGCATTGTTCATCTGGATTAAAATGTATTACTCCAGTGAGGTTATGACATTATCTTCCACAGACTTTCTGGAAGGAACATCAGCCTCCACAACCTCCAAATGACAGTCTATCTCCCCATGTGGCTCGGTCAACAAACTTTACCAGAGAGGTTCTTTGTCCAAACACTGAGTAGTGATAACTTTAACAGCCTTTGGGTTAGTGTCTGGTGCTTACTGCTTGGTGAAGCAGCCGGCAGAGCGAGACTCCTGTGGGTCAGAAGCCTCAGAGCTGTGGAACAGATGCACACGATTAACTCAGGCTACTTCAGATTAGTCGCCTTTTGAAGTTCAAGTTCCTTTTTTTGTGACATTTTCTTTTGGAGACCAGCGATGCCTTGTAACTCGAGACAGAGGGGAGGGTTGGGTGAGCTGGGAGTGAGTGGGGGGGGGAGGCGGTGTGGGGGTCTTTTTGGGTGGTCCACCTCAGAATGAGGAATGCTGAAAGTTTGCCTTTGAGCTCATACAGATTGCCCTGTCGCTCAGTATCTGATTTGGCCCCCAAAACCAAAAGCTCGCCACCTCCAAACATGCACATTGGGCCTTCAAGCTGTACTACAATGCATCTGTGTATTAACCACTCAGTTCTACATGATTTAATATTCACAATAGATACCAGAGTTTGTTCTTTTATAATCCTAATTCTGGGCAGCTGCAAGAAAAAATACCCTTTATAAAGGCTTAAATCGCATTTTTAGACAGATAAAAGATTTAATTGGCTTTTGTTTACTTCTTTTTTAAAACTAATTGTGATGGACACAGAGTCCTTTTATTATTTTATTAAATCATCATAATTTGAAAAATCAGTTTCCCTATTTATTTGCAACCATAAATAAATAACAACTAAAGGCCTAAACTAAACTAAAGGTTTTAAAATGCTAAACTGTTTAAAATGTATCTGTATTTATTTATTTGCTTTGTATGATATATGATATGATGGCATCATTAGTGTTTAAGATTACTACAGCTTAACATAAAGTGTTCTTACTTTGTTTTGGATCCCCTGTAAAGTTACTACACCTACTGTATGGACTTCTGCTCACATGATATCAACACTATTGTAGGGAGAAAAGGTTTATATTTTGAAAATACTGATTTCGGAATCACTATTATCAAACATTTTTAAATATAAACCTTTCAAGTGTACTTTGGCCTTGTTGGATACAGACCTCTACATGCCTTTAGCCCCACATTTATCATTTGACTTGCCTCTTCTTTTATGGAAGAACAACCACATATGTCGATGTCAAACACCCCTGAAATACAGCATGGTGACAGGTTAATGCTGGTCCGACTTTTGGTCAGTATGTGAACCTGCGTAACAGTCAGGGTGTGTTTCCACAGGCCTGAGGGGCTGCAGGCTGTGCAAGACAGAGATGCCTTAAGTATATATATAAAGGACACTGTATGTCTGCAGCATTATTAATGGTAAGGAGCTCTCTGTATGATATTTCTTGGATGAAAACTAGCTTAGCTGAGGGAAGGCTTCTATATCTCTCTTTTAGCTTTAATAACACTGTATAATACAATATGTACTGTATATCGGTAGTAAACAACAGCAGGACATATCTCGCTGTGCTGCAACTTGTCCTTTTTTACAGCAGCCATTTTGATGTTAAATAGTCGGGTAAACACACATTATCAATGATACTAATAAAGGTTCTGTTCAATTCAGGTCAAACAAATTTAAGGTGCTGCTATTGTGCGTGGAAGCAGCACATGGAGGACACTTGGCAGGAGTTAGAGGACTAGCGTCTGATAAGCAGGTGTAGATCCAAACTTGTGAGGACGTTGCTCATTTAATTCATGCTATTGTCAAATAATCCTGTCGTAGTCGAGGAGAATCACTTTCACTTAATTCATAGCCACAAAATTCAGAGTGTGTGCTCATTTAAAGAATGATGTTATATCTGTCCTGGTGAATAATGGGAGTGTAGAGCAGTAAAACAAACTGGGGGTCAAGTTGTAAGAATACTGATCTGCAAATATAAATGAAGGATATTGTCTGATATGTAGACTCAAGAACACTGTTTGGGGATTACATTGCATTGTGTTCTTAATTCACAACGCATGCATGCAAAAAATGAGCTTGGCTTGGATAAACAGTCACAAGTGTCAGAGACTCATTTGTCCTTTACATAAATCTGATATGCATTTATAAAATGGAAACCAAATGTGTATAAATGATGAATTACTTGGCTTAATCCGCTAGCATGTGTGTCACAGAATGTGTTTTCTTTTTCCCGCAAACTGCACACAACAAAAAAACAACACACAGCACTGAACAGTAATGTCTTTATCCGCATGGTCTTACATAGGCCCCTAAATGAAAAAGCAAAAAGTCTGGGGATGATGATGGAACAACACATGAAAATAATAACACCAGTTATCCATAAAACCTGATGAAAACATAACTGCATCCATCTAAAACAGTCAAATGATTTTTTTGCTGTTGCCAACTGCTTTTTAGGAGCCCTAACTATTAGTCGTATTAAAAAATGAGGGTTATATGAGCTTTACAGTAATGATTATTTGGGTTAACGTGCCTGAAAAAGCATTAATCTCAATAATCTTCACTATTCACACTAAATACACACTAAAGCCTGTTTACACCTGGTATTAACATGTATCTTGGACGATCGGATCAAGCGGACAGCTCTAAATGCAACCGTAAACGACCAGAAAGATGCACTGGGATCACTCAGACCTCTCACAGAGGTGGTCTGGGACACATCTGACCACACATATGTTTTTTTAGTGTAAACCCTAATGAGTCCTGGGCCACACTTTCTGCTCTCTTACCTAACACAGCGTTTCGCAGTATCCCCAGACTACATTCAAAAATTGCGCAATTTTGTGAGTTGTTGAGTGAGGAGAGACTTTATGAACTTTATGAAATGCACTGGGCATGTGAGATCTGATCATAAGTGGTCACACGCATGTGGGGATGCACTGTAATGCCAGGTGTAAATTGACGTACTTAAAGCTGTCCACTTGTGATCGGAGCACCCAAAACGCCTGTTACTGCCAGATCTATCTATCGTATTCATGCATTTACAGAAGACCTAAAAGCAAAAAATAATTCAGCTCAAAAGAGAAAAGATGCGTGTTAACTTAAGTATTTTGGAGTAAGACTGAGGTGCAGCTGTATTGTTGGTTCCTTTACAAACTCAAGATCACAGGCACTGTGACAGATTATGAGGCAAGTGTTCCAGATAGTTTAGATATTGATCGACATTTTCCTCGGCCACTCCGCCCATCTGTTCCCAACCTGCTGGAGGGACCAGACAAAACTGCCCGGCCAAGAGATGGAGTCAGTGAAATGTTTGAAAATCCATTGCCTCGCAACTCATCAGTAATGAAGTGTTTGAAACATTGCGGGTTGGAGAGGAGGAGGGGAGTAATGAGACGGTTTCAGGCTCCGTGACAAATCCTCTCTTCTTTCTAATGGCGGAAAGAGTCATACAACACTTTGGCCTGGTCATTAATAAACTCCAGTCTAAGGCTCTGAGACACTTCTCTTAATCAGTATCTTCTGAACCGACGTCCAAACTTTACTCACTATTTCACTTTAGATGGCAGCGAGGGAATCACATCTGGACTCTCTGAAGGGTGGACAGTGTTAGGTTGCTGAGGTAAACCTTATGATGTTTCGCAGTAGAAATTAAACCATTCCCACAAGCAATAAAACACTATTGTTATATAAATGTATGTTTTGATTTCCAAAGAAAGAAAATTATAGCGTTTACCAAAAGTTGGACAATCAGTTCACCTAGCAGTTACCACTTTGTAGCAGTGCGTAAAATTAACAAGAATTGCAACTAGTCCTAATTCCTAAACCACAAAATAGGTTATTGGAATAAAATAGTCTAACCTCCAAGGTCCACTAACTAGCTTTAAACCCAAAAGTTGTTTTTATCAATGACTATTGGTGATCTGTAATCCATTACTATCAACTTATACACCTTTTTTATACAGTATGACTATGTTTATGTACTTATGGGAAAATCAAAACCACCTTGTACTTAAAAAAAAAAAAAGCTTAAACAACAGGCCGTAAAGACTATTTGTGAATCCAGCTCACAAATGGGGCTCATATTTTATGTCCTCTACACATATGCACACCCACTGCTTCTGCTTCACATTCAGGGTTTAATGCACAAAGCACCACATACCCCACAGTAACGCATAAAAGAATGGGGATTATCTTTTCAATTTACCCAGTCCTTGATGTTATGCAAACAAGATGGAGTGGAGAGGAAAAAAATCCGGTTAGTTGGACACCATGGAATCTATTTCTTGAACCCAGAATAGCTAGATCTGTCAGGCTTTAAGTCCTAATGTACTGCAGCTGATCCCCCAGCTTTCACAGCCTCATTCCATCTTTCAATCATAAGATTATAACAGATTCTTAATGGGACACAGACTCCACATTCCCTGAGTCTGTAAAGGCCTACAGGCATCCAAATAATATTGTTCACATTCAGCTTGAAACAATCTGAAGATGACAAAAAAGTCTGTGACACACACACACACACACACACACACACACACACACACACACACACACATATACACTGATCTCATCAGGCAATGGCCGGGAGGAGAGCGAGGTGATGATCTGCACATTGCGCTCACAACTCCACTGGTAACTGTGAACCAGAAGGAGCACAGAAGAGCTGGGGAAGGATATGTGTTTGAGCTCTTTGCTTGGATATAAACCCTCAGACAATGAGCTTAGATCTTTGGAAACTTTAGGGCAAATAACTACCAAAGCTTTCCAGCCAAATCTAATTCCAGGAATCGAGACTGCCAATGGTTGCTAAATTGAGAGGGTATCTTCCAAAGCGAAGGTCCTTTTTTAATATGAAACTCACCATTTGTGTTTGCATTTGCTATTAGGAGAAAACAATGATTACCTTGTTAGCAGACAAACTACTTAACCATAGTTAACACTTTCTTATAAAATAAGTTTTAAATTTTTTTGTATCTGTAATGACTTATCAGAAACATGTCTGAGTCAGCTAACTGCAGCCTTTCTACTACAGACTCACATATTTTTGTCGAGCCGTCAGACATCAGTAGGCGATTTGAGGGGAGATGAGGAAGGATGCTGATCCCTCTTGTTTCCAAAATGACCAAACTACATACCCCTTGTTAACCTTTTCCCCTCTCCATCCCTTAGTACAGAGGTCACTAATTGACCCTTCTTAAGTCCCGCCCCGTTTTTGCTCTGTGCTCCAATAACAGTTGAGCAAGCCGCAGTCAGAAACGCTGTCAACTTTCTCTTTTCCTTATAGATAGGCTACGTGCGAGGCTCGTCTATGTTGAAAACGTCTTTATCAAGCTAGAGCTGATAGCTTATGTTAGCAAAACATTAGTTACTTTATACTGTATATGTTGCCTTTATCTTTTAACCTTCTTTAAATTGGGTGGTCTTCTGAACATAGACGAGGCTAACTAAGTGCAAGAAATGAGTTGACCATGATTTGTCAAGGGTCAACAGGTGGACTGCGGTCCAGGTCCTGACTTAGACCTATAACCTGTGAATTAGACTATTGAGAAAGAGGGATGTAGGAGGCAAAGAAAGAAAAAGAAAAGGAGGTGTTAAAGCTGTTCAGTTAAGAAGTGTTCAGATTGTTTATTATAAGATTAGCTGAGACTGTTAAGGTGTGAAATGCAGTTAACAAAAAAAGAAGAAAAAGAAGAGCTACAGTTTCCTTTGATTTGAATTTTAATTGAATACACCTGTTATATACAGTAGGTTTTATAGTGGGTAACTTAAAAGAATCGGTCTTCTCATCAGGGTGCTACCACCAAAATTAACAAATCGCCTACGCCTAGAAGATATTACATAATCTTTTCTTATCTAGACATATTGAGTGAACCACGTTGAATATTGTTAAAATGGATTAATTATGTTCTAATTCTGGATTTTTAGGGTTTTAACTCTCTGTGTGATTTTAAATGACAGTAAGCTTTTTGCTCTACCTTCAAATTACCTTTCAGAACATGTATACACAGTCTAGGCTTTAAATGTGCAGGGTCCATCACACACACTTGTTTAGTTAGTTTCAATTTAATTTTCCGAACTTTAAAGTGCACAGACTATGTATAAAAATAGTTTTATGCAAAAATCTCATCATAGAAAAGACTGGATTTTTCATAAAGAAGGACTATGAGAATATTATGTGCTAAAGCTTTGTCCTTTCTCTGAGCCAAAGAAGAAAGCTTAGTTTCTAATCATGTGTTGGGCAAACGCAGGGGGCTCAACAGTGACCTGAGAACAAGGCATTTAAAGATGTTTTCTGGGTCACTGAAGCCGAAGTCAACACTCTCACACTTGCACACACACACACACACACACACACACACACACACACACACACACACACACACACCTGATGATAACAGAGCGGTAGCAAAGATTTTGTATCCCTCCGAGACTGAAAGATTTCAACAAACACACACACAGAAAGAAAAATGTGAATGTGTGTGTTTTTTGTTTTTTTTTCTTTTTCGTTTTGTGGAGTTGAATTACACACACATGCAGCCAAAAATGCAAACAGGCATGCATGCACATACACAGTGACTTATGGTAGAGGCAGACACTGTTGAGTGGTTGCATTGTTGATGACAAGGGCCCGTGAAGGAAGGACAGGCATCCTGTCTGTGATCTTGTTGTCGTGGAGACAGCAGGGCCCAGTCAAATAGATTAACCGGGATGCTTTGATCTTTAAGAGGGAAACCAAAGAGGATCCTTAAATTGGCACTACTTTTCCACATAAAACAAACCGCTGGCATAGTTTTGGAGTTTTTCTGTCGACGGGTTCCATCTGACTTGATGCTCACTGGAAAAATCTGCATTTTAAAACTTTTAAACCGAGATCTTGTAGGTTTGGTAACATTAACGATTTGTCTGGGGCAAGAAACATTTTATTGGATGTGGTAAATATTAGTGAGTGGAAAGAACTACTATTTATAGGGATGTGTTATTTACTTTTTATCCACTCATGAACATGGAATTCATGGAATCAGAATTAGAGAGTTAACTCAAAATCTCTCTTGAAACCTCAGCACTTATACGTAGCTGAACATGTGGCTGGTTTGAAATTGAAAAATCAAATAGTCTAACTTGCTAACATAGTGTAGGTGACTTTAAGTTGAAACATGCTTCTTTGGGCTGCACAAAGGTGCAAGGGAGTAGTTCGCTTGGCTGCTTCTTTTATAGTTGTCTGTCTTTTGGTTATACACATACATGTTTTTTGTTTTCCATTTTAAACTGGGCAACTTGCTTGATCCATAAAATGTGAGCTTCTGTGACCTATGGTTTCCCATAACACCTTTTTTTTTGCAAAGGTCAAGGCTTGGCAACCTTCAAAAATGGCTCTTTTGGTAGTAAAGATTGCTGACGCCAGGCAAAGGTCCACAGACACAACAGGCTTGAATCACAGCGATCAGAAAACGATGACTGCCAGTTAGATTTGTGCCCGACTTGATGCCGACTTCCTCTGATGTCATACACACATAGGCAATGATGACGGGTACAGTTTTTAGAGCCACGTGCTCCAGTCTCCACCGACTCCAAGATTGTGTGATTGAAATATGTAAGGCAAGATTGTAGGCTGTTCATGTCATGTTGTGCAATGATATATCTTAGTTTTTGTCACCTCCTCTTCCTACTGCCGCCTGATCTCGTGCACTTTCCAGGCAAGGCGCAGTTCATCTCGAATGCGCCTATTCACGCATGTCTTATTTAAAAAGCAGTCTTCTCGTTGTTAAACACTACATTTATAGACACAGACACAGAAGGTTGGTTCCATCCACCAGTTTTTAGTCGCATTTCTAATTTGAACATAAAAAAAAAATGGAAACGTTTGCATACTGAAAATGGAAATGCAATGCAATAAAGAATAGAAAGATATTTGTCACATCTGTTCTACTTGAGACAAAGTAGTCATGTCATAATACTGTTCACCGTAACCTACCTATATTGCACTAGAAAGCATAAAACATAAAGTATAAAAAGAGCAGGGGTGCCTATAGGTAGTTGAATGGTAAATGTACAGGTTGCATGGTTGCACAGTTGCAAATGTTGCTGGTTGAATTCTAGCTAGTGACTTTTGTTGCATGTCATACCCCTCCAACTCTCCCCCATTTCCTGCCTGCCTCTTCACTGTCCTTATCCAATAAAGGCAGAAAATGCCAATCCACCCCCAGAAAACAATAATAATCAAGTCCAGACAGAAGAGCATCTTGTAATGTCCTCTTGAATATATTGCCACAATGGTAGTTAATGAAAAAATTCACTAATTCGCATTTTATGTGGCCACAATTTCTGTTTTCATTTCAGTTGTCTTTAAACTTGTGCATAGTTTTAATAGAAAAATATTATTATATTATAATATGTATTATTAGATCTATAAAAATAGAGGTTCTTGGTAGCAGTTTAGTTCAGGCCTGGGATATTTGTTGTCTCTCATGTCTCTTCCACTCTCCAGTTGGACCCTATGTGGTCTTTGTACCAGTAAATCACCAGGTTGCATTGTAAATTTCTTGTCAATACGCCTCTGCGCCAATGTCAACAAGACTTTTCTCTGCTGTGTTTATTGCACTTGACGATCAGAGCGATTCGGATCCTGCAGCTCATTTAAAACCTCTTGAAATTCCCCCGACAGCAGCCTCAAACACTTGTCACTCATCAGACTGCTTTTCTGCATTTGTCTTCATCTTTAATAAACAAAATCAGCTCTTAGTTGTTTCTGTTTATTCTCTGCCGGGTTCGATTGCCCTCCAATCAAAACAGTTGGATCATTCCACTGTACTTAGCATCTAGCATCCGTTACCCTGCCATTGTGTTGTCCTGCTTTGGTTTACTGCATAAACAGTTATTTGACACACGAGATAAACACTTCATGTCGTGTCTGCCTCACAGAGAGACAGATACAGAAACAGAAAGAGGAAGAAGACTGTGGAAAGACTGACTTTATTTTTGCCATAACCCTTCCTTCCTCTCCAAGCAGACAGAGATGAGAAAGCATAATTTTAAAGAGGTCAGATTAATCTCACTGTCTGTGGCTTTCATCGCTGTTCATGTCTTCTCGGCTACAACGTCCCCGGTGACTGGTGACCTGAGGGAAGTTCTTAATGTACGTCTTTGTTTTTTGTGGTTGAAGCCGAAGATGGAGCTGCACAGGCTTCCTGCCAAACTCTACAGTGTCACTTGAGGGTCATAAATCAAAACTATTATGAGGTTTGTGTAATGGTACAGTATGAGCGGTTATGGAGAGCCGTGGGGGAGACGGATTTGATTCAGCTTGTGTTCTGTCATCCTGCTGATGCTGGTGTGGTTGTTGGTGGCCTGGTGGTCAGACAGACTGTCCTTCAAACACAGGACTCCGCTGTGTCAGCAAATATTCAGCCTGCTGTAGTGTCCTTAAAGTAAAAGTCAACCGTTAACAACCGTCGGACATGTATAGCAGACTTCTAAGAATCTATTTTATTATAATTGCTTGATATTTTGCCCAAACGTAGATAAGATGACATCAAAATATGAAGTTTTACATCAGAATTCATTTTAATATTCTTCAACATAAACATATAAACGTCAGGCTTCATCTCCTTTCTAGAAATTCATTGCTTAAGATGCGGGGAGACCAGTTCCCTTCATGGACAGTAGTCATAATCTACTACAACAGTCTGTTGCAGTATAGCAACAACAAACAACAAAACATGCTGCATTTTGTGTAACACTTTCCCCCCGTTTTTGGGGACCAGAATAACTCTTGGTGTCTTGCTTTTATGGCTACCATCACTCCCTCCACCTACACAGAAAACCCACAACTAAAAGGAGCAAGTTCAGACATGTTCTTCCGCTGTTGTCACAAGTCATTCTGGAAAATGTAGGAAACTGCTAACGAGAAAAACACGAGGCGGGTCAATAGAAAGAAAGTTGGTCAAAGCACCTGTGGACAAAAATGGTAGTGTTTCTGTCACCTCGATTCATTGATTTCAAGGGGAAAATGACCAAATCTAACCCGATGGCAGACATTAAGAATGACTACATATTAATAGCCAATCTTCTCGCCAATTGTCCCCTTTACTTATGTAGCTCGTAAAGAGGCATCAGTATTATATTTAGGATGTTTAATAACCAGTTAGAAACTCCTTGTAATACAACACTTAATCACAGATGAACAACTTTAAACAATTGCTGGAAATGTTTTAATGACAGTGTAAATGTCATAGTCTTGTGATTCTGAGCTGGCTTTTCATCAGGACCTGGATTTTACTTTCCTCATTAAATCATAATCCAGGATATTAAATTGAACCGTTTTCCTCAATAAAAATTCTTCTTTTCTCTATAAGTCTGTCAGGATCTGACTCGTGATGTTTTTGTGGTGAAAGATACTCCATGCCTGTTTTTGTCTCATTCCACTAATCGACACATTTGAGTGATGCCATCCATAGACTGTATAATTAAAAATGAACGTAGTCTCCGTGACATCACCCACAGGTTTCTGAAGAGCTGTTGTGAAGCTCAAAATGTGGTGGCTCTGGCCGTCACCATCTTGGCAGTCCTGACTCTGCCGGCTCCTCGCTAATCCAGAAATGAGCTAAGGCGGGCTGAGATCGGCTGACTGAAGCCCGGTTACTGAAAACAGCCGTCTGTGACGGCACCCACTTGTCACTCAAGGTGGCCATGCCCTTAGTTATGCTTAACTTTAGGGCGTCCAGTTAGCTCAGTCGGTGGAGCTGGCACCCCACATACATAGCGGCCTGGGTTCGAGTCCAACCTGAGGCCCTTTGCTGCATGTCGTCCTCTCTCTCCCACTGAGGTTGCTGTTTGATGCCGTAGTAAATTAAATATTCAAAATGCATCACAGATATACCTGACTTCAATTTAACAGTGTCGGCACACAGTTATTGCCAGATCCAAGAATCTTTGTCCATTTTCACTGTAACTAACCAGGAAACCGTAATGCCCCCATAAAGCAGTGACAATACATGAGTTTGGCTGACTTGGCCTGCCGGGCTAATCTGATTAGCATACTACAACTGACAGACAACAACTCTACTGGATAAAACTCTATTTTGACAGTATTTGTTTGAGGGTGTACCAAATTGAAGAACTCACATATTGAACTGAACGGCTTGTACCGAACCGTTCATGACAAATAGTTCCATCAGGTTTCCATGTTTTCATTATGGGAAAAGTTCTTTCTGGGTGAAAGTGCATCATTTGACATGCAATTTCAACTCTGGCCACTATGCTCTCACGCTGGTGCTGTTCTTGAAAGCTTGAACCCGAATAAAACACACGTATGCTGATGACTTGATGTTTTCACGTTAAAAAAAACCCTTAAATGATCCAGTTTTGTTTGCCGACACAAGCTGTAACTGAGGGGACATTAGTTAATCTCTGTGCATTCATGTTCATGTTTTCTGTAGACTGTTACCCTACCAAGACCTGCTCTGTCTGCTTTGGTACAGGAAACTTTACAGTAAACTCATGGTGGCATGGTGGAAGCCCCCTTGTAGCCCTGCACCTATATTCTTTCTCTCTTTTTTTTATAAATATATATATATATATATATATGCCTCCCCACCACAAGCCAGTCCAAAGAGCATCTGGTTCCTCTTGGGCCTGCGGTCACAACACTGAGAGAGTGCCACATCAAAGCTCCCTCCATCCAGCCCTCAGAGAAGAGAGGAGAGCAAAGAGGGAGGAAGAAGAAGAGAGAAAATCTGGGACAAATTCTGTTTCACACACACACCGCAAATCTGTCTTTGCTCATGGAAAAATTGCAGCGCACATCTGTGGTGTTGCGTTGAGAATCCATCAATCTCCGTGCCCTGACCGCTTCACTCACACAGATAGTCTGACTTTGGCTCCCACGCTCATCTTTTTACTGCTTTAGAGGCTTTGGCAAGATGTTTTTAAGCTCTAAAGTTTGTTGTCAGTCGCTATTGTATTAGTGTTACATCATTTTCATACAATCATGTCAAGGAAACTGTGATGGCATGACTTAACCTCAACCTCCTTCTTCTGTGTGTGCTCGCTGAACAAACAAATCTGCACTGTAAAAACAAAAAAGGCTCACCGGGATCAAAAATCCTCTTATTGCCTTTCCTGTCTTCAGGCTAGGGCACGTACACACCCAGAAAGAAGATCAAATGATGAAGGGGTGTGATGGTACGTTTTGAAATGTGACCCTTTAGCAATTTCCCCGTCACTCAAAGACACCAAAACACAAACATGAGTGTACCTGCCGCTCCCTGCTGCTCTTTGAGTTCGACAGAGCTATTTTCTCTCTGCACAGACACGTTTTGACAATTGATGTGAAAGGTAATGAATCACCATTAAATTATATTTAGTCTCTATAAAGCATCTAAATTAATGACACATGAAAGTAAAGTGGGCCAGGAGGGTGGAGCAGTAAGGCTGGCTAGTGGTGGAAAGGTTATCAGTTCAAATCCAGCTGTTGTGCTGTAGTGCTGCCAGGCAAGAGCACCTACACATTTCCCATTTACCAACATAGATAAACGGGCATTCCAACCCGTTAACCAGCACAAGCCCAAAAAGATATAATAAAATGGCAGTGGTGGAAGTAGATTTACTTAAATAGTACTGTACGTAATTACAAATTTGAGGTACTTCTTGAGCATTATCTTTCCATACCAATTCAGCCCCAACACATCTCAGATGGAGATATTGTACTTTGCATTTCTCTACATGTATTCGACGGTTTGAGGTTCAGATTTTTACACATAAAACTTCTACACATGAAACAATTAGTCAGTTATTACCCTGACAGAAAATGAACTGGCAACTATTTCAATAAATGACTACCATTTTCCTCCGTGCTCTGATGAAGGCCATGAGGTTGAAACATTAGCATGTTTTTTCTGACAGGGATAAAATAAATTGGTGTAATTGACATTAGTCAACTTTTTCCTGGAAATCTGTGTGTGCTACCTTTTATGCCTTTCGGTATTTAACCTGGGTCCATCACTGGAACTTAAGACTTTGGTTTGGCTCCACAAACAAAGTACTGGGCATCCTCTCTAAGATCTAACTACTATTTTTTGCAAATTGCAAATTAATTAATACATTTTTTTTTAATAATTGTACATTTTGGACTATTGGTCTGACAAAATAAGAATTGTGAAGGTGTCATTATGGGCTTTGAAATAATAAAGAAAATAATCAGCCAATTAATCCATAATGACAATAATTATAAAAACAATTGCGGTCAAGTTATTTAAAATAAATCAAAAAATAGTATAATTTCATACTTTTGGCTTTGTGCTTGCAAGAATTAATAGTACAAGATGTCTGGAGCATCTGATTTGCCTTAAAAAGTTTTTTCTCTTAAAAAATATCCCCCAATTATGTGCAATTAAGTGCTTTCAAGTTGTTGTACTGTGATGAGGTTCTTTGTTATAATTGCCTTGCTTTAACTTCCTTTGGACAACCTCCAGAAGAAACCTGAACTTGTGTATAAAGATTTAAAGACCAATAACACAACACTATAAAAAAGTAAAGCATGTTATGCAGCTGCAGCGCTGTAGTGTGAAATAAATATGTTGGCCACACAACATCAGTGCTGAGCCAACACTGTTGACCTCAACACTCCCCTCCCCCCGGGCTAGCAAGAGAAAACTGCGTGAGTGCAGAGGTCAAATACACCTGTCAGTCCACAGAGGGAGGAGCTGAAGCTGAAATACTAAAAACAGATGTGGATGCCTGAAAACTATGTCAATGATGGCAGGAGAAGTGGATTACTTGTCAACATTTAGATGTATATGTTCAGTGAAGCACTGGAAGTTTAATCCCACTTTATGTATGAAACTACCTCGGTGGTCAGTTTATGTAAGTCTTAAGATGTTATAACTCAGTCTGTTGCATCCCTGAATTAATTGTCAAGATTCATGTTTGTCTTTAATTCAGCAACAACTCTGGTGAATACAAGTTTGAAAGTTCACTCTAAGCTTTGGATAATAGTTATTTAAAAGAGTTAAACTACCAGCTAACTGATGATCTCAGCTTTCAGACTCACAACGTACAAGAATTCCTGAAAGTGTTTTCAATTCAATAACAACAGCTCTGAAACTTTGATATTTTTGCTTTAAAGTCATAATGTAGGCAGAAACTCATCAGGGGCCCATGTAGGAAGGCAAGTTTTTGCTTCTTTTCTATTACAAGTGAGCCCACTCGTGCCCTGGCTGTTTCACACAGTTAGATTAGCAGTGAATTTTGTGCTTCAGCTGCAGTTTGTGGCACTGACCAAAGGTTTTACAGGATGACATAGCAACTGTCTGGAGTGGTTGTGTGTATCCGTGCATGTGTTTGGGGAGAGAGGGCAGGGGGGGGGGCAAGAAGAAATATTTGCACTGGGGCCAATCACAATTATGTTACGCTGCAGTTCAAATATAAAAGCTTTCATAAAGCACATTTTGTGTTGACTTTGGTGGCCACTGTGCACAAAAGCCGTAGTGTTTCCATCGCTTCATTTTGTCTGATTTTGAGGGCAATCCAACCTGGTGCCATTAAGAATAACAACATAGAAATGGCCAATCTTCTCATTAATGGTATTGTTTGTTTATGTAGGTCATAAAGAGGCATCATTATTAAACTGAGACTGTTTCCTAACCAGTAAAAACTCCTTGTAGTTCATTTAACTGGCACTAGCTGTCAAAACAGGCATTTTATTTATATGAAAAGTTCTTATTACTTTAAACTTCCATCCCTCTAAAAAAAGCCCCACTATAAATAAGATTGTCATCAACTTGTCTGGTTAAAAACATGGTTTTAAAAAATGTTCTAGTAATTCAAAAGTGATGGCATGACTTTAAATGGCAATGATAAATGTGTTTTTGACTCTGTGAATATTTCATCCCTGAGCTCCATCAGACTCCTCAGTGAGACGTCTGGCTTGCGAGGGCTGCTCTCCAGTCATCTTCCTGCCACCTGTGAGCAGCTGGACAGTCAGGAACCGTTTCACAGCTTTCTGCTCCTCCTGCTCAGACTCATGCCAGACTCTTTGATGCATGCAGCTGCCTGTCACACCCAGGGGAAAACCACTTGGACAGAAATAAAATGAAATCCCTATATCTGACTTCGTGGCAACTCTTCAACAGATCTGTTATTTATTGTTCTTTATTGTTTTTTCATGTTTTGTTTACAAGTTGCCAACTGGTGCAATGCTGCTTGCAAACATTATTATGCTGAACAAATGCTATTAACATGTGTTATTACGTGGCACCAAACTGAAAGCTGGGACAGCATCTGCTATCTTTATCTTTAAGTGAAAATCTGACTTGTTGGACTCAAAACTGTGTGAACATTTGGTGCAAGTCCTTCAAATCCTTGAACACAAAACGATAATTTAATCAGTGGCCCCCACCAGGATTTTTAGTCACAATCCATACCCACAGGCATCAATAAAAAATGGGGATCTTTTTTGGTCTAAGATTTCAAAAACAATAAATTCTACAGCTGATACACAGTCTGTGGCTAATAACTCAGTTAAAAACACCATTTAGCTTCTAATCCTTCATGTTTCCTCCAGTCCACACTAAACTTGATACATAACACATGTGGATGTTCACAAACACAACATTTGTTTTCTATCAGTTATTGTCTTCCTGTGAATGATTCCTGTGAAGTGTGGCCTGTTGACATAAACCGCTACAACTCTGCAATTTAATGGAAATTTCACTAATCGGTAAAGGTTAAAGGTTTCATACTTGGTACAGAGGTGCCACCTGGGCATCTGCTTGATATATTCATGCCAGTTACCAGTTGTACCATTTGCCACCATTTCTTAAGCACTGAGCATTTGGGCTCACAACTTGTGACCCAGAAAATAAAGACAGTTATGTTTTTACTCTGAATTTCATGGGTCAAGTTAGTGGCAGTGCCATCATATGGCTAGTTGCACATTATAGTAGTGGCGAAGGTGTCGAGGCAAGCACACCTACAGTTTCTCGAAGACAAAAAAGTTTGTAAATGTTGCGAATGGCCAGTGAAGAGAGATAAATGGAGATAATAACAGCATCGTTGCAGACTGTTGCACTCAGTTGTTCAGATGAAAAGGTGACCAATCAATGAATGTTACCAGTTTTCAGTAAGTCACAGAAGCTGTCGGACACAGCCCCCCTCCCCAAATTCCAACTTTGGAGATGTTGACAGAGGGGGTTTCCAAAGTTATTCTGCACTTCTGAAGAAGCATGCTGTCAGCTTTAATTTAGTTAGGTATTCTTCCTCGTGGCCCCTCTTTTTAAAAACGTACTACCTACAAAGCTTGTTTCCTGCCCACTACAACAATCCATCATGTATATTTATGGTTACGGTTGTGCTTTTAGCATAAATCACTTCAGTCGGACTGCTTCTTCTTCTTCTGCCTGCTTCATGCAGAGCAGGATGATGTCGAGACAGCCTGTGTGTTCACCAAGCAGCTGGCACCACGGAGGACAAACAGGGGCCTGTCGGAGAAGGCCAGAGGCCGCTGGATGGGCCAGAGGCCACAAAAACCACAAGAATCCTAACTCTGGCATGGTAGAGCAACAGCTTAGACTTCTTTTAGGTTGGCTTAGAAGGAGAAAGAGTCATGCTGCATCATGGATTTCTGTGAATTTTAATGTCTTTATCTTTTTTTGGCTACTGCCAGTAACTAAGCTTCTTCCCTCCGTTCCATTTTTATCATTTTGTTGTTTTTCTTCCTTCAGAAGGAGCCATTTGCTGCTGCTCATTCTTGTCCACTCTGAAGAACGTCAGCGGTCCTGAAAATCGCCTATGGTAAACAATCCATTACAGGAAACATGACCGCTTATGGGTTCTGTCAGTGTTTCAGTTTTATCATTATTCCTCTGTGCTGTGTGGAGTGTTTTCATATCAGCGCTGCATTACGTTACGCTCTGCTTACTGTCAATCGCGTCACACCCGCAGGAAGACCTGGAAGGAGGTAATCTCTCAAAAGCTTGTTGCCTTAAAAAAAGTTTCTATAACATCTGGGTTTTCCTGCGGGACGGCAGTGTTTTCTCCAAGCTACTGTAAGCTGGACATGAAAACCTGGGATCTGTAAATGATATGATTGAGGGAGAAGAAAATAAGACGAAGACAGAAGGAAATGTGTTTCTTCAGCCTCTGCGTGTTCTCTCTTGAACATTGTCCTTTTATCTTCTCCCTTGTTTTAGGGAGTTGTTTTTTTTTCTTTTTTCCGGGACAATTTCTCCTTGACTCCTCCTTGGCTGCTTTATATCAGAAAAAGTTCTACACAATGGGATCTCTCATTGCACATTGGAGTATTTACCAATGAAATAACCTCCCTCACCTCCTCTCTGCCCCCCCTCTTGTCTATCTGTTTCCCGCTCCTGGTCTGGACTGATTTAACTGTACTGTTTCAATTGTCTCTGCAGCAGCAGATGTCGGCCATATTGAAACTGAACTTGGAGCCAAGCCTCCTCGACTGGGCTCAAGGCTACCTCACATATTTGACTCATTGTTTGACTGCTGAGCTTTTCATCCTTCTGCAGTTGGGGCAAACGTGGGTCAAGTACAGTCATGTTTGCAGATATATTTTAGATGTTTTATCTCACTTGAAGGGTCACTCAGGAAAACAGTCGATAATGTCTTCTGTGACTCTGGAGGAGTTTTCCTAAGTCTGACAAAAAAACTCCTTGTGTTGTTATCGGGGTTATTTCAGTATGCACTTGGGTGGGTCCAATGAAACAGGTTTTCAGGTGCATTATGGTAATTGTAGGATCCAGTGTTTTTCAAGCTTGACCAACACAAGGGACTAAAAGTTAGCGTGCCTTCTGCTGCACAGATTTGGACCATTTCCCCCAATTATCTGGAAGTGAAATACTAAATCACCTGAGAACTCCTTTAACTGCATGATGAGTGACAACTGGTTAGGAAGAAAGCTGCTCAGCTCTGCAAAACATTTTAGCGTCTTTCAGGCAACTTTTTTTTTTGAAAAAGCTAAAAAAAAAAAAAAAAAACTAACTTCAACTTTGTCAACTGCCCATCAGCTGACAAAAGTCAAAAGTTAGCAACTAGGCAGCCATTTAGCACCTAAAAGGCCATCTATTTCCTTCTGGAGTTGGTGGAAACCAAAAACACAACTAAAACGATATTTGACTCATCAGGTGGATGGAAACACAACTCCAAATGAATGTTAGTGTCTCTCTGTATCTGCTGGATATGTAAACAAGCCATTGTTTACCATATCAACCTGAGATGATAGATGATTATATGTCAGTTTTGTGTTACCACTTTTTTTTCTGCTGCGGCCAAAATGGGTTTTATTGCAAGTTTAAGTAGCTGTAAGAATGTTAAAATAATCTCCACACTGACATTATAATATATATTCTACATGATCTCGTTCCAGCTCTTTGTTGATACTGCAGTATAGTTTTACACTCAATGAAATACCCAGACCAGAGACTCCATTGTTTAATATGACTGCACAATCACACTAAATGGAAATATTTCAGATGCGTCATTTTATACCCAATTCTCTGAAGTTCAATCGGACATATTTGGTATATTTATATTAGTATAAACTTTCTGATCTCCCTTGTGGAGAAGATTAAATCCTGTGGTGTTTGAGGAAAGTCTGAATGGCCCACCAGTACGTCGGTAGGGTTGAAGAGGTTTCATATTCAATGACAGCTAACATGTCACTGAAAACACATAGCTATTGCCAAGTCAATAACTCCTCTGACCTTATATACAGTAACAAACAATAAACAGTCAAACAATTAACATCCCATAACTCAGTGTGAGTTTTATGTTCACTGTGTGCCACTCCCTTCTCATTCCGCCTTTTACAACACTCTCCAGAAATGACACAAACGTCTACGGGGAGACATGAAAAAAGAGGCAAACAGAAAACAGCACAGTCATCCAGTTCTTCAGAACAAGGCCTTAATCAGAAACAGAGAGACAACAACTTTGAAATGTCCCCATTCACATTCATCTGCTCTGACATGTTTAGGGACACTGATGATAAAGGCTTAATACAAAAAACATGTTAGAAAGTTTCAGCATTTACAGGCAAAATCGTAATCACGTTGCACCATGAGACAGTTTTTTATGAGATAAAATCAACACTCTCTATAGGAAATGTGATTGCAAATAGTTTTTCACTGGTTTTACTGTCCCATTGAGGCTTTTGACAATCAAAGCAGTCTTATTTTCACCTCTCGTAGATCACATTCCTGCAGCAACACAAAGAGGGTGCAGTGATGCTTTGATTAGCCACACAGGACAACGCAGGGGTCAGCACACCAGAACAAGCCTCCCAGTTTCACCTCCCTGCCTCCAGCCTCTCCTCTATACAGCCTTCTTATTAATACCCCTTCCGGGCTTCTTGCAAATCCTATCAGTCTGTTTGTCCGGATCTCGCTCTGCGGCTTTTTCCGGATCCAGAGAAAAGAAGGAACTGAGAGAGAGAGTCACTCTCCCAGAGCGTGGATCCAGGATTAGAGGAAAAAGAGCAAATACCATGGAGCGTAGAGGGAGGCAGCCGTGAGGGTTAAGACTCCAGACAAAAGAAATTAATTAGAACCCTGAGTAGAGGATTGCTCTACTGATTAAGGTTTGGAGGATTATTGGATAAGCACGTGAAATACTGTTTTTGTGTATGGCCGGGGCCTCCTTCACTATCATATCTCTTATGGATGTAAAGTTTACACTGCAAAAAATATTTCTGCACTTTGAGACACAAGTTTGTTTGGTGCCTTTTTTTATAGGTGATTGGAAATACATAAGCAAAAGTTTATTAACCTCCTAATGTTGCCATTTTGTACTTTTAAGGTCATAAAGATTCAAGTTCATGCCTTTAAATGTGAGGATTTTGTACTTTACTCTGTTTAAATAACAGGAAATTGCAGAAAACAAGTAATTTAGAGGTGTCACCTTTGACCTCTGGGAGCTTGTCATCGACATTTCTTGTTATTTTCTGATATTTTATAGTCTAAATGATAAAAAGAGTTTAATTAAATGTGACTGACAGATTCATTTATAGTGAAAATGTGAATATGTTGCAGCCCTACTTCTGTATCAGTTTGAATAAGCATGAATTTGAACAATGTTTGGCTGTACAGGTGATATTTGCTTCATTGGGAGTGTTACTGCTAGGTGAAAAAAAGCTGATTAAAAACTTTGTGGCTCCAGAGAGTGCTGCGTGAAATCTGATAAATCACCTCAAGTGATGTCACTTGAGTCAGCATTGGTTAAGGCTGAAGAGGTTGAACAAGTTTAAAAATGATAAAAAACAAATAACCGTGGGTGTGGAGTTCCCAGATAGCTCACTACTCATCTGTGCTCAAGGCTACATTAGCCGCTACACATAACACACCCAAATCTCCAACCAACTGTTGGTAGCCAAGTTGCATTATGGTTAATGTGTAATTTTTTTTATGTTTTTATGTCCATTGTAAGTCTGACACTGTTATACAAGTACAATGCAAAATCTTTGAAATACTCCTTTAAGGGGTACCAGTTGTTCTACTGTGGTAAAACATAAAATGTTCCACCTGCCAGTCTCCTCTATCTAATCTTTCTATGGAAAAGTTGCAGCTTAAAGGTGGAGCTTTAAGTCATAAGTTGTGAAGCTGATAATCAGTCATTGTAAGCTGAAAAGGAAATCTATCATCATAAAAGAAAAAAGTGCTTTTGTGCAGATACAATCAGTGTTTAAACCAGGGATCTCAAACTGCTGACCCCGGGGCCATTTCCGGCCCTCTGGCCCCCTTCCCTCCAGCCTGCAACATAATGTCAAAAATAACAGTATAATCTGAATTTAAACTAACCTTTCATATAATATTAAGATAGATAGATGTGTTTTTGGCAGCTAACAATAAAGATGATATAAAAATGTAGGGAAACTGCTGTTTGGTTTTTGTGTTGTTGTTGAATATGATGGTACTAATGGAAATATTTTTAGAATATGGCACTTTGTTTTGCAGTCCTTCAATGTTGAAGTGGTTGTCCTATGAGATGACATTACCAGCAGTGGCCCCCCGAGCCTATTTGAGTTTGAGGCCGCTGGTTTAAAGGCAGATATTACACAGTTGGCTCGGTGTCAGAGTGGCTGAGTGGATGAATGAGGAGGAGCTGGAGACTCGCCTCAGGGTCAAAAGATCAGAGAGACGACAGCAAAGAACCACAAGTTGAAAAGAGACAGAGAGTTGGAAACTCAAGGCCAAGGTCTCTCTCTCTCTCTCTCGCTCTCTCTTTCTCTGTCTGACTATCTCTGACACACACACACACACACACACACACACACACACACACACACACACACACACACACAACAGGTGTTGGGAGGTAAATCCTCTGTGAACCTTTGTTGAAGTTCCTCCCTCCAGGCAGGCAGGCTATGATGAGAAGGTGTATAATTTGAGAGCAACGGTCAAGAAAAATGTGCAGCATTCATCATGATTGATAAGAAGCAGCATGTTGGACACAAACAAAAGGACTGAAAACTCAACAGTGAAGGTTCAGTGTCACCGTAGGACAACTTTAATCCCAAATAACACAATATTTCTTTAAATAAGTCACTAGATAGATCACTAATTTGATCATCCCTTCACTATTCTATCTGTGTAAACCAATGTCACTGCAACAACAGAAACCTACTGACAGTAATTAAAAGAGTTAAAGAAAATAAACCTTTTAACTTTGGGTTTGTCACTTCTGGCTGTACTGGGACATAAATGTGGGGCTCAATTAGCTTTAAAATGACATTGTCACTTTTTAAGTTAAAGTCCTACTACTATATGAATCTTGCTTTGACAACTTTGGAACATAACTCCTTTGGTATGTGATTATGATTTTTGAAAACTAATTTTGTTTGTAATAATTAAGGAAGGAAAATGTTTCTAATAAGCAAAGAAATTTTTACCCTCTAAAATGTATAAATAGGTACAATTTCTTTATTTGACCAATTTAGTCTCAGATGAGAGTTAAAATCTGTTTTTCAGTTAAAGTTTAAATTCAGTTTTCAAATTGAGGAATAAAGTTAAAAACTACATATATTATGCATTATGATGATACAATGTTGATGCTGCTCTGCAACTTTGCTTGAGGTTATAATAAAATTAAAGCCATCTCAATTTATTTAAGACTGAAAACATCTCCAGGTTCCACAGTTGACCAACACACCTTGCACACATGGGACGACTTTTTGCAGTGTGCACCTAACGGGAGAAAACTTCAACACACACTCCACGCCCCTAAAGTCTCCACAGAGGCGGGAGGGAGGCAGGGGGGTGGTGTTTGAGTCCACTCTCTGAACACACGTACAAACACTCCTCCAGGACGCACGGAGGACGCGCGTAAAAGCAACCGAGCCGCTTCATTCCAACAGTGACAGACACAGTTAAACTCCTGCAGGGAGTTCCGCAGTAAAGTTTGGACTTGAATTCGTCTTCTAGTTGCGATTCTTTTGTTTTGACCCTCAGGTACATCAGGCGGCGAGAGGAGGAGGTTTTGTTTTTATTCTCTCCAGCGAACCGGTGGTGTGTTTCCTAGGATGCTCGGATATCGCCGGAGTGTTTCCTCCACGCTTTGGATACATAATGTGAGGATTTGTGTCGGAATAAACAAGGACGCCGCGTAAAGGAAACTCCGGATCTCCCCAGTGTCACCAGTGAAGCTCGTTTCTGTCCCCCCCTCAAGTGCGGAATGGGGCCGTCAACTGCGCTGCTCCTCGTTGCTTTTTTGGGTAAGAAAGTTTTACATGAATTTGACTTTGAGCCATGTTGTGCAGCAAGTGTTGGTAAACACGTGTGCGTGAAAAACAGCTTTATGGAAGAAGCTCTAATAAAAATGGATGAGATCTTCTAAATTATGTATATATATTTTTTAGAAAATCCATTATATTTAAAATGTTTCTGCTTCTCCAGTGAAGCATGTTTGTCAGACAGGAACCTGACATGCCTCTCTTCACCTCAGCACACCTGTTTACCATCATGCCTCTGTGTGTTTGTGTCCAACAGGACTAATATTAATAATATCTTCTGGCTAAGTTATCCCTTATGCCACGGTGATGAACATGTTTGAAGGCTAAAAAGGCAATAAAAAGCTTCCCTGGGGCTGCTGGGCAGATGAAAGCACTGAGAGAGTTAAGAGCCACTTAAAACATCCATTCCTGATGAAAACCCTGTCTGAGCAGCAGAGGATTATGGGACGGCAGTTGACCCAATCCATCTGCTGCCAAGTGACAGTGGAAGGCAACGTTTGGCTGCAACTTCAAATGACCGGGTTGAGATAAAATGATATTTTGGAGTCCACTTATCCTTAAGTGTGTTTAAGTGAATCTAACGTTCAATTAAGTGGTGTGTTATTGCAGCCTTTCGCAGTGGCAATGAAAATGCACTGTCAGCCTAGATTAGTGCGTGTTGTAAATTTACTGGGCGAGAAAAAACCTCAGCAAGCCTTCAGAGAGTTTAAACAGCAAAGTTTTTAAAAAAAGACACAGAAAGAAACGGCAGCTGCTCGTACTTCACCTTTCTCATTGATAGGAAACTAATAAGACTTCCGCTGGGCCTCAGTAGAGTCTTTAAGTTTTACTACATCTGTAAATATTCAGCAATTTGCAAGAATTCAATGCAAAAGGGATGTCTGAACGGTTTGCTCAAGTAATCGCTTATCCTACAACTTTTTATGTTCTTCGTGATGTTTTCTTCTTTTGCTTTTGGTGGCAGAGTTGGATTTTTTTTCGCAGATGTGGGGATGTGTGAGTCTCTGACTTTTTAGTCGTGGCCAATACAGGAAGCTGACAAAACTGGCAAACTATAGCAAAAATAGAGAAAACACCTCATAAAAAGGCTATTTAACCATTTTAATCACAGTTACAGACTAGGACTTAACCGAAACTTATATATATATATATATATAAAGAAAAAGTTTGAAAATTTATAAATCAGCTTTTTTCCTCAAACACGTAACATAAACAAACATTTTTAGCCATGCACACTGAATGAAAGAGCACTGCCATGTACTGAGGCTGGATATTTGACAGTTAAAATGTTAAATGTTATTATACAAAGGTGACAATAAATATAGGATCACTGTATATTTTGAAAAGTGAACTTCGGGACACATTCTTAGAAATCATGTCAACAACAAGTTTGACAAATGGAGACAAACTGCAGCAACAGAAAGAAAAGAGGGGCGGTCACGAGTTTGAACAAACCAACAGGGGAAAGATGGAGGACAGACAGATGAAGGAGATATAAATGATGCTAATTGGTATGCAGCCCAGTAACGTCCCTCCTCTGTACCAGCAGTGATTCAGTGGTGGAGGAAGAAGTCAAGTTGGGAGAATATTCTTCATTCCTGCAGGATAAGTGCTGATCGTGAAGAACTTTAATAAACACTTCAAGGTCCATTTAGTAACAACTACAACTTTCAATTATATCACATGATCTTCATCAACAGGTGGAGTTTGGATTTTTTTGTCCATATTTGCTTAAAAAAAAATCAAAATTCACTTTTGACCTCGCAAACGGAAAACAACTATATGGATTTATAAATATGTGGAAACGTCTACACAATGCATTGAAATCAATTGTGTCATGAAGCTTCTACAAGAGTTATTTTGTTCTCTCTCAACTGTTGGAGGGCTTGTCATGAAGTTTCATGGTCCCCAGAGTGTGAGCGGTACTTCGGACTTTGGTGATCTGACTTTAAGTATTATTGAGGTTTGGTTTGGTTTTAGTAAAATGTCTCGACAACTACTGGATGAACTGTGGTACAGATATATATATTCATGGTGCCCAGAAGATGAATCGTAAAGATCTTCTAACTTTTCCTCCAGCACCACCAGCAGGTCTCAATATCTATTGGATGGACTGCAGTGGATTGGTAGTGTAAACTTTCTTAACATTGTCGCTGTGAGCTTGTTAACATGCAAAACATCTATCGTGGCGCCCATATCTGCTCTTTTCTGTTCTGTCTGTTGCACGTTCGCCTGTAGATGTTAGCATTTAGCTCAAAACTCTGCTGTGCCTGCATACAGTCTTAACTGGCTGTAGACTCCAGTCACCCACAGGAGCGGATCTAGAGAAATATTCATGGGGTGGCTGGAGGAGAGCGTGGAGGTTGTTGGTTAATTTGTGTTTTTTAACATGTTCTTTTTTTTTTAAATTAAGCTAAATGAATGTGTTTCAATTAGACATCAAACTTGGGTGGCCAGGCTTTTTGTAGATCCACCCCTGGTTACCCAACAAAAACTATATTTTCTGACCTTACTTCATGCTGAATGTAAAATCATAACCCACACCAACTAACTCATACCTACAGCTGTCAGAAAAAATGTTTATTAGATTACAGAAACCACAACATTGCCCTAAAATCCAGGGGGAAAAGAAGTCTTCCAAAATAAAAACACTCAAGCATCAGTGGCTTCTTAAGTGTTATTTTCTCTCCCCTGTTCAAGTCCGACATGGTCACTGCCAAATGCTAAGATAACACAAAGAACAGTCCTTTTGTCTGGTCTCTGCTCGGGCACTTCTCGATTTTTCTCTTCCCATAAACGATGTGGAGTCTCTCTGCTTGTCAGGGGTCCCAGTGCTGTTACCTCACCAGTGGGATTGGGCCAACTGGAAATGTTCTCTGTGGTTTTAGGGCTCTGGGAGTTTTGTGGGCGCTTTGATTTAGATAGAGAGCAGCAGTTTGAGCGGCGAGGGACCGGAGGAGGGTTCGAATCCAGCCGCTCCGATTATTGCTGTAATGAGGGGAGAGTTTTGGTTTCTTTTTAAAAAAAAAAAAAAAAAAAAGCTATTGGAAGAAACTCCCACCACTCGCACATTCAACAATCATTAAATGAGTTGAGAAGAAGTCGTATGACACGTCCTCTTAAAAAGTAATTTTACAAACAGGCTACACATAACCTCTTTTTAATCATTTCCTCATTTATTTCCCCATAAGCCTGTTTTCCATTTTGAGTTCTCGTTTGTGCTTTGATGTCGTAAAACTCTTTGTAAAATAGATTTGTAACTGTGTTTTAAAATTACTCTAAATAAAGCGCACGTTTCATTATAATTATGATATTTTCACAAAGCCACAAATTAAGTCCTGGTCTGCTGGAGCTGACTCTGGATCAGGTGTGTTGCTGCCGTTCAAGTTTAACATCAGATACATAAACACTTAATAATTTATCCACATCTGTTATTCAAAACGGGGAAGAAAGGTGCATCCTACATGTGGTTTTCAACACGGCACACCTTTTTAAGTGAGGAGAAAGCGGGAAGTCACTGATTTGTTTGGAAGCTAAATAGATATTAAAGATACTGGAGAGGTTTGTTTGTGATTTGGTTTCTTCCAATGTTTGCAAATTGCTTTATTCAGCAGCTCGAGCATTACTCCTCAACATATAGATTACGCTGTAGCAGAACGTCAGGAAATAATTCCCCATCTTATCATCAACTTCTTCCTGTGTCTTAATATAACATTTCCATAATAACCGTCTGTGGAGGTATTTTAATCCAACATGGCTGATTTCTGGAAGCTTTCCAGGGTTCTGGCTGTAGCGCTGAGTTATCTGTCTGCGATTTATCTTCATCTCAGCTCTCCTCAAGTTCCTATTGTCATGTAAATCCAAACCAAATTCCCAGAAATCATTCCACACTGTATGTTTTATACTTGATGTGTATGCGAGTGGGTTTTATCATCCATGTGGCCCTCCCCACAACATGAAATGTTTTCAGGTTTTGGTGATCAGGAACAAATTATGTAAGGAATAGTTCCCTAATGACCAGCGTGCGTGCGTGCGTGCGTGCGTGCGTGCGTGTGTCTGTGTGTGTGTCCTACCTTGAAATTCACCTGCTGTTAAACCAGAAGCACTATCTGACCAGGTTTCTGCTGGTCAGATAGTGGTTAGATAGAAGGTTAAAAAGAGTGTTTGATTTACACATCTCACTAGGTTTCCTTTTTAATTCACACACTTACATACACTTAGTGATTCAGGCTCTTTGCCCTGACTGCAGGTGCAAAAAAAAAGGCCTCACACGCACATAAACACACACTCACACATAAAATGCAGCAAACTGTGAAGCCTTGTCTTTGATTTTTAACACAGCTCCAGCCAGCAGCAGCGTTACTAATGCCACCAGCTGAGTCGGGGGATCAAGTCTCCCCACTGTCCAGTGTTTCCATTGAGCAGCGCTGTGATGTGGTGATTTACACACAAGCTTCGGCTAACACACATAGTTGCTGCCTCGCTGGGTGTAAAACAACTGGATGGAGCTTTGTTCCTTTGTGAAGCTTTTTTGGCTGCTTTTAATCAGATGTTTTTGTTCCTCCCTCTGTGTGTGTTATTAGTCTCAAATTAAAAGCACAGAGGTGACCGCAGCGGCATTCCAAGGCGTTAAATGATATTGCCAGGCAAGTCGGGTCCAATAGAAAGAATTTAAGGCAAAGTCTTCATATTTCAAGGTAGATTTAGACGATATTTAGAGTATTATATGGAATAAATCCTTGCTGGAATGTGAGCTTGAAGGCTTTTCTTTGGCTGCAGGCTTTGAAAATGCTTTCATTTCCGATATTTTATCCCCTTAAGCTCAGCCCATTGTTGAAGGTATTGTTATTTCATGTGGTGCATTGAGGGGTACGCGGACAGAGTGGGAGAACTGAGTTTTAGAAGAGTCAATGCTGCTTCGCTTCCTTCTTTAACTTTGTTTGTAGCTTGATTTCAGAGTTTGTTTTAGTGTTTGTCTGTGGCAGCGGAAACCCACTAATCAGTTCTTCAACTTGGAACATCTGAAGCTTTGCCTTTTCATCACATGTTCAGCTAATATTGACCCATAAAGACTCTACTCATACCAGGTGTTGCAGGTCACTGATAAAGCCCAGTAATCCGTGGGTGATGACATGAGTTAAAATGACTAAATAAAACCCTTAAGCACTTCAAAGAGGCCCGACTGATTGAATAAGCAGAGTGAAAGCATGAGATCCAAGCTTCAAACTAACAAGACAATTTATTTTTCTATATGATCTATTAGTTGCCTTTAACAGCAGTTGTGCTTCATTTATTAGGATGTTGCCTTTAACAGCAGTTGTGCTTCATTTATTAGGATGAAGAGATCTAAAAGAAACCAGCTCTGCCAAACTAAACTTGTTCTTTAGTGGTTTATTCAATGTTTCAACCTCAATGAGGCAAACCTCTTGAAACATCACTGAATAGCTTTTTACATGTGTCTTGAATTTTTTTAAATGATGTATCTATTCAAGATTTCAGTATAATAACACTACTCAGATGTACTACATGGAGTTATGAAACAGTCTAAATTTAATACTGATGTCTCTATATGACCTGTTGGCTATTTCTGTATAGTTATTCTTGCCACTGGGGCGGATTCCCCTTAAAATCAGTCAAACAAGAAAGTAGAAACACTACCACTTTTGTCCACAGGGGTTGCCAAAATCAACAAAAAATTAAAGTTCCTTGATGCTGCTTTAATTAATTCAACAATAAAATCATTTGAATCCTGAAATTTTTATGTAACGCACAAATCGAATGGATTAAATTTCTTTCTCTGATGTTTTTATGTTTCTTTTTTTATGCCTTTATCACCCGAGCTTAAACCTTTGGTGTCCTTGTTCTTCCCTCAGGCTGGGCTGGAGGTTCCTCTCTTCACTACTCAGACGGTCGGTCCAGCCGCCTCTCCATGGAGAAAACTTTCGGCCGGTTGGTCAAAGACTCCCAGTGCCATCACATGTTGAAGCACCTTCACAATGGAGCCCGAATCACTGTGCAGATGCCTCCAAACGTTGAGGGTCACTGGGTGTCCACCAGGTAAACAACAAGGGAGTTTTTACATATAAAATCCAATCCAACCAGGCAATTACATTTAAATGAGTGCATTAAGAAATGGCGATAGATGTTTATTGGGGAACTTCCTGCATATACTGCACTATTAGTAACAACACTGCAGACATTTCTTAAAACATAAAAATAAATGATTGAGTGCTTTGGAGTTTTCTTGTGATGTTTGCGTCCATATGCATCCAAAGGGAACCTTAAATTAAGTCCAGGAAGAGCTCCTACCCTTTTCTGATGCCATAAAACATGGTTTTTAAGTATAGAGGGATTACTGCTATTTCCTTCCTCTATATTAAGAAAATACACTTTGCACAGTTTTCTGTTTTGTTAGTCTGTTCTATCAGAGTGGTTTTGTGAGCAGTTTTTAAAGTGCTTTGAAATCCTTTGTCATTTGTGGTACTTATTTTCATCTGCTGAACATCTGAACTCTCTTTTTTTTTTTTGGTATATGACCTAATCCACATCATCTTTTTCACTTTTTAAAAGAAATCCATAATGCTTTGCATCGACCATATCATAAATCTAGTTTCACTGAATGCAACACAGAGAGTTTTCACTTAATTTCCTGCTTGCATCTGCATTACCACACTAACATTACTTTGACCCCAAAATGGCAAAATAGTTTTCAAGTCAGGTTCTTACTATACTGGAATGAACCAGTGGCTGCCTGGAAGGTAAAAATAAAAGCAATATCTGAATTTATTTATTTAAAGGGGAAGATGCAATTTAACATAGTTCCAATACAAAGCATGAAACCAATGTGCTGCACAGAGTTGCTAGCTATTTATTTCTTGTTGGGCTTTTACATGCATACTGTAATTAAAATGTAGCTTTAAGTATGATGAATTGCTCTACAGATTTGGAACTACTGTAGAAGCTAATGGTATATTTTGGTCTATGGCGTTGCAAAGATTAGACAAACATGAAAAAGACCAGAATTCAGACATTCCTCGACATCCGACACCAAAACTCAATTCATAATTTCATTCCACATTAAAAGTTCAGAAGATCTTATTTTCAATTAAAGTCAGAAGGTCTTTAAACCACAACAAACACAGGCAATGCAAAAGGAGAATGGCTTTCTGCACACTGAATCTCTGAATCAGTTTAAATCTTCTTGATATTTATTGGAATATTTTTCTGCGAGTAGTCTTGTACGGCATTTATCTGAAACTTCCCGTTCTCTGTTGCAGCTGTGAGGTGAGATCAGGCCCAGAGTTCCTGACGCGCTCCTACAGTTTCACCAACAGCACCTTCCAGGCTCACCAGTTCTATTACGAGGACAATCACTGCACCAAACCCACCTACACTCTGGTGATTCGGGGTCGTCTGCGCTTACGCCAGGCCTCCTGGATCATCCGCGGCGGCACAGAGGCGGACTACCATCTCCACCGTGTCCAGATGGTTTGTCACACAGCCACCGTGGCCAAAGAAGTCAGCCAGAGGCTCAACCGCAGCTGCAGAGGGGCAGTGAAGGGCCCCTGGGAGCCCAATGTGATCTACGAGCTCTTGAGCGAGGAGGGCGCCTTTGACTGCTCCAAGGAGCTTAACTTTACCATGCATGAGCTGCAGCTGCTGAGGGTAGAGAAGCAGTACCTGCATCACAACCTGGATCATCTGGTGGAGGAGCTGTTTCTAGGAGACATCCACACCGAGCTGTCCCAGAGGCTGTACTACAAGCCGTCCAGCTACCAGACCGCCTTGCAAAACGCCAAGGTAAGTCCTTAATGATCGTCTCTCAATTAGAGTTTAGAGAGATGACTCTCTGTAGGACGAAAATAATGGTTTATTTAGAGCTGCTCTAATTCTTTTGATTGCTAGTTCCCCTCCCGAGAGATCTCAAGATGTTCTGCAGCACAGAATTGTGTTCATTCTTTTGACTTTTCTTTGATCTTTAGTTAGCAATGTGGTTTTCGGGATGGCAGTGGCAACGTGTGGCTATCTGGTCCAGACTGAAATATTTAAACTATTGGATGGATCTCCATTAAATTCTACAGAAATGTTCTTGGGATAGAAATTATTTCCTCTAGTGCCACCATGAGGTTGACGTTTGTAATTTTTAAGTGAAATGTCTCAACAACTACTGGATGGATTGCTATGACACTTGGTACACACATTCCTGCCGGCCTCAGGATGAACTGTATTAACTTTGGCGTTCAACTGTATTATGTTTTGTGCTAATTAGAAAATGTTGGCATGGAAGTTGATAAGCAACATACCTGCTTAAAATCTGAATTTTAGCATTGTCACTGTTGATATGTGAGCATGCTGACAGCTGCATTTAGCACAGCTTCACAGAGCTGCTAGGCATGGCTGTAGACTCTTTGTCTCTTGTTCAATACTAAAGATTATTCAAAATAAAACAGTCTGAGAAAAAAAAAAACATAATCTTTGTGGCTCTTTGGTTGAGCCATAGGCCATAGGACAGGTTTTCTGTCCTGAGCACGCAGCTCGGTACAGAACCTCTGCTGAACTCAACTCCCACTGTGTCGACCCTCCACACCGCAAAGACCACACACACACACCAGAAAACATCATGAACTGACCTTAAAAACCATGTTTCTCTTGTGAGAGTTTATCTTAAGCAAAGGCTGCGAGGAGACCTGGGTAGAATAGTATTTGAAAGTAAGTCTTTGTTTTGGTGGACGGATCTGACAAAATATTCAATGTTAAGTGTAAAATGCAGAACTGTAGAGTTTTGTCATTTTCTGACATTTTGTGCTTCAATCTGCCACTTGTCAGTGGCAACAAACTGTGTGTGTGTGTGTGTGTGTGTGTCTGTGTGTCTGTGTGTGTGTGTGTGTGAACAATCCTGCCCTTTTATACTTTAAACATTTGCACTGGAAGAAACCAGAAACTATGTACATACTGATTTCATCTCCCAAATCTAGTGTTAAGAAAGAGCCCTTTCTTCCCTCCGCTGTGCTTATGGGATGTAATTTCTCTATTTACACTGCCGAACAGCAGTTTCCCTGCTGGCTGAAACCCTAGAGTGATGTTTTCACTGTCACCCTCTGCAGAGATTACAATGAAATCCTGTTCGAGTCCACTGTCTAAATAAACATCCATTTGTACGGGGATGATGGGACTTGGTGTTGCTGATCAGAATGTAAACAGAGTGTGGAGTGAGGAGCTGTGATCAGACAATCTCCCCTGTGGCGCTGTAATGACCAGCGCTGCTCTCCTTAAGCCCCTCTGGCCCGCAGAGGCGCAATGTGAAACCCGGCCTATCTCTGGGAGCGATCAACATGTGGTATTCCTAGAATTTGGAATCATGCGGCCATATGAATTATTCCAGCGAGCGCATACCAGGTCTGATTTCATGCATGCCTGAGGCTCAAATCAAAGTGTTGCATGTGCTCTTTTTATGCTCATTTTTTTTTCTGAATAAAAAGTTGCAGTTATGAGTCAAACAGAACTACAGCGTTGCCTTTTTAAAGGGTCAGTTCAACTAAAATACAAATAAATGCATGTTCTCACTTATCAGTAGCACCTAGCCATGCGGATTGTTTTTTTTTGTTTTGTTTTTTTTTTACTTGTCATGGTTTTGAGAGACCTGTTTTTCTGCTGCCACCCCAGTGTAATAGAGGTGAATGGAGGTCTGATTGTGCTGTTTCCTAATTCAACAACCACATCTCTTTCCAGAAACAGCGTCCCCGGTTACTGTAGATAATGCACTGTAAGATTTCATGGGGACTATTTTTCTCTACAGTGTTCTTTGTTGTTTCTTAAGACATCTGCTGAACTTGTGTTAAAGCTGCATCATCATGATCAGTGGTCAATGAACTATGTTTAATGGTAACGGTGTTCTTGTAGTGACAGATTTACGGAATTAACTCAACTCTGCAGTTTCTCTCAGCTCTACAGACCGTTTTAGTCTCACAGCTCATTGTTTTGGTTTTACAATCAGCAGCTTTACAGTTTAAATTCACTCTTGTTGCTCTAATCAACCTCGTTTCCACCTGCAGCAGTTTGGAAATGTTCAGATCGACCTGCCGTACGCAGTGCCTCACACAAAGTTAGTGACTAACTGTTGAACATAGTGGAGCGTTTAGCAGCTAAAGAGCCAATTATTTCCCTCAGGAGTTGGTGGAGTGCAAATATTGTGATAAAGGCTTTGCAGGTTTTTTGGAAGCACTACTAAACAGACTTGTGTACAATTAGGGTTGTTTTCTTGAGTGTATCAACAACTGTGTTATATATTATCAATTTTACAAGGTCATAATGTCAGTGTTGCATTTATAGCTTGTTGCACTGCCCCCAAGTGGTCAAAAATGGATTAATGCTGCTTTAAATCAGCTTTGAGCAACAAAATTGCATTCACCTCCATTGTATACGGGTGGAGGCAGTAATCTCAAACCCTCAACACATAGACTCAAAACTATCTGCTTGGCCAGATCCCTGTAGAGAAAAATGTAGAAATATAATTTTTATATAAGTTTTTTTATGGAGACGTTATTAACTTGTGTGCACAAGATAAAAATGTATCACCTTTTGCTTTGCTACTCGGCTCTCCTTGCTTACTAGCTTGGTAATGTGCCTCTATAATAATACAAGCCTGCATTATAGGCATTTCTGAACATCGTAAAAGTTGACTAATTTTATAGCTTTGGTCAATTTTGGGCCCCATTGGCCATCAACTATGCACATACAGTAAATTAGTTTTTTGGTGAAACAGTGGTAGAAAATACCTCACTCCTTCCTACACAAAAAGCACTAAATCCGACCATCTCTTGAGGTTGTAATGGTTTCTTTTCGGGGGATTTTTACGGCCATGGTGACTATCCAATCCATTAATCTTAAGCGGTGTACCCAACGCTGGTCCCAGTCCAGAACATTTGCTGGTGCCAGCATGTTCATTTGTGGTTATTGGGTGGATCTCAGCAGTGATGCAACAGCAAGGCAGCAGACTTTGTTTCGTAGTTTGTTTCTTCTGTTTTCTGTCGCCCAGTTCACTGCTGCGTCACTGAGGCAGAGTAATGACCACTTGATAATGATCCTTGTTAAGAAGGGATGTGTGTTTTTATATTGTTGCTGTTGCTGAAGTGTTTCTGTGGTTGTTCTGTTTTTGCATGTGTCCCTCATGCTGAGACTGATTTGTGATGTTTTGTTATGCTTTCCTGAGTTTGATTTATATCATGTTGCCCTTTAATACTCCCTCAAAATACATTTAAAAGCTCTCCTGTCCAAGATAAGACTCTTATTATGAATTCCTGGGAAGTTATCTTACAGGAGAGATGCTGGTCTATCTCTAACGATGCCAGCATAGGAAAAAAAAACATGGGTTTAGTGCCTTGATATCACCAACAGGTTTCTAAAGAAGCATTTTAAAGCCTGACGTAATTTCTGTTCCTCGTAAAATGTATGCTTCTGGACATCATCTTCCCTTGAACTATGGCAGTAATCCACAAAATGCCCAAATGAAGGATTTCTGCCAAACAAAGTGAAATTCAGTTCTAATTCTCCTTGATCTGTTGTGGTTTGGATGGTACTTCAACTGTATGTCGGTTCAGACTAAAGCAGCTGCCAAATGTGGTAGTAAAAAGTGAAATTAATAAATGTAATTTATATTAAACAAGAGCAGTAATATCCTTCCTCATTTCCTCGTTTTCCTTCAGTCCCAGTAAGGGTATGAAACGCTTTGCTTCAAGCCTACTGCGACACAACACTTACACTTACTACAGGCTGGACATTGTGAGCTATCACAAAGACTAATGTAAAGTTTAAAGTTTTGAGCCATGCTTCCTCCACCTCCAACTGAGAATAGTTTGTCATAGCTTCACTTTCTTGCATTGGAAGTGAGTTTCAAATTCAGTTAATAGCAGAAATGCCCAACATCATCTTGTTCCAGCTTCTTGGATTTGCAGATTTCCGGTTTTTCTTTGTCTTAGCGGGAGTTCAGACCAGAAACAACAGAGGGTTGTGCTGGTGGAGGCATGTATTTGATGGTACTGGTGACACAATGAGATACGATCCAGTGAGTCCAGTTTGAGGAACAATGGTCAATGGACTGACTGCATTTAAATGAATGAAAGGACTGTTTTGTTTAGTTTTTCACTCGGTGCTGAAGTTGGTCTGAACGCGGCCTTGTTAGCTTTGAAACTGATTTATTGTTTCTGCAAAATTATGAAAAACGCCTATCAGTTATTCATTAATTGTAGCCCTTTTCCCTTGATTACTTACTGATAACTGGAGGGGCTCACTGCTTTTACATCAGATGTGATCACCAGGTGGCTCACTGAAAGACGATGTGCTCACCCTTGGAGCTCAGTTTAACACTTAGAGCCATCTTGGCCGCTGTTAGAGCCCAAAAAACCCAAATTTGGACACCGAGCTGGAGCTGAAAATGTGTTAAATTTATATTTATCAGTTCAACAGAAGTCAGTAGTCTTTGGTTTTACATGTTTGGACTCGGGTAGAAAATGTTCTGTTAAAGAACCATCCAGTCAAAGCCATAAATTAGTTCATTAATTTGAATGTTGGAGATAAGTGTGGTGTCACAGCACCAGTAAAACTTTTATTTGCAACCTGCAAATGCTTGTAAGAATTGTGTTGTGTAAAGCTCGCCTAAGGCACATCTGACTTGGCTTTAACACTCAGTTGTGATTACTGCTCGATTACAGACTCGCAGATTAACATTTTTATATGCTGCGCTCACTTGTCAGGTTGATTTTCTCACTAAAATCGATCTTAACGTTGCTTTCTTACTGTCCATCCACCAGAGAGAAGCATCTGATCCACCGTCAGACTGCTGTTGCCCTGAGTTTTGCCTCTCAGGTTGTATAAAAACTGCTTTACCTTATTGCTGGAGCTTGTTGGGGCAGCTTGCAGACAATTATGTTTAATCTTTAATGTTTTTAATTACAGTCAATATTCTGATTAAAGACACTAGAATTGAACATGTATAAGATAAGAAAGTGGCGTGCAGTGAAGACATGTTCATAGTCGGCTCAGACAGGCTGACTTTGTTTTATGGCCTCAAAGATCCTGCAGATCTGGAACATGTTTTCCACACCTGCAACAGGAAGCCCCCCCACCATCTGCTCCTTTTTTCCTTGCATTCTTACATAAATACTGTATATGCTAAAATATGCGTACATATTTTTCTCTCTGTGTACTGTATTTATGTCTTTTTCCCTGCTGCATGTACGGGATATTTCTTACTCATACGCACAAACACAGGTGCACAAGTGCTGAGATACACACCCGTAAAAAAAGAAAAAAAACCCACTATGCTCAAGAGGCCTCGCTTCCGCTTTCGTCCCATTAACCTCTCACTCAGAGGTGCTTATGGAGCTGCGCTGGGACTATCTCATCTGTAGGACGTAGTGATATTCCTGTTTTTCCTCCGTCTTTCAGCATTCTTCATTTCTTCTGTTTTAAACTCCCCGTAAATCCCATGCGGACGTAGTGTTGTCTGGGAAAAGAGTGATTGGGTCGGGGAGGTTAGGTCTTAAATTTTGACCACCCTCGAATAACAAAAACTCCACTGCCTCCCTGGAGTTTGGTCTTTGGAAGAGAATTTGTGGAATACAGTATGAAGGCTTCCAGCTCCGAGTCCGTCAGGCCCTCAAGTCTTTCCTGCAGCCAGAGACCCACAGCTGTCCTGTCTGTGGATACTATGACCACATGCTGCTCAGGGGCTCCACTCAAGCAGACATGATATCCCTTGAATATGATTAATGTTCATTTATAGACTTACAAACCCTTTTTTTTTTTTTTTGGTCAATATGAAGGCGAATAAAAGACATCCCGCTGTTGTTTGTAAGTAGCATGAAAGTTCAGCTCGCTGTTCGCTGTGTGACTTCCTGTTGTCACGGCTTTAGTTCGACCAGACATCTGTCTTTTTACGGTAAAATGATGTGATCACCCTGAGAAAATGCTGGAACCTTGTCTGCCTTCCAACACTCAAGAGGTTCAGACTGAAGGAAATAGTTTTTCCTCATTCACCTCTGAACAGACGCCAGACGTCCCTTTGTGTGGATTTCGTGATACAATATACTGATGATGGAGCTTATAAGAAGCTTTAAGCACCAACGCAGTTCATATGACTGGGTTTTTCACACAGTAATGTCTGGCGGCAACTTCAGCTCAACAGCTGATTTTCTATCATCCTTTCTAAATTAGTGTTGTTTTTTTTTTTTATCTCACCTGTAAGTGTCAGAGCTGGGAATGACATCACACTGGAGTTGTACGCATTCAAGTTGGAAAACCGAGCTCTAACCAGGTTAGCCATACAAACGTGTCCGCAGACAGACGTTGGATAGCTCTGTACGACTGATGTTAATGAGAAACAAAAGAGCTAACGAACAGAATATTACCACAACTTTCAATTAGAGGACGTACAGAGCAGCCATCTTGGATTTTGAGGTCGGGGTTGGTGAGCTTCTTCCGACTTTTCTAGTTGGAAATCTGACTCCAAGGAGCATTGCAATTGAAATTTCCGACCAGGAACTCGGGAATTCTGACTTCCCAGTTTGAATGGATCACACCGTTGGAGCCGAACCAATATTATATGGCTGATATTAGCTTACTGCAGATATATTAATGATACATTTATAAGTGTTTAGTTGGCCAATGTAAGAGACTGCAGTACAGAAACCACTGCCAAGTTTATTTTTAACAGTAAAATAGTTTTACTTTTGTTCATTTATCTTGTTTTGTGCAAATTAATGAGGGTTTTAATATACGTGTTGATGTGTAAAAATATCTGCAAATGTATTTTCTGATTGTTTTAAAATGTCAAATATGAACATCCGAATATGCCTGAAAAATCCAGCATTAGTAACTAACTTTGTGGTTTGCATTGACAAAAATCACCCACCAAATGGTTAATCATGCTGATAAAACAGTGTCAAATCTGTTTGACAACAATATTCAAATATCAATATTTTATTTGATGATTTGGTGAAAATCAGTGCAGTCTGTTACTTTCATTCATCTCATTGTTTCCATGTCACATGTAGAGGTGCCTTTGTTGCTGTCTGCCATTAGTGGGTGCTAAAGTTGGAATATTTCAAATCCTACACACAGTTTAATGTCCTGTTTGCTTCTCACTTGCTAGTGACATTGAACTAAATACAAAGAAACCTTGTAAATGTAATTTTGTTTTTTTTGTAATTTCTAGTTGCAGCAGTGTTGAAAATAAATCAGACAGTAATTGTATATTTTAGTTTTAAGTACATTAGCAATTTATTACCTTTTCAAAAGTAACTTTAAATTTCTTCCCCTTTTTATTTTTTCAGAACCATGACCACGGCTGCATCGCCTGTCGTATCATCTACCGCTCCGATGAGTTCCACCCTCCCATCCTGCCACCGCGGGCCGATCTGACAGTCGGGCTGTACGGTCAGTGGGTGAGCCAGCGCTGCGAGGTTCGCCCTGAGGTCCTCTTCCTCACCCGTCACTTCATCTTCCATGACAACAACCACACCTGGGAGGGCCACTACTACCACTACTCTGACCCCGTCTGTAAACACCCCACCTTCACCATCTACGCCCGCGGACGCTACAGCCGAGGCCTTCACTCCACCCGCGTCTTGGGCGGGACGGAGTTCGTCTTCAAAGGTAACCCGTTGATAATTTCATGTCTTACAGCTACAAAATACCAACAATTCTCAGAGGACACTACAATTCAAGTGATGGGAAAACTAGAAAAATAGAGAAACCATTATATAGATTTTTGACATTACAAATTTACATACTTACAATTCTTATGGCGATCATGACCACCATTACAGGACAGGTACAGGACACATTGCTTCCTTTACTGTCTCTATTTTTATGGTAGATGTAACCATTTCTAATTGACTCTTTGTAACAGTTCAAGTTAAAAAGGAATGGTTCAACATTTTGGGAAACATTTAGCTGGAGCCAGCAGGTAAAATCTGCCTATAAGCACCTCTGAAACCCGTTAATTAACACATTATACCTGGTTTGTTTAATATGTACGAAAGCCAAAGTGTAAAAACAAGAATTTAGGGGACAGGGCGTTATGTGAAGTGACATGTCGGAGTTTGTGCATCATTAGAAATACCAGGCAACCAGCGGAGACTGCGGAGTTACTGTACCTGGTCAAGAAACAATCCTACACATAACAGGACGTTTTTACACGCTTTTATTCAGATTAAACAAATACGATCCAACGTATGATACGATATAAGAGGTGTTGGTTGGTGGATTTGTAACCTTCGAACAGCCATGCTAGCTGGTCCTTCTATTTTTGGTCATTGCTTCAATCTGTTCTGACATTGTACTCATCCAGTTAATTACTGAAATTACTCAAGATGTCTGACAGGGCAAGAAAGACGAGATGTCAGATTATCACGTTTGGAAGAGTAAATTATAGTGTGTGTGGTAAATTATTACCCCAGCTGTTTGTTGTAAACTTCCATCATAGTTTACAGACATCTTGTTTCAACTTTTGACCTATTGTACTCACTCACAGTGGATCATTTCACTCGAGATGTACTCGAGGCCTGCGCAGAATCAATCACTGGCGATCGGCACACAATGCACGCCAGTTAGATTTGTGTCCGACTTGATGCCGACTTGCTCTGACAATCGGCCGCCGCAGTTTTTAGATCAAGCCGCTGCAGTTGCTTTCCACTGATTGCAAGACCCAGGGCATGATGGGAAACGCCTGCCTGTCGCCTGATCAAAAGATCGGCTCTTAGTTTTGACCACAAATACCACATTTTTCAAATTTTGTGTGTGATTTCAGTATTTGACTCTAGATTGTACGAACAAACATCTTGTGTGGTTGATAATATTTATATATCGGAATGTGATCTAAAAACAACAGGCCACCTACAAATGATGTAACAGGATGGAAACATTTCTGTGACTTCCTGTAGATTTGTTATCCGACTTGACTGCAGCTTTTTGTTGCTGCCGCCTCACCTCGCCCACTTTAGGCGCAGTTCATCTCGAACTTTCCTAATCTGGCTAAAACCTATTGGCTTGTTTACTTGTTAACTGATTGCCTGACTGCTTGTGTTTCATGCCTCAATGTCATCATTTTCCCAGATCCTTGCAATTATCTCGGTGAGTTATAACAGTAACGATGGCCAAAATGACAAAAATAAGGCCCAAATTGGAAACAGCGAGCAGAAAAACATTGTTTCAGTGACTCATCCAGTTGAGAGTTTACAACACCCTGAGCACTACAATCACTACTCTGCACATAAACACAGGATGTTCAGGATTTCTATTGGTAACTCTGTAAGAAGCGGTTAGAGCTAACAGGTCTTTTTGTGCCTTTCTTCCTTTTTAGTGAACCACATGAGAGTAACTCCCATGGACTTGGCCACCACCTCCCTCCTCAACGTCTTCAACGGTAACGAGTGCGGCGTGCAGGGGTCCTGGCAGGTCGGGGTGGAGCAGGACGTCACCATAACCAACGGCTGCGTGGCACTGGGCATCCGGCTCCCCCACACAGAGTACGAGCTTTTCCGCATGGAGCAGGACGCCCACGGCCGCTACCTGCTCTACAACGGCCAGCGCCCCAGTGACGGCTCCAGCCCGGACCGGCCGGAGAAGCGGGCCACCTCTTACCAGATGCCCCTGGTGCAGTGCTCAGCAAGCAGCCAGCCGTCCTACCACAACAGAGTGGACGGAGGCAACAGGCCTCAGCTGCACCACAATGACTGCACGGGATGGCACAGGGGCAGCCAGAAACACGTCACTGTGGCGCTCGTCGCATTCGTCACGTCTCTGCTTCTCTGTTGGCAAAGCTAGAGAGCAGTTTGGGCTTTTTTCCTACGTAAGACGCAACAAGAGAGGAGTTTGGATTACAAGACTGCTTGTTTAAAAACAGCAAATCTAAACTTTTTAGTTGTCTGATGTGAAAGAGGATGAAAACTGGTGCCTCTGATCCTCTGAACCTTTTTCCAGCTACCAAAGACTCGACACTGATGCACCACAGAAACTGCACTTTAGAGTGGAACCAAAGACCAACCCGTCTGTTTTTTTTCCACAAATATAGTACAAAGATGTCTATATATCCACACCGACCTGAGAGTATGTTTTATACAGTGTATTTACCTACAACTATCAAGTCATTTCTTGGTACTGCAAAAAGACATGACTTGATGAGTGGAAACTTTCTACAATGAACTCTTGACAAGAAGCTCCCTGTCTGGAGGAGAGGTGCTTGTGGATGGTCAGTGTTTACAGTAAAAGGGAACTACACTTCTTATATTAAAGCGTTTTCTTTAAATATTGCCTAACAGTACGGTGAACTTACATCTTTTCCACGTTAAGATCATACTGGTATCTTGGATACAATAAAACTCATCTTCTGTGCACTCTAAGAGAGACATTTTTATTCCCTCACTGGTCAGATAGCTGCATCTTCACCGGCTAACACTTGACCTGGTTTCCATTGGGGATATTTTTTTTAAATGATGTCTTGTTGGATTGGGCTTATAAACTAGCAGCTTTTCACCATTTGAAGACTTCAGATACACTGAAACCTGTATTAAGACCGGGCAATGAGGCTAAATTAAAAAAAGAAATTATATCTATGAGATTAGTTCCTGATAAATATCAAAATAGAAATTCTCAGATGAATCCAGTGAACTCTGTTCCACTGCCTTTCTCTGTCACTCTTGAATTTTAAATCACAATTTGCTTGGAATCACTAAATAAGTAGCAGAATAACATCATAACAATATGATTATATCGTCTCAACGTGATTCCAATACGTATTTTACCCAAAAACTATATAAATGTTACATGCAATTCATTGTTGTAACTGTTAAATTGGTTTTAAGATTTATCAAAATATGTAACTTTTGTGGGTGTTAACTGTCTTTTTTCTCAGTTAATTGAATATAGGGATGTACAACACGTTTTTAATAACCAAATATTTACATTTGTCTATTTGCCAATTACAAGTACTTAATACCGTTACAGCTCTAACAATGACTCTGTCAAAGTTGCTTCAAATATCTCCAAACTGCTGACACTGCTTCGCCTCCGCCTTCCCGCTCAACAACGAGAGGTTAGGTAACGCCACACTGTCGTAAAAAAGCATTGGGGGCGTTACTGGAGTGCACGAGCTCGGTATCTATCGGTGCGTGTCTAATGGAATACATGCAAAATCCTGTTTGATGGCTAGTTGTAGCTCAACTCTAATTAAAATTAAGATACTATCATTCATTTTCACAGTGAACTATCAGTCAGTGCAAGAATTTAAATACTGCAGGCCTGCAATTTGTACTTGACATGAAATGAAGGGACGATTGCACCTGCAGACATATCAAAGTGCGACCAGTAAATCGTAAATCATAAGTTGTCATCTGTTTCGGTTTTACAAGAGTTACTGCATTACAAACAGCCTTTTTTATTACTTTTTCCTCCCCGTAGACATGAATATGCTCTAATTCTGTGTTAGATGTTGGTATTTGGAACAGTATTATCGGTCAAACCCATACCAAAAAAACCAGTATTTTAGTAGTTGGTTCCTTTTAAAATTCGCAGTAACAACAGATCTAGAAGACAGATGTCTCATTAGGGATTTAAGTTTTTTTTGGGGTAAATGTTCACACTTAATAAATATAAACTGTTACAATGCACTGTAGTTTATATTACCTCTCCAGATTGTGTAGCTCCCTGTTAAAGTCTTCCAGTGACGAACCTGCAAAATGACATAAAAAATAGATTAGTGCTCTTTGCTCCTTGAGGTTTTTTTTTCTAAACTTGAGTGGAAATACTCAAAATACCTTGAATGGGATGAATGTCATCAGGTGTGGTACAATATGACAAACCTTCAGTTCCCCTCTCGAATACAATCCATGACGTCACTGCCATCACCTTCTGGATCGTGGACCAGTACCTGTTTGGGAATTTACTAGCATGCTTCTACCATACCAGAACTTTCAGACTGTTCGACCGAGAGAAAAGGACAAACTATCACAGCATATTCTGCATATTCTGCATATTTCTGCAACGGAATAAACAAAGTGACTAATTTCTTGCAGCCAGTTTATCAATGATGGTGCAGAATCGTGTTCCCGGACAAAAGAACCTGCGTTAGGCTCCAAGAAATGTCTTTGTAACTGGATACATGTATAAGATTAAAGGCTTGATACTCTTCAGTGTTGACCCGTTATGTACATTTTTGGCCCACATGGATAAGTTACATGATCAGTCCAGCAGATTTCGATATTAAACTCTTTACAAGATTCAGTGCAATTCACAAGTTTTGAGGAGGAATAATTTACTTTATTGGTGTACGCACTTTCTCAAGAAGCCACATCTACTTCGATTACGTTTAGTGATTTCATATATTTCCTCCAACATCCCGCCAGTGGTGGAAAGTAACTAAGTACATTAATGCAAGCACTGTACTTTTGGGTTTTTTGAGGTATTTGCACTTTAAGAGTTATTGTATTCCATTTAATACTCAGCTTAATCTCTGAGGGAAATATTGTACTTTTTACTCCTCTACATGTTTTTGACAGCTGTATTTACAAGTTCCGTTGGAGATTCAGATTAATACCAAAAAAAAAAAAGGATGCATTATTATAGATTAAGCTAACCAGCAGCATAGGCTCAACCTTCATCATGAAAGTGATGTACATAAATGCATCAATAATCATAATCCAATTACATAATACATTTTATTCTGAAATTAACCCTTCTTTGCATAAAGAGTACTGTTGGTACTTTAAGTATATTTAGATTCTAATACTTTTGTACTTTAAAATAAATAAAAGTAATATTCAAAATGAAGAGTATATCTGCACCACAGCATCCTGTAAGGTTTTGGATGTTTTCCACTGTGAGACTGAGACTACTCTTGGTAGAGAAATTTAAATCCATCTCTTGCATTATGGAGCACAGAGAACATAAAATGAAACCAGCTGTGCAGGAGAAGAAAGTTAACCCGACGTGTATGTGAAAATACACCCCAAAAAGAAAATCAATCAATACAAAACCAAGCAAAAATGACTATAATAAATACAAAATTAAATGTTTTGAATAAAATATTAAATATCATATTGAAATTTGGCTGCTTTCTGAGTTTTCGCCCACTTAAATCTTAATTTTGCATTCGCTTTGTGAACTTTAATTGGCAGTAACATTTCAAAGCCGCAAGTTTGAGTGACATCCAGACATTGTGTAAAATTGTTCTTTTTTTTGTGCACTTACCTTAAAAACAGTTAGTATAGTATGGATTTTAGGCATGCCACAAGCCTGACCAGCTATTCCCAGGAAACCTCAAAAAACAGGCCTATAAATAAGAACCTACCCCTCTAAAAGCAGGAGAGGGATTTTTTCCCCGCAGTGCTCCACACCAACACATCTAATTTGAAGGCTGAAATTTAAAGTGTAAAATACATTAAGAATTTATTGTCCAACATATTCGTTTTCTAGCTTAATAAACAAACATTTTGATAAAGAATTTAAATTTAGTTGTTTCTAATCACTGTACCTATTAGCTGACATACTGTATATGCAAATGCTGCATACTGCATCAATAACAGTAATTATTTTTTCCCAGATGGACTCCAGTCCTCTGTTGCCTCACATTTACAATCACAACATCTTACACTGTGGCACTCTGTCATATAGTCACAGAAAAGCTTGTAACATGTTATTCTCCCTCTCTCTACTGCCAAGGAGAAAACAGTGGACTTTTCCCACGCTACCCTGTCCTGCAGGAGTCAGTATGAATCATATTACTTTACACTGTAATAAAATGATTGTAGGTTTCACTTTGGGGGAAAATAAGCATCTTGTAAAGACTGTTCTGTATTTTAGCCATTATGATGAAATGAGTGAAGATTGGGGCCAAATGACCACTGCAGATTTTGCCATCCAGAATGGCATAATGTACCACATTACCTTGGCAGCACAACTTCAAGAGTGTGTGAGTGACAACAAGATGAAACCATTTAAATGTATAAGAATCTCAATATAAAAAGCACTAGAATCCAAAAGAGATCCAAACTCCCACCTTGATTAATTCAGTCAGTAAATAAAGTGTGTAAACTAACTAGAATATTCTTCATTTCGAGCTCATAACAGAGCAGTGACTTTTGGAAACTAATAACTGAAAGTCAAATAATATCAGCTGAAATGTGAACTGTAATTAAAACACATGGTTAGCCCACAATCTGTACTTTATCCTCGTACTAAGAAAAATACAACACAAAATGTTGGCTGCGATACTGACGGAAAAAACTTGGCACGCACGACGCGGTGAAATATTGAATTTTTGAGGGTGTATCATTGAAGTGGGGGAGACACAGGAAAAGACGGCTATCAAAACCACATTTTTTCATTTTTATTTTTTCAATGCGTAATACCATGGGACAGGATTTTAAGAATGGAGACCTTATTTCAGTCAATATTTGCCTCAGAAGGAATATACGATTTGTATAATAATAATATTTATTAATAATAATAATATTAATAATAATAATAATAATATAAAGTCTGCATTGGTGTTGTGAGGAAAAGGACAGAAATGTACAAGAAGGAGGCACCTATATCCCCAGCTGGACCTGAACATTCCAAGACAAGAAGTAGAAATTACAAACTGAACAAATTTACTTCAGAGGCAATCCAGCAACAGGTAGCAAGGTCTTTTTGATGGAAGTTCGTTCCTTTTTTGTTTAAAAGGATTTAAAACAACATTTACAAGACACCTAACATTCCATTCAATTCCTATTAAAAACGAGAGAGAGAGAGAGAGAGAGAGAGAGAGAGAGAGAGAGAGAGAGAGAGAGAGAGAGAGAGAGAGAGAGAGAGAGAGAGAGAGAGAGAGAGAGAGAGAGAGAGAGAGAGAGAGAGAGAGAGAATATCATCTAAATCTTTTGACTGCCTCTTGCCCTTGGTTCACTCTAGGTGCATCTTTCATGTTGACTGATAGTATACAACTTTCATTGTCCCGGCACATTACCTGTATAATCCAGCCATCAAAAAACAGAAAACAAAAAAAAAAAAACAAAAGAAAAAAAGAAAAGGAAGCAATCACTTTTTTTTTGTCGCCTTTCTTTTCTCAACTTTCTTTGTGTACTAACCGTGTGAGATTGTAAAAAGGCGACGCCTTCGAATGATGCTGTACAGATGTGTTCACTGTATAGGCCACACTACCAATGATATGGCAAAGTCAACAGAAAGACTTCTCGGTTTTTCCAGGCCTGTTTTCATTCCGGAGCCGGGGCGGGGGGATACGGCTGGCATGCATCTCCCAGTCTACAAGATGAACTTCCCTAGGAAGAATCCGATGAAGATGGCTGCTATGACGACGAGGAGGGAGGGCAGGGAGGCGGTGCTGGCTTCTCGGCCGAGGAGGCTAGTTGAGTTTGATGTCATGTGGTCTGAGCGGGGTACCTTTCTCATTCTAAGACCTTCATCCTGTGACAGAAAGGGGGGGGGGGGTGAAAATTATGTAATGTCACAGAAAACTGAACAGATCAGAACAACACAGGTCTCTTCTTGATCAGATCCACCACTTAACAATTAAGTAAATTACCTCAACCAAGTTTCTCTGAAGACAAAGCCTCTCTGTGAAGTATAGTGGGCAATATTCACATTGCACAACACTTAAAGGTATATTAGATTTGCCCCATCTGTACAGAATCCAACACAATTGATCCAATAAACTTTTAAATTTTTCAAATCAGTGTCTAACACTCTTCCTTTGTTGTTGCTTGCAGCTGATCACAGAAAATAAAATTCCTCATTGATGTCATCATCTCATATGTATCTGGCACAGACGACAAACAATTAGATGAAAACAGATGATGAAATTCCTCAGAGCACATTTTTTGCATTTCAACATTTTTCCTACAACTGTCTTTTGACATTTGTTGTATTCTTTTGGCAACTGTCATGTGAGTCCACTCGCTCAGCTGCCTCTTCACCAACAAGAGAGAGGCCACACATTGTATAAGCATGGTTCAGTCAAGCTAGATCAATGCATCTACCCGTACCTCCGTCAGAGATCAGAGGGTTAATGAAAGGCTAACACTGACTTTTAGTGGCTGAGTTAGCTAACTAACCAACTACACGGGAAACATTCACACTAGTATTTATTGACCGTGAAGATGACGTTTGTGGGCAGCCTGAATCTGAGGTGGTCGGCAACCCGTTCTCATTCCCAATATTCATCGATTGGCGACGCCTTGGAAGAGCTAGAGATTAGAAGAGGTTGTAGAGGGATCTTGATAGACACAGGGTGATATCAGGAAATCATGCTGTGATGCACCCTTTAAGGGTCCTTAACCCACTTTAGGTCAGGACTCATTGTTTAAGAAAACACTACAAAACAGATTTTTCTACCATCTATTCAAAGTCAGTGAGGGCACATAAAGAGACAATGTACACACAGTAATAGTACAGTATCTATATCTGTAAATATGCATCTTAATGCCCGATATAAACACAAAACCCACCAAGTGGAGGTGGTCCACCTTGCATTATGATCAGATCTCATGGGGAGGTATAAATGCTAAAGGAAAAATCTGGCCAACATGTTGAAAGGTCACCGAGCTCAACCTTTTATAGACGTAACACTACGGGCTAAACCCCTAAAGAGCAGTACGACATCAGCTGTCTGAGCATTGCGAGGGTTTCATCATGTTACGAATATTATTTATCGACACATCTAACCTTTAATTGCCGGTTCTCCTCAGCCAGCTTGTTCATCTCAGCTTGCTGCCTCTTGCACTTCTCCAGCACTTTCTTCAGCTCTGTATCGTCCAGTGAGGCAGAGACAGGCATCGAGGCTGCCGATGACTCGCCCTTCACAGAGTTCATCACCGGGGCTGCTTTGGTCGCATCCACGTCATTCTGCCCGACAAACAGAGGGAGAGAACCGCTGAAGTGAAATCCAACATGCCCTGAGCTAAGTAGGGAGGTTAGCCTCTAGACTACAGCCTGTGCCAAAGAAAGGCAGCCTTGTCCGAGGCCCAGAAGCTCACAGTGCCAGATCAAAGAGACCAGGGAGGAAATGCGTTTGTCCAGAAGTCATGTTTGATGTGGCTTTGTTTTGTGGGACAGACAACATGACGGCATTGGAGAAATGAAAGGCTTTGTAATGGAAATACAACTATTGTATTGTAGTTGAAGGTTGATAATCAATACACAGACAGGATGTGATGTTATTATCCCTTGTGCCAGAATGCAAAGCAAGCATTTATAAAAAGGAAACAAAATTGAATAAATTAAAAACAAGTCTAAAAGTGTCAAATATTCACTAAAACTATCTGATCCAAGAGGAGGTGAACCTCTTCCTACTAGATGCTTCAGTACTTGTGAAAGAGCCAAAAACACACAACCTGCACACTGTCAAGCACTTGTTCTCACTTTATTGACAATGTTTTGGTCCTCAGACCTTCATCATGTGGAGGAAGAAGTGCTTTACAGTATGGGGATTTTTTGTGTGTCTTTACAATCAGTTTTAGACCCAATGCACAAAAATACTTCCGTGTAGCTCTTCTTGCACACTACAAAAAGGCTGATCCTAAACGTACATTTCCGCATTCTAACATTACACTTTACAATACATCTCCATCCTACAAAGTTACATAGTCTACATGTTACACATTACATGCATGCTACACGTGCCAGAGCAGAGAGCAGATACCGTGCTGACTCAGCAGTGCGCATATCCTCACTGTAGCTTCTTAGCGTAAGCTAAATCTGGCCTTGGAGGCATTTTCACCTGAACTGTGAGAGACTGCTGAGCAGCACTGCTTATCTAAATCCTGATTACACTGAGGGCATTAATACAGCCTACCAGTGTTCACAGTCACCGGTTTACTGAGTATACACTAATGCAATCCACTACACAAACATCTCTGTACAGCATGAGGTGTTGATTCAACTGTGTAGAAGTTTTTTAATGCCGAGTTAGTGAAGTTGGCATGTCTCATGTATGACTACAGGGTTTGAAAAAAACATTAGAAACATGTTCAATGTAATTCAGTCTATACACCACCACTACAGGAGCCATATTGAGAGCCATGTTAGGTCTCAAGCTACTGTGTGCACACTGCCATGTTTGATACTTGACTGTGAACCAGTGGTTGGAGCAAACTAAGTAAACACCCACATCATTCAAACTATTCATCTGTTGAAGCTCTTCTCTCACCTTGAAATGGTTTCATAGCAGCTGCACTTGCTATTCACAGCGACGCACTTGGGCTTGACGTAGGCGGCAAAGGTGACGTTAGCCGCTAAAATGCAAAATGCAGTGCAAAAAGGCACCGCCGGCTGCGGTTCATGTGCTCCTCAGCAATCAGACGCATGCAAAGTATTCATGCATCCCCACAACAGAACATCTGCATACTATTCAATGTGAATTTTGATTACACTCCACAATGTCAACATTTCTTGTAAATTTAAAAAGAATTTCACTGAAGCAGCTATGTGTGGCGTAACCATAAAACACATTGGGGTATCTTTCTCTGTGTGGCGCTGGATTTGTTCCTTGTGGTCATTGTGTCTTTTATTTTAGCTTTTGTGCCAGCACTTTTTTTGACAGCAAGGTTGGAGCAGGTCAGTGTCAAACTTTGGAGTATAGCGGTTAGAAATTATGATTCCCTATTCTGCCTTTCTGCATTCGACACGTCTTTTAAGTTTTTATTGATTAGGTGATCTGAATAAACTGACTCAGTTCATAGCAGTAGATTTCACATAACATAATACCATAACCAGAGAAAAATTACTTCCATAACCGCAATTGGATTGGTCCAACCGTATACATGGAAATGACTAAAGGTGAAAATATACACCGCTATGTTACTTTATTGAAAGCAAAAATTTAACGTGGACGTTCGTCAAGTATACAGAGTGGCCCTCCGGACAATTTTCGGGAGCCCTCAATCTCAAAAAGGTTGTGCAACCTCTGACAAACCTGATGATTAGTTCACCTAACAGCAAGGAGTTTCATGATAGCAATCCTCCAGATCTGCCCGGCAAAATAAAATTTTTCAGCATTAAGTATTTTAGGTGACCTTGGGAAGGAATAATTGAGTGTGGAGAGTGAGTAAGAGAAACACACATTAGAAAAGAGAAGAAAAGCTTAGGAAGTTATGGTTTGTTGATATTTTTGCACCTGGTACAGTGTGCCATGGCCAGTATTTCCACTGGAACAACACTCTCTACTTATTTGATATTAAAGCAATGGATTTTGTCCAAAGGTTTTTGCTTTAATGGAAAGCTATGGTATCCTGGTAATTTTCAGAGTTGAACATTCAGCATGAGTCCTTTAGCAACAAAAACAATACTTCAGGTTATGACTTAAATTATGTGGAAATAAGCTGTTATTAATGTACAGCAGTGCCTCTTACCACTTTATCGTTTTCAGAAGGCAGCTCGAAGACACATCTCAGCTTGGAATCCATGAGATCATCGGGTTTTGCATCTTTCCACTGGTAGAGATGAAAAATGGGCATGTTATTCATCAACTCAAACTGCTAGCAGCTGGAATCTATCCACACACTTCATACTGTTCACATGCACTGCAGCCTTGAATCTATAGATAAACATAAAACATGCACAGCTTGGTAATAACTCGTCTCATTTTCCTACAAAATAAAACCACAAACTGTCACAAGTGTACATTCTTCCACTGGGTTTTTGGGTCTGTATTTTTAGAACGACAAACGTCCATAAAGTCTGCTCCTTACCTCGGAGACATGTCGGGATTTTATACGCTCAACGACAAAAGGTGCATGTAATTCAAGTAAGGCACAGAACTCCTTTATGGTTGAGTGAAAGCAACAATCTGTGTGTTAGTGAAATGTATAACGCAGCATTGCAATGGGGTTGAGTAATGCCATGAAAGCAATATATCTGATAAAACTTTAACCTCATTAGATTCCAGTTGACTTATCAGACGCAGTCAGACATTTGCTCCACTGCACTTCCTGGATTTTGCTAGTCATTCAAGACAAGCCAGTTCATGAACACAACTACTGGTTATGTGGATGGTTTACTGACTGACTAAGCCTTTGCTGTCCTCTGGTGGACAAATGGAGAATGCATCTGTTGTTTGTTGTGGATTTTTTTTTTTTGACATAATAGTGTAATAGTCTAAGAGCAGAGAGCTTGGCATAGCAAGTAAAGCTACATGTCAATAAACCCACCACAATGGATGACCAAATCAGTAAACTGATAGAAATGTGTATAATTAGTGGTGGACTACTGATCACAAATAATTGATGGCAGGTTTTCAGTGAGTGCTGTAGAATATTTAAAAATAAGAAGAGTTAATTTGATTCTGGTGAGTTATAATGTGCAAACAGATCTTTAATTAAAAAAACAGAAACCCCAGAGTAATCTGTATTTATCTAAATACTTAAATTAAAGAAAGAAAGAAACCCACACACAAATCATTTGGAATTTAAAAATAGCATTTTCAGTGAAAAAAAAAAGTAGTTAAATCATTTATTGTCTATTGTTTTTATTATTAGTCTGAGCAGTGCTAGCTTTTAGAGGACCTAGTTTATTGTAAACTGACTTCTTGCGGCAGGAAACAAACATCTTTCAGTTACATAATGACTTCTGGGTGGAAATCAGTTGACTTATATGCTCTTAAACAATCCAACAAAACTCTTTCAAATTCAAAATCAATTATCCTTTTATTTTTGGACAACTGTTGAAATTGCGACTGGTTTGGGTTGTTTATTTTTTCAGTTAAGTAATACTGCAAATACTGTGGAAAACCAGACAGATGAAAGGAAGGAAACTGGTTTCTCACACAACAAAGAGTGTGAGTTTGTGTAAACATTTGCAGAGCTCCAACTTTAAAAGCATCCTCACTTCTGATGTTGATTAAAAGGGCTCAACTACTAAGTGTTCTGCATATACATCTTTAATAAAAGTACTTAAGTAAAATATTACTCACCAATGAATCCATGTCAGAAACATTTGGCGGGGCAAAAATCGTCTGCACCATGAATTTGTGTTTACTTTTCTCGTTGGGGTCATAGTCAAAGGGCTGTAGCATGACTGTGAATGAAAGATGAACGTTCAAACATTTGAGGAAAATCATCTCTACACAAAATAACCATTAACTCAATATTCAGCATAATAAACCCCAGACATATTTCCACTGACAACACACTTTAATCTCTAAATGTAATATCTTCTTTATGTAATGTGGCAGTCTCCATTAAGGTAATTTGACCCACACTGAAGGCCGAAGGCTGACCTCTGATCAACGTCATGCTGTTGTCTTTTTCTTTCATTTGTTAATTCAATCGTTGTCTATTCGATTTAATTTAGCAAATATAAATAAATGTAATTGTTCACTTGAAGTTATACTAAATTGTATCACACAAACTTTTCTGTGTAGCCTTCATGCTGATGCTTGAAGCCCATGGCTGCTCCTTCACAAAGAACAGCAGTTGTAGTCAGTTTGAATTAATGTTAAAGAATAATAATACGTTTTCTAATAAGTTGCTTAATCACTACACTACTATCAAGTGACAAATGGAAGCAGTGTATTCTGGATACAATGTGAGTCAGCTTTGTGAGGAAAGGTGGACGTCGCTGGAGTGGTTTGAGGAGTTTCTTTGGACATTTTGATGCTTTTTCCCCCTCACTGTGAATGTTATCACCGAAGAACACAGCAACTAACATTGCAACTGAATTCAAGCCGTCTACGGTCACTGGAGGAAACTTGACATTTAACAGTTCCCATTTTTAAATAAACAACTTTAATATAATAAAAGTTCAGTTAATTGGAGCTGTTTGCAAAACATAATTTGCAAACAGCTCCAATTAACATGTTAACACTGGTTGCTTTCTCTTCCACTAATATTTCTGTTTTTATGCAATTCGTTCACATGCAGCAGTTATACTTCACGAGAAACCAAATCTTTCTGTCGCAACACTACTGCGGTCGGCCATTGTGGCAATCTTTGCAAAAAAACAATTAAAGCTATTTGTTTTAGGGGCCGACACACCAAGCCGACAGTTGGCTGTAGGACACCATAACCTGTAGTTCTGGCAGTGTATCCTGTACTGTGTACTCTAGTGACCCTTATCAGCTGCCAATCAGCTGAACCAACACGCTGAGGTTTGAATTTAGGGTTAGGTATTTGCACAACTACAATGTCCTTCAATGATACAACCAACATTTGGTAACATTATAGTATTCCGCATAATTTACTGCAGTTATGGTTATTAGGATTATAAATACAATCACAATAACTTAGTCAGACATGAGTGTTTGCCTGGGCTCCACCTTGCTCACCTTACTGCCTTTACTGCATTATGGCTAGATTACTGCTGTGTATTTGAGGGCATCTAGTGACACTCCAATCGTAACTGTCTTATTTGTTTTGTTCGCACAAAGATATTTACAGAAATGTCCTGTTAAGGCAATTTTAGGACTTGAACATATCTTCATGTGCAGTATCTTTTTTTTTGGGGAAATGAGCATAGTCTCTTTGCAAGATGTGTTATGCAGCATATGTTTCCTCAGCTGTGGATTACAGAAATTAATATTTGTTAATGCTGAAATACTGGATGCCAGAACCCACTTGCACTATTTAAGCAACCATGTGAACATACTGTGCAGTTTTACCAGAAAAGGAAGGTTGTTTGTAAGTTACTGAATTTGGCCACTGAAATAGCAGTTAGTCGTATACTCCACCTGGTGTACAGGTCAGTTTCTGTCCACATTCAATATGTACACTACACCACATGGGCCACAAGTGGAATGCGGATCATGTAGGTGAAAACTGCTTCCACAAATCACAGCTTGGGGCTTTAACACCTCTGCATCAACCTTGCATGTGGCCTTATTGACCTGCGACCAAACTGCACTCCCTCACCCAGTTTCCCTCTCAGGTTTCCCACTGTCTCTCTCAATTAGCAACAACATTTTGTGGACTAAAGTGAAGTCAGTTCACTGAACTTAATGAAAAAAGAGAGTTAATGAATAAAAATGTTTTACTTAAAAACCTACCAGAGATAATGACAGTCGCTCCGGGATCGATGACGCCGCTGTTTGGCCGTACACAGTACCTGCGCGGTGCGGTCGTCTTCACTTTGAAACACACTCTTCTGTCAGAAGGGTTCTTCAGTTTGAGGTTGGTGGTGATCACATCTGTGAAAGGACCTGGTGGACACAATCACAAACACAAGTGCATTATTATTTTTGTATTTTGGAGTACACTTGTCTTCTCCCGTGGGTACACCCCCACAGCACAACTGTAAATGAAAGAAATACACTAAGCTGTAGCATTTGTCTGACAGCAGTAGTTGCACCACTACAGAGCTGAATAACAAACTAAAATTTAAATGATCTGCTGCTGCATGAAACTGCAAGGGAGACACAATTTTCCAGTGTGAATTGGCTGAATTTAGAATTCAAAAAACAATGAATAGGAATTGGGGGGCTAGAGCCTTTCAGCCTTCAGACGTTATTGCCATTTCATAGCGTTTGCATGTTGTGGGCAGCTGTGGGCAGTATCTTTGGGTTCAATATCTTGCTCAGGGACACATGAACAGAGGGAGCTGCAGAATTAAACCACCAAACCTGTCAGTGGACAGTACGCTGTACGGAGCAACGGACGGCCAGTGGAGAAATGGAACAAATTCAATATTTCCAGTTACTCCTCATCCATGGAAGACAGATAGGACTGCAGTGTTTTGTTGCCAAAGTTGAAAAAGAACTTTAAAAAGATTAGCTGAAAAATACTGTCAGGCTACAACTCAATTAGGCAGACATGATTAAGACAACTAATTGAATTGTGACTTGCTTGGCTTGAAGCTGGATTGCAGGATACTATATTCTTAAAAAAAACAGGGTTTAGATGAAGAAACAGTAGGCAGCACCACGCTGATATATTACCAGTTTATTTCTATTTATATCAATTATGACTTCCAATATATTTTCTAGTATATAAAAAGCATGCTGATGCCTACAATTTGCTTGGTTGGAGCTACTTCCAAATTAATTAAAGAAGCTTAAGAGCACCTTCTTTAAGGAGATGCTTGTCCACCTTTAGAAGTGTAGTCTTTTGCAATATTAAAACTGCATTTTAAAACATTTTATCAACAATATAGCCCTGATAGAGGGGTCCTACTGCGTATAAACGCAAATCTTATCATGAGAAATGAATAAAGATCAAGATCTCTGAAATTGCCTGCACCCCTTGCATGTCTCCAGAAGGACACAGGCCAAACAACCTGAATCAATTAGGATTATTTTCCAGACAGCTAATTTCATATAGATGTCCCATGTTCATATTGGGAATTAAGGCCCTGCCCTACCCAGGTCATATATTAGGAGATCAATAGTCCACCATCTTGTGACGGAGCTTGCTTCTAATTACGTCCTTAACCACGGTCAGCAGCATCCAGCCATGTCATGTCGAAATCACGGAAGCCAAGTCAGAGGTACATAAAACTCAATCAGCGCAATTAGCTTGGGAGCCTGGAAAAAAAACACGTCCCATGATGAATGGTTAGCTGGCATCATCGCTCTGAGTGAAGTCTACTGATTTTACCTGCTACGCCATTTGCCAGTTGCCCGTGAAGTCTTTGATGTCTAATATAAACTTTGGTTTTATCATTCTTATCTAATGTAACCGGAGGTATTTACAATTTGTCAAGCGTTTGAAGCATAGACGCGATAAGTGGACGTAGCCTCTGGGTCTGAAAAGTGAAGCCAAGGCTGAAGGGCCTTAAACTGGCACTCTTTCTAATGGCCAGCAGGGCCAAACGCCACAGGTTGCAAAAAGAAGTCAGATTGTATGCGAGCTTATGAGAAAATTACCCTACTTCTCCCTTGATTTGTTACCTCAGTAAACATGTTCATAAAAGAATTTAGGGTCTCAATCGCTTGTTTCAAGTCTTCTTCCATACAGCATGATGTTCATTTGGTAAATTAGAGTACAGTAGATGATAAAGCAGGGTATGCTTTAGGGCGCAGCTACCTTGTGACTGACAAGTCGCTACAATGGCGTGTCTTTGGGTTATCAAACAAACACAATCAGGACAGAGACGTGGCAATACGTACTGTGCCCAGCTCCGCCCTTTTGCCCAATGTGGTCACTTATAAACACCAAAAACTAGAGGCTTCAAAAGGTGATGTCACTTTTTGAAGGGAAATGCCTGACGATAAACAGCTTCCCCTTTAGATCCTTTGAGGGACATACCTTCATGGGAATGCATTCAACCCTCTGAACTGGAGAAGAGCTCTGGTTTAATATTTCCTCAGTTTTGGCCACTAGCTGGACACATGCCAGCGTGATGCATGTGTGCCCATATTGTGCCCTGACCTACAGGACAAAAAGTCTTAATACATAATACATAGTTTCTATAAATACAATGGTGATTTGTCTAATGTTCCTGACTCCTTTCAATTGTTTTCATACAAAAATAAAAATAAAAAATCATGTAAAATGCCCAAGAAATAAACACAATCCAATATTCTTTTTACTTTCTTTTGCAGCTTGGGTGAAGCTCTGGAGTTCACAAAGCCTACATTCAGCCTTCCATCACACCCAGTGCTCAGAGAGATAAGAAGCAATGCATGACCATATTGGAGTGGCTCCACCTAGCTAAAGCTAACATGTGGAGTTATGGAGATGACTGGGGCGTTGTTTTCAACACAGGTGCGTCACAAAGGCATTCCTACAAACCTGAAAAACCTTGTCAATGCCACTGTGTCTGCGGCATCTGATATTTCTGTACACAGTCTCTGCTTCAAACTTTGTAGTTTTTCCTGTCTAGCTTTTTTCCCCTGCTGTGGCCATACTTTGTTATTGTAACAAAATGGTTACTGTGATAAAATCTGACCTATTGTCACATATATAACTGGCAGTGAAACTGATGGATAGTAAAATGAATGCTCATAAGGTTGACTCAGAGCATTAATACGAGTCCATTTCTTAAATTGAAATAATTTCAGATGTTTTGGCGCAGTTCAAGTACATGGCAGGTATGATAATTAGAGCTTGTCAAGCATTCCTCCTGACATGCCTGAAGCATTTCTGATGTCCTGTCACACAGACTCAAAAGTGAGCGACTGCTTCAGCAAAAAAAAGGTATTTAGGGATGACTGGGGTACATTTCTACACAGTGTGTGTTCCCTACACTGTGAGCATAGCTAAAACCAACACTGAATCAGATGAAACATTGGAAAGCAGTTGTGCGCGTCAGATATACACCCACATAGCATCCATTGCCCAACTCTGAGATGCCACCTTTGCTCAAGCAGCGTTAGCATCGTCTCTCTCATCTCGTTGCATGTATGCAGAGTTAGGGTCCCCCAGGCCAGTCCTACTCTAAAAATACCAGCCAAGGAAAGGAGGGCTGCCCCCTCTAGCTTGCTGGAGGAATCCCAGCAGAGGCTCTAAAACAGACCAGCTCTCAGATACACGCAGACCGATTTAGCTCGGCCTCTGTGACAGTAAAGGAGCTGTGGTCATCTTCCTTCTCAAACACAGAGGGAAACTAAATGTTTCCTATTCCGTGTTCCTCCTAAAATACAGAAAACCCTCCAATCTGAAAAATAAAAATCTAACTCTTTGAATAATACGTTGTAGTCAGTCTCAGGCGTGCATATACAAGGTTATTAAATCAGGACTATTCAAATTATACTAGATCAGATGGAGCACTCGTGCAGATTCAAGTCAGCCTGCTAGTTGTCCTCCTAAGCAGAAATGCCAATACATTTGCAACCGTTTTACATTTTGATTTACATTTCTTTCCCATGCTTTAGATTACACGTCTTGTTCTTAGTGCAATAGAACAGAACAGTTGTTTATCAGTATCGACATCACCTTTGTCATAACTTTGCAATTACAGCCTTGCATCCATTCCAGTGTATAAAAGGGTAAAAGTTTAATCTGATGACAGAAAATGTAAACCGTGTGACTGATCAGTAATCAGAATAAGTCTAATTGGAGCAGAATTTCTTAATCAGGTAAAATGAGGTCCGTGATCAGATTACGATGGACCATGTCTCTGCCATCAGACTAAATATCAATATCAATTTCAAGAGGCAGAATATTTTCACATCTAACTCAGTGACTGGAGGGTTTATTTCAACCAAACCAAAGTTGGTGATTGTTCGACTGCGGAAAGACTGACCAAGAGAGTTATGGTGAGTTTTATTTCGCTTCTTCAGTGCGTTTTATGATGAGTCAATGAAGCTAGTCTTTGTTCAGTGAAAGAAAAAGATGAATTCAGAAGGTGTACAGTTGTATATTTCTGATCGTTTAAGAACATTTCCTTTATTGGCAGTTTATTTTGTTTATGTATTGCTAGCAAACTCACACACACATCTCCCATCTGAAACTATCCCTGCACCAATATATCAGCAATCGCCGGTTGTTGAGCTGATGGTGGCCGGTTGGAACAGTTCGCCCAACCCTAGCACAAACTAGTACAAGTTTGATCAGATAAACGGGATTAAAGTCAATACTACTAATTGCTACAGTTCAATATCACTAGTTTTGTTGATTTTCAGCTGTATTCTCTTGCAGTTTCATTAACTTGCATCCTTATATACTCTATTCAACACACAGCTCACCTGATGATGCAATTACAGGCCTTACAAAAAAACAAAAACAAACACCAACCAGTTTAATAAAATACAGGTGATTATGGGAGTTGTGTTCAACATAAGATACTCTTGCTTCTTGCCAGGCTGTGGTACCATCAGGTGTAGGATCTGAACTGTGTAATGGTCTGTAAAAGATGTGATCAATTCAGTTTCTGTTTACTTTACCCCACCCAAAAGTATCCTGTGGCTCTGGTATTTAAACTGGTGACCTTTCCAACAATTATGTCAAGCCGAGGACACAATCAGCATCTGCACATACCTAGACCTAACCAACAATCAGCCTCTTAGGATCAGCAAGACGATAGGCTGAAAGAGTCTTGGTTGTATGACAGTGGTATATTCAACAATAACACAGTGTCTCATATATAAACTAATAACTGGGACAAATACAGAGAAGAATTACAGGTCAAAATGAGTAGTGATCATTATAAATAGCTCAACTGCTGGTATTTGTTTTAATTTTTATTTTTTTTAACAATACCATGGCCTTGGCAGAGTAGCTACAATGAAACTTGTACCTAACATCAGCACAATACAGTTTCACTGCTGTTATCTCGATCTCCCAACAACAAGAGCAACAGTTGAACAATCACACAAATATGTCCCCAAACTTCAAACCCTTAACGTTAAATCAGTGGGAGTTTTCTGAAGCGACGACTCAACGTTGCCAATGTGGCGTGAAACACAACCCGTGGACACATTTCACCGAGCACATCCACCGTCAGCTGCCGGTGGTTGACGGCGGAAACGGACTAAATGTCGGTGAACACTGTCTGTAGGCTGTTAAACGGCAGTTAGCGGAGTTTACCAACACAACCGACAGTCAGTCACTTCTAGCAGCTAACTTATCTGACAGGCGTGTGTCAGCCTGGACGAATACATTTATCCTTTATATTAAAACAAAAAAAAAAGGAGGGGGGGGGGGGTAATTTCCTTCCATATTACGTCCGGGTTGTGAGCTGTTTCAGGGAATAATAACCCCCCCCGAAGGAAACAACAGTTTGCTGTTGCTAACACTACTAGCAGAAGGCAGAACGTTACTAGCTGACGTTGCTGCTTAGAAACAACGCTTTTAAATCCGGTTGTTGTTTATTAAAAAACAAACACACACACAACCACAGCCAGCACGTATTTATTTTATTTTCTGCCAAGGTGTTGTCACTAAAGCTGGCCGTGAATGGCGGTCGGTCCAACGGGCGACGCCACGCCGGCTCTCCACGTCACTACAGCGCGAGGATACAGCGGCCCGTCGTGTCGCTCGCTAACTTAAAATGGCGGTGGGCGCTAGCTGGCTAGCTAGCAACGTAAATTCGCTTGAGGGGGGAAGAGTGTTTAAAAAAAAAAAAAAAAAAAAATCTCTCTTCTTCTCCTTCCAGTCACATTAATTCTCCGCCACCACCACTCGCTGGAACATTACACACACACACACATATATATATATATATAAACGCGTCAATAAACTCTGATGTTACCTACCTTTAAATTTGAGGTCGCAGGGAGGGTCGAGGACAAGGATCTGATCCAACTTTGACATGTTTGCTGTTACGGGGAGGGGGGGCTGCACTTGATTTCGGTATCGGGGAGTTAACTGACAAGTGGAAACGCTCGCTCCCCTTCCACTACTGAGTCAAACGCTGACTGAGCTCTGCGAACGAGCGTGTGGGTATAAATACTTGAACGCGCGAGCGCAGAACCCTGTTGCGCGCCCTCGTGGCTCCACCAACTGATGTGATTAGAACAGTAAACTGGTTTAAGAGCGCGGGGACACACAGTTTATGAAACGAGTCCTTATATTGGTTAAATGTATGGTTTATAACCTGTGCTGGTTTATAGATGTTATTATTAATGTTATTTTTACCTTTATTTTCTATCAGAGTAACAGTGTTGGGGCAGTTATTTATTACTACTAATAACAGCTACAGTATAGGGTTTATATTTTATATTATATATTTATAATATTCTATTATTCTTTATTGTACTTTTTGCACTATATTTCCCACTATTGCTGCTGTGTCTGACTTGAATTTCTCCCACTGGGGGATCACTAAAAGAACATTATCTTATCTTACTCCTCCAAAAAGTAATTAGTTACAGTATTACTTTTGTTACCTTCTACTGATTTGAAATCCAACACTTCAGTCACATCCTTGGATTTATTTTTGTAATCGATGGAAACATTCAGCAGCCGGAAATATTCACATTAATTTGATTTTAACAAACAAAACTGGATTTTAATCGTCGTAAATCAGAATTTTGGAGAGAAAGGACACAATTACCAATTTTGTGAGGTGTAGGAGTAAAGTAATATAACCAGTGGTGTAACTAATTACTGTTGGCAGGGAGTAATAAGTAATTATATTACTTTTTAAAAGAGTAATGAGTAACTAGCCCAACACTGCTGAGTAATTATATTCAATGCATCACACTAACAACACAGAATAGCTGATAAACTGCACAATGAACCCAAATAACAAACACAATAACTGCAGGAAGTGGATCGATTTGGATGAGTTTCCAACCAGATTATTAAATATTACACCAGAGATTAGTTTTCCTGATATTTTAGGGATATTTTTATCCAATTTTCTGTCTGTATTTTGTATTTTTTTCTTTCTATTTTTAACAATCCTAACTACTTAATAGGCCTCTCTTTTATACCAATTATGATCTGATCATACAGGATACCTTGTGTTCTGGGTCTGCAAAGTTTAGATCTTCAATAATTACCTCAAATTTAATTTAGATTTTCTACACAGGAATAAACAAAGTGATCAGAATCAGGCCTTCCTAAATAAATGTGATAAAATTAAAGAAGGCCTTGCGACCCCCATGTTGGGAACCACTGATGTATATCTGTGTTGGACTGCTGTCTGTAAAGACATTAACGTTTTACTCTACATCTACTACATGTTCTGTTTTTGAGGTTAAAATACACACCATTAACTTAACACTTAACTTAACTAGCACTTTGGCAGCACATGTGGAACTTATAAGGGTTCTCCTTAAACTCTTAATTAGCTCATACACTTAAAATCACATTATCAACACATGGTGACGCTCCTTACATTAGCCTGGGCCTCCCTTAACATTTTTAATTGTATAGAACTTACACAATGTTATGCTGGGCTATGTACTGAGTGAGATACACTACACTAACACCGTTTATAAATCTAAAACTTTGACTATTCTGTACTCTGATTGACCGACATCTTTGCCAATTTACCAATTTATTGGTCAGGCTATTTCATAGTCAAGATTAATTAAAATTACTAGTTGTAAAGGCATAAAGAATAGAAAAAAAATGACTTCCACAAGTGTGTCTGTCTTAAGCTATTATGTTAAGTTGAATTGTTTTCTCCCCACTTTTAAGAGAACACTTTATCAACACATTAACACACATGGTATTATTATTATTATTATTTTAAAGTTCAGATGGTCGACAAGGTGAATGCACCAAAAAAAGCTACATATCAGGAGTTCTTGTTTGTAGTAATTAAATGTAGGTGTATGTTTTAATAGAACCAGTGAGAAAGAAACAGTATAAACAATATATGTTTAATTTGTGTGACTTTGAGGGTTCACGTCACTGTGAGTTTAAAAGAAGAACATTGTGTGTGAAATACAGTATGTTTGAACTATTATTATCCCACTTTACTCTCTTAGAAACCACTGACAACCGTGGCTTTATGGTAAAATCCACCTTCGTGAGAAGGAGTGTAGACCTCCGCTACTGTAAGCTCCAGAGGAGGTAATCCACCGCTGTGCACTGAATAGGTTTCTGTGGTTTGCTCCACTCTGCATGTAATTTGTGCTGTTTACAGCCCCCCCAAAAAAAAAGGTCACATGAACCATTTATGTGCAAAATAAAACAAGACTAATTTGTAACGTGTTTCTTATTTTGGTTGGTTGACGCAGGTTGAGGCGGAGTAATGTCACTTACTAAAGTCATGTCAGGTTGCTCAGGTGAGATGTAAAACCAGGTTCTCTCGAGGTCAGGAGGTTAACTGAAGTCACGACCTTATGTTAGTGAATCTCACTCATCTTCTGGTCTCCGTCAACAAACTTTAAACATAAAATCAAAGTAGAATAGTAAAAAAAACAGTGTTGTCTTTTGACATTTCGAAACACTCATTGTAAAGTAAAAAAAAAAAACTGAAATATAGAATAATCACTACTTTATTACACTGATTAATATACAAAAGTTAATCTGGCCTACAGAGGATACAGGGAAGCATGACTTAGACATACAGGATAAGGATGGCTGCAGATAATTGGCAGTTTCAAAGTTGACTGTTATGCGTACAATTAGCCTGTACTGATTTAGTCAAGTAATTCATGCATTATTCTAGCAGTACGCTTTTTTTTTTAGCCATTTCATACACTTGTTCAGAAAAACATTTTTAAAAAAGGCACTCGTGTGGCAACAAAAATACTCATGTTAGAAATCTCATCACAATGTCAACATGTGACCTTTAATCACATTTCTTTGCTCAATATGTAACAGTCTCTTGTAAGCAGGTTATGTCATACCCAACTGCTTTTATATAAAGCTACATTTTATGACATTTTGATGCTGGTGAAATTGACATTCTGGACATCTGGGCCGCCAAGCAGATACTAATTCAGTTTACATTTTAGTGGAAGATTGTAGTCACATGTTGGACATTTTGCTTGAAGCAAACTAACTTTGGTGATTGTATGTGATATACATTTTCCCATGGTTAGGTTACGTCACTTTCTGGGATGTATGGGAATTTTTTTTCAAGTAGGTAAGGCCACATTAATTGGCAGATTTTTTAAAAAGGAGTTTGGTGTGACTTTCTGTTAAAGAGAATGGTACATATTGGCAAAATGAGACAATAATTGCAATAAAAATGACGAATTAAACTACATTATCCCATGATACATGTCGGTTAAAATAGTCCATTTTAAAATTATGTTTGAATTTGTACTAACTTATTTAAGTACAAACTTTTGTATGAAAATGTATGAAAAGTTATGAAAATGTACTGTATTGTGTAATGTACTGTTACGTAAGTCAACGTTCATGTCCATTTCAATGTTTGATCAAAAAAATCAATTAAATTAAAAGAGTACTGGGACAAAAAGTTACTCCACATTCATAGTTTTTGTTAAATGTATGTGAAAAAGTGCTGTTATACATTTCTCAGGTGATCCAAACTAAGGACAATACCGCCAAAGAAACAGCAGATGATATTGTTGATCTATACAACTGGGCTTAAGACTATTCTCACTGTTTGCTTGTTTGTTTAACAGCTTTAGACATGTTTAGAGTAAAATACATGCAGATCTTTTCTCCTCTAAAGAGTACAAATGTAACCCATTTTCATGGAAAACTCATGTTTGGCAGTCAGTCATTCCCTGTAGTGAAATCTCATACAACACATTTCAGCATGTAGAAAACATCTTTAACAAACCGCTATGTAAACAATTCTCGTATTGGTCACAGTGTTTCAACAGGGGGTGTCATACTGTAATTACGATTTAGGCCTCTAAGCTGTTCACTCTGCAGCATTACAGTTAACCCTTATGCAACAAATGTGTGAGAACACATGACGAGGTGGAATGTAAAGCCGCTGCATTTAAGCTACAGAAGTGAACGCTCGTCTGAGGTTTGATCTCCTCAACCTCATATTCAAATACTCTAATTCGATTCTATACAAGAGTGATACATACACGTACATAAAAGCTCCATGGAGGAAAAGTGTAGCCTTGATAAAAATGAATATTAAAAAAAACCTTTAATTTTAATGTGTGCGATTTGAGAGCCACAGTGTGACGAAAATCTACAGAGCAGCTGACTCTTGAAATGAAAATGTAGTTGCATCTACAGCAAACACCCGGCTTTAAAAAGCACATCAGCAAGATCAGTTGTTATTTATTTGTTCTGAAGTTTAAAAGTTACTGTGAAATGGGATAAAAAAAAAAACTGCCTCTTTGCAATGACCTTATGCATGCAACACAGACAGAAATCTTAATGCAGTTCAGGTAAAACACCACCTCAAGGGGACACACTGAAGGTTTTCCTGACCTCCTCAGAAACTGCTACAACTAAATGAAATAAATGTGCAATGACACACACATATAATACTGTTGGTACGTTGTTCTGTCTCATGTTGCAGTTGACCACACGTGCAAAGCTGACCTCTGTCCACTGTCGTCGTCTTTCCCTGGAGTAAGACACTGTGTGCATTGTGGACTGTGCTGTGTGCTGGTGTGGTCCCGCGGTGTGTGGATGAAGTAATCTCATCAGCCACTGCTGGTACTAGCAGCACCTCCTGGCGGATGGAGCCGGCTGTCTGGTGAGTTTAAAGGAGTCGTTGCTGTCCACCTCGGGGTTTTCCAGGGGTGGAATCTGTTTACCTAAGCACACAGCACAGGGTCATTGGCAGAGTCACCATGGCGGATTTAACTAGTTAAAGTTAAAGTGTATCCTGGTGAATATCCACTACTAGTTTAGTTGTCAAAAACAAATATAATGGAATGTGTGTGCCCCAGATTATGGCAGAAATACACAAACCAACATATTTACAATTTACACCAACCTTCCTTATAGACATGAACAGTCATATTTAGTTAGAGGAATTAATGTTTTTGGTCCATCCCATATAGAAGTGGTTCCCAACATGGGGGTCAGGACCCCCACTAGGGGTCACCAGAGCTTCATGGAGGGGTCGAAAGGCGTCATTTTAAGGCAAAACTTTAAAAATACACACAGTAGGCCTATTTCTCAGCATGTGGTTCACTTCTGTGAAGGAAAGTAAAGCCTATTAAGTTTGTATGGTTGTTACAAATGATAAAAAATACATAATACAGACATAATTGTATATAAAATGTTCCCTGAACTGGAAATAATCCTCTCATAATTCATATAAATCACTTGTTTTACTTGAACTTCTTGCAGTTACTGAGTTATTTGGGTTCATTGTACAGTTTTGAGTATAATATGAAATATCTATACAATATGTCAAGTGAGGAGGGTGATCATGAGTTTACTAAATGATTAAAAAAAAAGAGTCCCTTTGAGAAAAAGGTTGGGAACCACTGCCATATAGGATTACATTGCACACCAGCCTCATTGAGAGTATACAGTGCCTTTCTTGAATCAACTCTTTGAGTCAGCAGCACATATCGTCCAAAATAATACACTATATACAGTCAATGATACAGACACATGTGACACAGACTTTCAGTAAAGACATCAAACCTACTGATTTTCTGAAAGAGTTCCTCAACATTGACAGCATTTCTGGCACTAGTCTCGATGAAAATAGCTGCAATTGATTCAGCAAACTCTTTAGCTTCCTTCATAGGAACTTCCCTGGAAAAGAGAAGGACAGAACGGAAGTGTGGAAGGAGCTTAACATGGCAAATCAACATGTTCATCAATGACTTTCATCCATCCCGTCTCTACCTAGTTTGCGCTGGAAGTCTGATGGAGAACACGATACATGGAAGAGGAGGTCTTTATGATGAATATAAAACTATACTTTACTTGACAGCTTCTTCATGTATCAGAAATTGTGTCATCAAAATGTGCACATAATGTGATTTTGTTGGTCTGTTCTGGGAGAGGGATCCCTCCTCTGTGGCTCTTCCTGAGGCTTCTCCCATTTTTTCCCTATTAAAACATTTTTGTGGGGAGTTTTTCATACCTGAATTAAGGCTCTAAGGACAGAGGGTGTTGATTTGTGATTTTGGGCTGTATAAATAATCTGACTTGACTTGACAAGTGTGGTGTCACCATCCACAGAGAAAGTAAACATAAACATATGTCCAAAACAGAACCTGTGTACAAAACCACTGCTGTATCTTTCAATATATGGTGGCCATCAGGGGCAATGATAAAGACAGAACACTCTCTAACCAACATACTCAAAGATGGTTGTCTCAAATAGATAGTGGCAAGTGTCTTGGGCGACTTCCATCAATGTTTTGGAGGTGTTTCTTTAGCTATACTGCAGTCAATACAAAGAACAATACATGTTTTTTGTTGTTTTGTTTTAATCAATGAAGCTCTTTAGGGTGTTCTGAATGTCAAAGATCATAATGACAATTATTGAGACGTTATTTTTTTGGCACAGTGGACTTGACATGAGCTACATAACAGGTATAACAAGAGGATTACTGAACTAAGACTTTGCAAAACCTGAAAGTTTGCTGTGCTGTTAAGTCTTAAAAGGAACAAGAGTCATAACTGAGACTGCAGTGACTCTGCAAGGGACAACTACTCAAGTAACACGGAAAGAGGACATGTTGTTTGTGCTGACTCAAGACAGACATATCATTACTATTTAAAACGAGCAATGACAATAATGAAAATAACCCTTTGCTCACCTGATGTCTCCTAAATCATTCTTGTTCCCTGCTATGGCTACAACAATGTCCTCCGGGCCGTGTTCCTTCAGCTCCTTCACCCACTTCTTCAGTGTCTGGAAAGAGTCCTGAAACAAGGAGAACACATCACAGGTTTAACTCCGGGATAGGTTCTTTATGAGACTATGGCCGACACAGTTTCTACAACTTGTGTCGCATATTCATCGCATTAGGTGGTGTTTTTCATACAAGTTTCCATTAACAGACCAGGAAAGAATGACATTTGTAGGTCGTGGAAGGCAAGGCATCCCAGAGTGATGGAAAAGTAATTGAATTTTACATCAGGCTCGTACTGTGAAACCAGCTTCTTCTCTGCTTCACTGATACAGTTAGGGGTGAAGGACATTGCTCAAGCCCCTCAACGGTTAGTAGGCAACTGAAAAAGGGTGGTTACTTATTTTAAGTATGTCACCTGGTTTAGGGATTTAAAGATGATTATTCTTACCAGTTTAGTAATGTCATAGACGATGACAGCAGCAGCCGATCCTCTGTAGTACATAGGAGCTAATGAGTGGAACTAAAAAAAGACAACATATTCATATGATCAGTCAATATATCAAATCAAATCTCAGTTACGCAGATATGTTGTGCTTTATAAAGGTGACTTCAACAAACAGTACATGGCCATTTAAACTGAACTGGATCAACTCATTAAACATGTTGTGTTAACCCATAAAAGACTAACACTGTGTAGTGTACTGTGAGTAGACTATTCCCATACATTCTTAAGTGATGAGTGGCCGGTGGAAAAAGTTGCTTCCTTACAGCTTTTAACTCCTCCTCACTCTGAAGGTTGCTCCAGTTGTTAGAATAATGTTCTTATAGGGTTCATAGCCTCTATATGCAATTTACAGACTGTATTTAAATGCACCTTAATGGGTTTTCAGTAAAAAAAAAAAAATGCTTTGTTTACATGACACCAAAAATCCAGTCTTTAAGGCCTCAACAAACATGCTGAAAGCATTTCCTTCCACAAGAAATACCCAAATCTTTGTTTTCATGTTTCAAAACTTGCACTGTTTTCAGGGCCACCCAGTCTTGTTGATATGCATTACCACCGACTGCAGTCAGCACAAAAGTGTACCACGTCAGTCCTGTGTGCTCATGTCATGGAAATACATGCAATACAAATAATAAAAGGCCCAAAACATTACTCTACAGCACCTCTGGTGGTCCAAAGCTCCACAGTGCCTTTATGTTTCCTGCAGCCAGTGTTCATAACATCTTAGTTATTCAAGCGCAGTGACCCAATTTCCTCAAATAACACCATTCACATTCTTGCTCACACATGTTTTCGTACTGTCTGACTACTATATTATGTTTGTTCTCCATTAACTAAATTCTTCAAGGACAACTGGGAGTGTAGATTGTAAATGAATGTAATAAATTTAGATGTAGATGGACTTTGACATTAGCTCAGGTTACCTGTAAATGTTATGTGATGGAAGCGATTTAAAAGTGATAATTGGGTTGGAAGAATACAGAATTTATTCTCTTGTTTTGAGAAATTGATATCCAATCGTTCTTCCCCATTGATGGGTTAAGATAAAAAAATTGTTATACTCTGCATTTGGGACTTAAGATATGTTTGTATGAACTATGTATCAGAAGATTACAGTATGTCTGAAGGAAAAAGATAACTGTAAAGTGTGTATGCATGGTGATATATCGATCACATGACAGTTGTATATAAGGAAACCAGAAGCAGCCTCAGGCACCACCCTGATGAAGGTAAGAGCTGAGAATGCTTTGGCGTAGCACTGGAGGAGAGACGTTCACAGACGTTTACCAAGAAGACATCGGAGGTTTCAATGTATCATTTCCAGCAGGAAATACTTACTTGCTAGTTTTTCCATGCTGTAACATGTCTGGCCAGCTTTATCAACCTCCCCCTCCATAAAATGAATCACCATGGTGATAACACAGTCTTGTGACCCTTGAACCCTACGTGACTCATTCGATTTCACACCTAATAATAACTCGGTATCATGAGGAACACTGACAGTGAAATGATTCGTCACTTTTAGCTTACTGGTGTAAATTGTAATGGAAATAATGGAAACTTGTTCAGAAATATGATAAATAGTCATGTGTGTTAACTGAACTTACTAATAGTAAGTAAATAAGGAATGTTTGTGGGGGTGTACTCACCCTTTCCTGTCCGGCTGTATCCCAGATCAGAAATTTGTGCAGTTCATGTCCACATGGCACTGTTTTGGTTAGGAATGATGCACTGCGGATGATAAAGAGCATTTCACAACAATGCTTTAAAAAAGGCAACAGGAAAAAAATCCGTACATGTCAGCAGGAAGTAAATAAGATGTATGACACTGAACTCATGTTGCCTGAAGGCAGCGATGCAGTCTTGGGTCGACAAAACAACAATCAAACAAGAAAAAGAGCCAACACAGTGATGACGGTGGGCTCAAACACTTTAATGTCTCATTAACTTGTTAAATCAGCTTAATATTGTTGTTTTGTTTTATAAACTTTAGTCCTTCCTTACCGTGTTTAAGCATATTGTAGTATTTTCTTTTCTTTTTCTGATATCTGACGTATTATTGCCTTTATAAATCAAATTGTTTAGCTAAAAAAGGGCAGTTTGAGTGTTTTGAAGTGTTGTTTGTATGAGGTACTTATCCACAGTTACTGTATTGTTGAACTGTGCCGGGACTCCTGTCCACTTCTCCAAACTGGGTGTGCACCGACCACCGTCTACCCTACGTAATACACTGACGATGGATAAGTACGGCTTACAAGCCCACTTAGAAAACACCCAAACTATCACTTTAAAATGATTCTTTGGGGGCAGCCAGGTAGCTCACCTGGTAGAGCGCACGCCCCATGTACCAAGGCTTCGAATGTGTTTGATGGATGACAATTATCAAAATGTTGTAACCTAAAAGACTGCCTCTCATATATATCACTTAATCATCAGTATAGAAGATTTTGAATTTCTATTTATTGTGAAAGTCACTGACTTCACACTTCAGGTGGTGTCTTTTAGTGATTTGTAACACAATGCTCTTACCCTATCGTGGGACTTATGTTGTGGTCAAAATGATCCTGAACGAATCGGCAAACAATGCTGGATTTGCCAACTCCAGTGTCCTGAAAACAGAAGGTCCCACTTCAGTCACAGCACTCTGGACAGAGTCACATGTCCCTAATTGACCCCTATTGATTAGTCAACTGTCCGGTCACATGCCCACCACATCAAATAGGTTCCTTTTAGTCAACAACTAGCTCCGAATTTATAGTCAATATTACTTACTTGTGCAACACAACACACTGCATCTCCAAAAAACGCCTAAATAACAAGTAAATTAACATGAAAACTAAGAGCTTTAAAGGACCAAGGTGCAGGATTTAGTGGCATGTAACCAGGTGTCTGTATCTGACGATGACAAGGCAAGCGAGCCGCGGTGTCTCTGCAGATGAAAATGTCTCATTTTAAATGCAACAAAAACCCAAAGCTTCCTATAACCAGCTGATTATACACTAATGAAAACACACCTATGAATAGTTCTGCCTACCTTTAAGGCCCCTTTTTTTGGCTGCCTGTGATTTATTCCAGGCATATTGACAGCTCTCGTCCTGACTTTAGTTAAATCATTTAGTTAAATTATAAATAATACACACACACAGTCATGCAGAAGGCAAAAAAAAACAAAGGGCTGGTTGAGGACAAGTCTTTTAAGGGTTGGCTGTTAAAGTGCTGGGTGAGCATGTCGGTGGCCTGTGGAGGAATGCGCAGGCCCCCCTCGGTAAAAGCGTTAGTGTTGATTACTTTCATTGATTAAAACGACCGATTTGTAGTCCAAAGGCGTCTCTTGTTGTTACCGTCTCATATAAAGAGAGAGAGAGAGAGGGAGAGAGGGGGAGAGAGAGAGAGAGAGAGAGAGAGAGAGAGAGGGAGAGGGGACTCTGCTGTGTTTTGCTAACGCAGCAGGAAATATAACGGCTTGTCGTTGTGTAGCGGTTAGTCCGACGGTGACGTAATGGGTGATAAACTGTCAGAGCCGTTAAAACGTAAAGACGAGCACGCGACGACCGTTAATGTGCTTTTATTTCTTTATTACTTTTTTAATTTTTATTTTATTTTTTAAAAACCAGCCGTTACACACCGCGAGAGGACAATGTAATGTAAAATGACTGCTGCGCCCACCGGTCGATCAACTCGCTATCAACCTTTAAGTTCAATTCTCAAGTTTTCCGACGAAGAGCAACACGATAAAGTTTCTTCTTTTTTATTATTATTATTATTTAACATTATTTAAATAACCGACATTCAGAGAGTATCAGTTGCAGTCAGTTTGCTCACTCCTGTTTTAAACTTAGTCAAACACTCGAAGCAGACAGAAGGAATTTCCCCCAAAATGCATCAACAAAAAAACATCTTGCCACTTACCCCTAAAAGGCAAACTTTGAGCTCCCTTATGGCCATGGCTAGTTGTGAACTGTTTTTAAATCATTATTTGACAGTGTTCACTCAGTGTCTTTGTCCCGTCATGTTTTAAACTCTATTTTTTTTCTCCTCTTCTTGGATAAAAGAGAAACCCAGCCCCTGAGACAGACAGGCTGACCATCTACTCTACACCACTGTGAAGCTATGCGCCGTGACAGACAGAACTTCCGGTGGGGGGTTTCAAAATAAAAGCCGCAAAAAAACAAACAAAATAAAGTTTGTGTCTAAATTGCATATTGGATCATATTGGACCTTGTTATTATTATGCCTTAAACGCACCTTTACGATAAGCATAGTGGACGTTTCACCCTTCAGAAAATGCATGTGAAAGCAGTCTTCTAGTAGAAAAGGTGTTGCACATTTATCATTCTTCTTCTGTGGAGGTCAAACATCCAGGTGAAGTAATAAATAGGCATTTTTTGATTGGACAGGGATTCATAGAATTTAATTTAGTAATGAAGGTTATGAATTAGATTGAAAATAATCTTCATTGACAGAGACATCGGGTTTCAGTAAAAAAAAAGCTTTGGTACTATATTTGAATTTACTCACCTATAATGAAGCTAATCCACTTGGCTATACTGATTGTATTACAGAGGGACACAATACAATAAATAAACTCCAGACTAAATTCATCCCACCTGGTAAACACATTTCTATTAAATCAAGTTAGAAATACTTTTAATTTTGAAACCCAGTTAGCCTATATCCGGTCTTTTTCTGGCTGGTTTTGTCCTACTTGACATGGCAACTTCCCAAATCGGAAACCAGTTAAAACCATGACAAAAAAGTCGGGTGGATCCGCTCTCTGAGGTATAAAGCCTTATTCTGAGTCAAAACCCCCAACAATAACACCTCACTTCCTCAGAATGGATGCAACCTCATTAGGCTGAGAGAGGGAAAGTATTCAGAGAGGGTGTAATGGAAAATAAAGCACTAAATATGGACCACAATTTCATTAAAAAGGTAAACATTATATATATGTTATCAGAGAAAAACACAGAGATTCAGATAAATTGTTTTGGTTCGACACTTTATTTCTTCACAGCATTATTCTGTCTGCAACAATAAGCTACAAAAGCTTGGAACAATATGAAAATAACCTTATGAGAAGCTTCTGAGCCCAATCTAGCATTGATCTGTTTCAGTCACAGGATTAATAAACAGGTTGAATCATGAGTCCAGATGAGATTGCTTTGATTTGCCCCGTGACCAAAAGCAGGGGCACTCACACTAGCATACTGCATACGGGTAATTAATAATAATAATAATAATAATAATAATAATAATAAAAAGAAACATATGACAACACATAGGAGCTGAAAATACAGTATGTTTGCAATTTTACAATATACACAAATGGTAAGTAAGCCAGGCCATGCCCTTGCTTTAAATATCACTGAACAATGACAGTACTTTGCAAAAGTCATGAATCAATTGTGAAATGAAATGATTGATTTGTAATCTTGTGGGGGGTTTTTTTTGTGTTTGTTTTTTTACTCACTTCCAACTGATGCCATGAACATTAACTCCACACATCGAGAGTTAAAATACACATTACACACTCCGCACACATGTTCGGCGATGATAATCATCACTACAGTTGTTACGCTACATTTTGTTATTCCGTCATAAAAACTGGAGAAATGTCCTTTTCCCCCACATTTCTGTTGTCTGTGCGATAGTAAGATAACAGAGAAGATGATTGCACTACAGAGCAAAGTGTGGGTTTCACAGAGAGACTGTAACAACGCTGCCTCCAGCTTTTCTTTTCTCTTTTTAAATTTTATAAATGCGTATTTGTTGTCCGTTCGTGTTTTCATCCACTGGTCAGTCGCGAGGTACAACGCCCACTTGTCTTTATGTGCATCTGCTGTTCAAAGAAAAGAAAGCATCTACAATATATTTATACATATATTCATATATTAATAAAAAGCTGAAATTTAAAATCAATGTATCTCTCGAATAGCCGTCCGTATTCATCAGAATACTACTTAAATATATAATATATAGATAGACCAATCATAAATTCTTCATTATTCAAAGAGCTTTTGTATTAGTGGTTCTCTGGGGGAAACGTATCCAGTCTGGCATCTTCAGTTATGGCACAGTGGTCTCTATCCTAACATGTCAAATTTGCATCTAGGTAAGGGACATAGTGAGATACAGGGACTGAGATTATATCTGGTCAATGCTCATTTCTTGAGCCCTTACCAGCAAAAAATAAACTTTATGTCATAGACTGGCAATGCGCCTACTTTCTCCTCCATCCCCTTACTTTCTTTATAAATCCATTCACCCCCCTCGTCGTTCCTTCATACACGCATGGCACCGTGGATTTTGATTAAAGGTCCACCTAGTCTCTCACAGCAGCACCCAGTTGTCCGCTACAGCAGCTACTCTATTTCTACTTTTTTGGGGGTGAAAATGGGAATCAACGTGTTTGATTTCTGCTAAAAGAGTCAGAACGCAAAAACTGATTTTTTTTCCATGGCTGCCTATTGATGGACACAATTTACTAATGAACCCATGGATCCAGCAAATTGAAATCTCCAGTGGATAACGGGCGACACTACAGGACAACTGACCAGCGGTGGAGACGTACAGCAGCACAGAGCCACCAAATACATCACCGAGATGACATCTCACATGTTGGTGTCTCTCCTGTCTTTGTTCGGTGAGGGCTTTGAAGGATCCTTAGCTGCCTTCCCATTGGCCGAGGCAGCAGTGTCTGCACCAGCGGCCACCGTGGCAACGGAGCGTTTGGGTTGCTCCTCGCTGCGGGGCTCCGGGCTAGGTTGTGTGGGCGGGGCCTGCTCGGCCGGCGGCTGGACGGTCATTTCCTGCTGCAGTTTGTGGCTCTGCAGGAGGCGGAGCTGGACGCGGAGCTCCAAGATGGCTTCCTGCTCCTCGTGGATGGCCTGGTTCAGGTGGGTGTTTTTGTTCTACAGGGCCATAAAACATAGCTTGAGTTTGCTCATGTACATACTCTATGAACATCCACAGAAATAAAACCATCTTAAATTCTCAGACAAAGTATATAAACACAAATAATATAGTGTAATTCACACTTCAGTCTGTGTGAAATAACAGTGTGTGTTAAATGTTCTTTTACCTCCAGTTCCTCGTTTTGTTTCTGCAGGTCTTCAAGAATCATCTGCAGCTCTTCCTCATCTTCACTCTCACTTTCACTATCTGATGAATACTCCTCTGTCTCACTGCGACCCTGCTGCCGACTGAGGAACACAATGCTGGGTTACCTTTAATGCATGTAAGGCAGCATATTTATTACCTTAAAACGGTTCAATCTTCTCTCACCTCTGTATGTCTGCAATCTCCGCTCGCAGTCTCTCAATTTCTTCCTTCTCAGTAGCAATCTGTCTGCGGAGCACCTGCTCAAGAGAGATCAGCTCCTCCTGCTCTGTTAGGATCTCATTTTCCTGATTATGGAGGAGAGGAGGTGGAGAATATATGGAAGTTTAAAGACAATGTCAGGTTTTTAAGGCACATATGGTGGCATTTTGTTGGTCTAAGTGCATTCTGAGTGCACACATAAACATGTATGTTTGTGTGTTTGAATGACTCACCTGCGCTAAGAGGAGGTTGATGACTTCCTCTTCATTCTCAGTCATTTCCTCTTTTGAAACATCTTCCTTTGAGAGGCTTGCTATCTCCTGGGCTATCTTAGTCTCACACTCCTAAAAAGGCCAAAGCAGAAAGATAGAGAAATAAAGCACAAGGGTCAATTCTGATTCTCCCCCGTGAACCTTTTCTATTGTATTTAAATGTCTTTTTTATATCGCCTTATGTTATGTTTTTATGTAAAGCACTTTAAATTGCATTGTTGAAATGTTCTAGACAAATAAACTTGCCTTGCCTTATGATATTAATCTTTGTTTAGACTCATTTTACAGGCAGTTGTTTATAGTATTGGTTGTATTGGATTGCATTATATGGAATCATATTCTGTCCCCATGACACCATATGCATCAGTGCAGGAATGACAAATTAGCACAGGAGTACCGCTGAATAACAGCAGCTATCCATCATGTTTATGTGCATTAGCCTGATTGAAATTCATTACAAACACTGAAAATGTATATTAGTGCTGTAACTGAATCAGCAACAGCTCGCAGTATGTTCGTATGATTGGTCTTGCTCCTATTAAACAAAATAATAAACATACATTTACACATATAGGGTATCCAGACACAACTTACCTGACGTTTGGCTTCCCGTAGTTTGCGTTTTAGAGCGGTCAGGATTCTCTGAACCTCCCAGAGCCTCTCCTCTTTAGATAAGTCCTTCACCCCCGCCTGCAGGTCCCTGTGCAGGCAGTTCAGCAGGAACTCCTTAAAACACAAACAGTTTTATTACATCTCCAGATCAATTTAAAAAGGGTGCAGTGAACTTAAAATGATATACAATAGTCAAACAAGTTTCAGTTCCTTAATTACAGCAATCAGTGAAACCTGTGGTCCTTGAATTATGATCATGAAACAAATATGTATTGACTTCTAATCTCTTGTGTATCATTTCTTGTAAGACGGTTCACTGGGATCACTTTTCTTAACACTGACTGCACTAGGTTAAGTGTCTCCAGTTTTTGTTTATTTTGCAGTGAGATGCATTCACTGGCATATAAATTAAATAGCAGGAACTTCTGGTACATGGTGACAGAATATCAAGACCTCGTACACTGAGAAACAGAGGAAAGGATAAAGATGTGCACTGCTGACAAGACAATGTAATATAAACAGAAGCAGCTTACTTTGCTAAATTCCTGCTGAATTACTACGTACATACATACTGTGTAACACTTTAATCCCGACTTAAACTGATTTATCATCCGCTTACTTAGATGTAAATATTTGAGAGAACTTATAAACAGAAGAAGACATACAGTATATACACATTCTACCAAAGGCATCATAAAGTAGGTGCAAAAAGCAGCAGAACCCTTGTAAATTATTAGGGTCCAGTGTCTTGCTTAAGGACTCTTTTATAAGAAATGGATGAGGGCTGCAACTAGAAATAATTTTTATGATCTATTAATCTAACTTGTCTTTAAAATGTCTGAAGAAAGTTGAACGTAATGTGAGCAGGAATCCTCACAAATAGAAATATTGGCATTTTTGATGACTGACAATTATCAAAATTTTGTAATTTAAAATAATAATTTGAAAAGTTCAATATGAGCTGGAGCTAGCTAGTTAGCTCAGCATAAACACTGAAAATGGGGGAAACAGGTGGCCTAGCTCTGTATAAAAAGGTCCACCAGCACCTCTAAACATTACTAATTAACATGTTATATATGGTTTGTTTAATCTGAACAAGAAACACAAGTTTCCTGTCCTGTCTCTGTGAGGCTTCGTATCAAACGAACAGACATGAGAGGAATCTCTCTCAGAAAGATAAAGTAAACATATTTTTTCTCAGAATGTCAAACTATTTGAATTTTTAATCAATTGTATCAATAAATGAATTAACTAAAACCAACAAATTGGCTGCAGTTGGACTGAACCCACCTGTCGTCGGATCTCCTCTTTGATGCTCTCCTGGGTCTCGGGCAGCGCCGGCATCGTCGCCATGTTGGACCAGCGGAGTGGCCGCACCACGGGCTTCAGGACTACGTCTCCAAACAGCTCCCTCACATGTGTGAAGAACATGTAAAGAACGCGGTTCCCAATCTGAACACAAGGTAAAACAATCAGTGAACACCTTGCACATGAGCTCGTGTTTGTATAAAGACTGTAGTATGAAACGTCTCTGCACCACATTCTCAACAATACAAATTCCTGCATATTTACTTAGCCTGATTAAACTGACCCTGATCTCCTCTCATTAATTGGGCGAAGTGTTTATTTAACAGTGTTGTAGCGACTGCTGCTGTTGGTTCAGAATAAGTGGAGCAGCCTCAGCTACGTCCCCTATGGGAACAAATTAGCTTCACTAAACTGGGCCAGGGTTTCAGACATGAACTAACCGTTTGATCCAATAAAAACTCGTTGGTTTGTTGCTAAGGGGAGGTTTCTTATCTTTGAGCCTGAGCCCAAGACCTATTTTTCTGTTTGATGTTTAGTTTGCCTGTTGTTGTCAAATTGCTGCTCTCTGCAACATTTCTACTTCTTTTCCCCTCCGTTTCCTTCCTTTGTTGTCGTTTCCCCTTAATCTCAATTTCCTTTTACTCCGCTCCTCTGCCCTTCCTCTCTGACCTGTATGGTTGGGTTGAGGACGATGGAGATATTCTGAATATTCATCTTGGTGTCCGCCTCCCTGACGATGACGTGGTCCATGTGCGTGACGACCCAGGAGAGAATAAGTCGGCTCTCCGCCGGCACCTCGGCCAGCAGCCTCTGGAACTCCGTCACCTTCTCGGCCTCCACCTGGCGCCCGCAGGCGTCCTCGAAGCGCTGGACCAGCTCTCGGCCCAGCAGGTTCTCGGGCAGCTCGCGTAGGTACTGCTTCAGCAGGCTGGCAACCGTATGCGGGTCGTACTCCTCCAGGCAGGGACACTCCTCACGGTCATATGCTGCTTTCAATTCATCCACCTTGGACTTCATACCTGAGAGAGACAGAAGTTGATGTGAGTATCAATCAGACATTTAAATATTGAGATACATTCACATGCTAGTTATAGATATATATTTTTGCAATTGGGTGGATGATGGAAAAACAGCCGCCCAAAGTTTCTCTACCTGAGACCCGATAGATGCCTTCACACTTCATGCCATAATTTTCAATGTAGTCCACGCATTCTCTGAAGACGGCTGGCAGCTGGATACCATCATACAGAGCTGTCCTCTTGACAGCTTCAGCCAGAGGTGCTCCAAAGATGGGCCTGAAGGTGGGGATCTCCACTGGGACTGGCTCTGCCTCTGTTGTTGGTTTCTTCTTCTTCTTCTTCTCCTTCCACTGTTTAACCACGTCTGCAGCCGTCAGGTCTTTAGATTTCTTATCCTTGGCCTTGTCCTCTTTGGGGCCCTTCTCCTTCACCTTGAAGTCCTTTTCCTTCTTCTTGGAGAAGCTGGGTTTCTTGAACACATGGATTCCCTTGGAGCGTTTCATCTTGGATGGGCTCTCTGCTTCGTCTGCTGAACTGTCCTCCTGGAAGGCAGCGTAACCTTCCGCTGTAAAAGTAAAGAGATTAGGAAGAGGCAAAAAATAGGGTTAGATCTGAGGGGAAAAAACACACGTTTTCTTTTCCTCCTCCTACGACAGAACCATAATAGCAGTGAAATAGAAACAGGAAGAGAGATGTGTGTGAGAGAGAGAGAGAGAGAGAGAGAGAGAGAGAGAGAGAGAGAGAGAGAGAGAGGATAGCAGAGGAGGGGGAGAATGGGGACTTAGAAAAGAGGTCAGCCACCGATTTAGCATAGCTCCCTCTGCACCTTACGCCTCTCTTCTCTAGAACAAGCTCAGTTAAAATATTTTTCCTCAGAGCAAACGGCTACAAGATAGTGTCAAAGGCGGTTAAGCGGCCTCTTCGCAGTTTTTTTGTCTCCTCTAATTACCTCCACTCTGGGTTTCTCCGAGAACAGACCCTGTTTATCACACCGCTGCCTGAGACACACCGTCAACTGGGCTCTCTGGGTGTGCTCTGAAACTGTCCATCTCTTCCTCTCTCACACCATACCCTGGTGTAGGAGCTAAATACAGTCATGGAAAAATCCTGATACAAAGTGGACAATGAGCCTGACAACCACTCAGTGAAAAACATTCTCAGTAAAGGAACATTTCTCACAGCTTCAGGCAGCAGCAGCCAACAGGATGGAAAAGTTGGAAGCTGTCTCTCTCTGTACTCAACTACTACTACTACTACTAAACTGTTCTAAAGCAGAGGGTTTAAGTGGCCTGAGAATAGATGACCTATATCTATTTGGCAGTTCTGAAATGTTAAAGGATAAGGTTGGTGATATTCTACATTTTTCTTATTTGCAACCATGGAAACAGTCCAGTGTAGCCCAAATATCACATCACTGATCACACGACCTTCACTGAATGAATGGATTATGTTCAAGCACCTTAGCAACACTTTCTTCTGTGCATGAGTACTCATCTGCATGCCAACCATAGACTGTCTGACTATACCGTTTCCACGTAAGGTTGCCAAAATGCTATTTCATAACTATGATAAATAATAAAGGTGTTAAAGTGTCACTACTGTATATTACAGTTCAACAGTACCAATAACCAGTATTTTTACTAGAAGTTACCTTAAGTTATCTCATACCTGTGAACATTGTTATGTTATACTAACTTGTAGCACAAAGTCACTCATGCTTTCAGTCATTTCTCGTAGCTTTGACAAAGCTCAGAATATGTCTGAAAGATCAAGTTACAGGATAATTTCTTACTACGTTTCTCCTTCTTCTTGAACTTGTTCTTCTTTTTGCTGTGTTCTTTGTCATCGTCCGAGACGTAGGCGTCCGGTGCCTCATGGTGGTGGCCGTCGTGAGGTGGCGACGGTTCCCCGGTGCGGTACAAGCCGGGGAACTTGGTGGGGCTGATCTCCTCAGAGCTGGGGGTGCGGGCCACACCCCCTGGGTGCTCAGCCCTGCGCTGCTCTGCAGGGCTGCTGCTGGGGGGCAGGAAGCACTCAGTCATGGCTGCCCTGGCCTTATCACTCCTCTGATTGGCACATCACCTCTCCATCACACCTGCAGTGGCGGAAATACAAAATATCACAACAATTAAACCCTGCATTCGACTACTCGGGTAATCTCGACTGTGGTCCAGTTCTCACACAGATTCTTGAAAGCTATTCCATGTGCCTGTTGTCGCTTATTTATATGACAGGCAGAGGCAGCAGATTTTATATATTTATTTTGTGTTGACTTGTAGTAATACAGATCCTATTTATTTTATTTATAATATTATTTATTAGGCTGCTCCAATCAGGGTTTTTGGGGCCAATCACCGATCACTGGAAGCAGTATTTCCTCACAAACTACTTTAATCTGCCATGGATGTGTTTACAGGTGTTTGCAATTGTTTTTAATGCAGCTATCTGCTACAATCTGCTGAACTATGTTTGTTGTACTGCATGACTTCTCTCGGTACATTGCCCCTGAAGTACTCAACAACAAAAGAGATCTCGATCACAATGAGTTTATCTAATTAAATAAAGGTTAAAATATGTATTTAAAATATATATAAAGAAAATAAAACACTTAGCATAACAGAAGTAGCTTATAACTATGTAAGACCACATTATAGCAACACAAATGTACATTAACAGCAACAACAAGAAACCCAAAACAGTACGTAGTTTTGCTTTTAGAAAAGGAACTTTGTACACATAGTTCAGAAATCCTGTTAAAACAAGAGGACAATTTAAACAACGAATCATTAAAACTTTAAGCTGAGATACGATTAACTAAACACGCATAACTTGTGCAGCCACGGTGTGATAATGTAGTCAAAATAAGTTATTTCCCATCTAGATTAACACTCATAACCTGCAACAGATCTATTGATTTGTAAACCAAACTCAAACAGTCTGTACTAGCCGCAGCCCTTTCCTGCTTCTGCTTTCTTTTGCTGCTTATTTTAAAAGAGAAGCAGCTGCAACAGTAATGTCCACCCACCAGATGGGGCTCTGCTTTATGAACAATCCTCCATGTCCTACTTCCAACATGCCAATTCTGACATCCCCAGCCCAGCCAAATAAAACCTGCAGTCCACTCCATCATCATCAAGCACAGACACAGTGATTTACCAGAACCACTGTAGGACTGCAGCTGTTTGGGACTCTGATGAGCTCAATGTTTGGATCAGCTGAAAACAACACTGCGGCTGTCTGTCTGCATTGTTTGTGTTAAATTAAGCACAAAACGACCTCGTCTGTCAGGTTGCACACGTTTTAGCAAACAGATTCAATTACGTAATCGCTGCAAGGGTGTGTGTGTGTGTGTGTGTGTGTATAAAAAGCCCCAGTTTGTCCTACCAATCGATGTAAGCTGTTTCTCAATCTGACAGCAGGTTGAAGAGCTCCTGTTACACACTGATAGTAGAGACAACAGTGAGGTCTGGTGGTTAGTTTGGTGCACTATCAGTTCCTCCTGTGATAAATGATGTAACACAGCAGCTTTACAGCCACTAAACGCTGGTTTTTAATTCAACTCTGGACACAATTAATGATGTCTGACCTCTTAATCTTTTCCTTCGCTGTGTGCAGATTATCCTCAATCTCTTCTTTCCATCAAACACAACCAGTCACACTTCACCAACCTGCTGCTCAAACACCCAGTTTAGTTCCCTGTGCTTAATGCACTCAAGCAGACTCACATGAAACAAATAAAAACACCAGAAAGTAGAAGCTCTCCTCTGAATGGAGGGGCCCATATGCTAACGGTAGCTGAGCTAGCTGATTAGCCTTCCTATCCGTCACAATTAAAGCTGAACTTCCGCCCAGACAAAACCAACAGCAGATTTATTGTTAACTACATGTGCTGAGGTCTGTTTTCCCCCCGCTGTACTGTCGCTGAACACACACAACACAACGGACAAGAAACTTTACCAACCACCATCCCGTTCGGTCGGTTTCGGAGTGGAGCTTCCGGATGTCTGTGTACTAAAATAAACCGATCTGCGCTTGCGCGGTAGCCCGAAAGTGCGTGAAGGGAAATGTAGTTCGAAAGCGAACGCCTCCATTGGTTGGGGCTTTTCACCACAAATGTATAGTCTGTGTAGGTTTTCTTGGCTGAGAATGATCTGGGATTAATGAAGAGTGTTTAGGCTGTGGTGTAACTCTGACCCTGACCACAGGTCCGCTGGTGCACAAGTCTGTGTACAAAATAAACCGTCAAACAATGTTTGGAATAGCAGCTATAATCTAAATTTGGTGAAACCACTTGCTATTCTGAATCATGTGTACTTTCCCAAAACGCTGCGGTTGGACCCAGAAGACTAGTGGTCATCCTGACATATGAAACACATTAGTCCTCGGATCTTTGTTGGCACCATCTGCGCCGAACCCACAGCTGCAATGGTGAAATGAGGTCGTGATTCAATATCATAAAAAAAAAAAAGACAAACAAGGTCTCATTGTGCAACTGGGTACATTAGTCTGTGCAAACTGCTGTTGCATGCCAATTGGGAACAGAATCAATGATAGGGCACCCTGCTGCCTTTTGAAAAACGCACTGGCATTACAAAGAGCATTTGTGTGCGGCGGTGAGAGATTGGCATCGGTAAACGTTCCCTTTCCCCTCCGCTTGCATGAGACGGTCAGTGAGCACTGGAACACCTGTGGACCAGAATGGTATAATAACAACTTTGTTTCCCCAGGAAATGATGCGTTTCCTGGCTCGGGCAACACTAAGCTAAGATTAGAGCAGGAGACAGACAACTGGGAGGACAAACATTTACTATTCCACTCATGCTATGTACCTTTTTTCTTTCTTATTTTTTTTTTTAACACATCTTTTTAAGAAAACATAACAAAGCAAGAAAAAGATATTTTAAAAATCAGGACACCTCTCTGTGAAACAAAACAGTCCATGTCACCAAACTTTTCTTTATTTGGCATGAGACTGGGGTTTAGCAGACCATAATTGTAAAAATACATTATTCATATACACCTCTAGTAAAAAACACTATATCTAAAAATATACAGTGAAACATAACAGCAGAATAAAAACAATTTGCAGGGGTAGGAGGAAGGGTTTGTGTGTGTGTGTTTGTGTGTGTGTGTGTGGTGGGGGGGGTAATTTTACAAGGTAACTGAGGAATGCTAACACATAACAGTCATAGTTTCCTCTGCCCTCAGTCCTCTGGTATGGTCCAGACATTTGGTACCAATATGTGCCCGCACTTCAGAAGAGACAGTTCATGCACTTCACAGCCTTGCTGCCGTAGTCCACGCACTCGGGTCCGATGCACTGGCAGCAGGCGTTGTGAAACCAGCGGTACTTGGATCCTCCCATTGACTCACAGTATAGTTTACACTGACGGATAGACACGCAGTCGTCAAAGTAGACCACCGTGCACATGTTTTCTAAAAAAGAAATGAGAAAAAAGAAAGAAACGTGAGTCACAAATCCAGTAAAAAAGCACCGTTTTAAAAAGTGAGTATCTTTAACCCTCAATGTTCCTACTTTTACTTTTAGGGGTAAAATTAATTTGCTGCAACTAAGTATGACCATATGTTTTCTGGTGAGCTTAATGAGTTAACTGCTCGGCTCTGTGGGAACACTCCTATTATGAGTGCGTCTTTATAGCAAATAGCGCTGGTTTAGGAAGGTAGAGAGCCAAAACAGCCGCAAATGAAAAGTTTGAAAGTTTGAAAAGTCTTTTGGAATTTTTGAAATGATGAAAACCTGACCGAACCCAAACTGGTCTAAGTTCAAGCCTTTGTAGTCGACTTCAACTCTGGGTCGGGCCTGATTTTATTACCACGGGTCTTAGTGAGTGTGCATAAATGTAAATGAAACATTTGACTGGAGCTGACAGGAACAGAAAACTATGTAATACTAAAGCATGTTTTTCCTCATGTAGTGTAATGTATTCAGAAACTTTATTAGTGATGTGGTTGTGACACAAGCTCTCTACAGGGGCTTTAAGGACCAGTGCGTAGGATTTAATGGTATCCAGTGGTGTAGTTTCAGATTACAGTTCCCTCACTTCAACCTCTCCCTCTTCCAAGCGCCTAACTTCCTCAAAGATACTCAATTTACTGCTGAGAAAAGCAGCAAATTCTCACCTTCAAGAAGCTGGAACAAGCAAATATTTGGCCTTTTACTTGATAAATGACTTAAATTATTAACAGATTTTTAATTTTCTGAATATTTTTTGAGCTATGTCTTATTATGGAGAGATCCTAGTTCATGTGAAATAGACACAGACATTGGAGGAAGACGTAAAAGTAGCTAATGGGAACATGTAAGGAGCATTTAAATGCTGCTGTAGTTTGTGGTTGGCTGTGGCGCAGCTAATTTAACTACTTTACTGTTACTGTTGGGTAGGTTAATAACAAATGCTTCATATTTTTTAAGCTCATCAGATGTTTTATGTCAAATTGTAACTTGCAAAGTAATTATTAACCAGTCAAATAAATGTAGTAGAGTAGAAAGTACAATATTTACAGCAAAATGGATGTAAAAGTGGGATAAAATGGACATTTTTCAGTCAAGGAAAAGTAAAGTAATGAAGATAATACATTCAAATTACAGGTCATGTGTCTGTTTTGGGGACTTTTGAGACTTATTTTACACTGAAAAACTGAATCTGAAACTTCCCCTGAAGAGGGACCTTCAGTATGTGGATGAATATGTATTTGAGAAGCTAGTGAACAGCGAACGAAGCGTCACCTTGAGTGTCGTAGCTGGCGTGGATGCTGTTGCCAGGCACGGAGACGTTCTGGGGCTGGTTGTCGAGCGACTCCAGGAAGGAGACCAGGTTCTCGTGATGGGAGAGCTCCTCGGCGACGGGGAAGGACACCACCATCATGTTGATCGGCGCGTCGCCTTCCGTGAGGGCGCGGAACAGCGAGGGGATCGGACGGTGCAGCTCCTCCACGGTGCTCTTCGACGTGGCCGGAGAGTCGCTGTAGTTCTTCGGGTTGCACATTCCTGCGTAAGAAAGATGGATGAAGACATTAAAGGGTCAGTTTACCAAAATCACTATTCAGATAGTTTCTTTTTTGTCTCTCTTAAATACAACAGTGGCACCAGCGATAATGTCCCAGTTACTCTGGATAATTCGGGCTTTACTGTCAATAGTTTTCATTACTTTCTACCAAAGAAATAGTCCCTATAAACACTTCGTACTTTGTGGATTATCCAGAGTAACGATGATCAGGGGAAATGTTCATGGGGTGCTATGGAGACTTTAGGTAGTTGATTTTGATGGAAAAAAACCCAAATGAAACTCAAAAACAACATTATTGTGGCGCATTAGTAAAGTATTAAATAGAAACATGTAAATGTGCCAATAGAAATCAATAAATTGTTTCATTTCTGACATTTTTTCAAATAAATATTCTTTCATTGAACTTAAGGCTATAACTTAAAATGTGCCCATAACTGGTCATTGAATTAAATGTGTTTATTTACATTGTTTAACACAATATTTTAAATATGAATCTAAATTAATATGTTCAATCTGACAGCTTTTGACCCCAAACTGGAGTGGCCTTACATTGTTAACGCCACTCCTCTGGATCCTTCCCCGACGGAGACACTGTGCTTGAAAAGACTAAAAATGTAATTACTAAAGTATTTCAGTAATGTACTACAGACCAAATTCCATTTAATTCCCTTGTATTGGGATCAGGGTCATGAGTTCAAACTTCCCCAGAGCACAAACCCAACCACAGATATTTCTGACAACCAAATTCAGTAAAATTATCCTAATATTTATTTTAAAATGAGCAAAAATGTTCAGATTTTATTAATTAAAGTTGTATTTACAGTTAATTATATCCCCTTACATTACAATTTACATGTTTAAAGTCCTCCATTTTAATTTTATTTTAAATTTGCAGTCAAATCTTAAAACATTTAATGTAAAAACCCAACGTAAACTCCCCTTTATGTCATTAATAAACATATATACTGTATAAGAAAGGACATGTTGCTAGTCCTCAATGCTAGCTACAGCCTTGACTGGGATGGAGGCAGAAATGAACCTGGGCGAATAAAACCAAAACACATCTAGATACCATTAACATTCAGGTTTTTTTCTTTTGTAATTTGGGTGAACTGACCCTTGAAGGCAGAGAGTTTATTTTCAAATCATACTTTCACTCAAAATAGACACGTTTAACCGTTAAATGGTTTCACACATGATTTCAACTCACAGGGGCAGTTTTGTAAAAAAAAAAAAAAAAAAAAAACACACGGCTGTCAAGAGTATCTTGTCTCAATTAAAGTCCTTTTTAACACTTCATTTAATTTCCAAATACAGTAGTAATCACTTGACAAAGTCCCCACATCCTCAGATATGATCTTCCTAACCCTTTAAATGAGTCAAAGTGAATTATAGCTAATGGGTAAATCATTTAATGGGGAACGGAGTTTGACAGAGGAATTGGATTACAAACCAATGCTAAAAGCTGAGCCAGAGCAGCTGTTTTAGATAAAGCGTACACATGGGTCCTCCCTCCCTCCTCCCTTCCTCTAAAACACAAACTGTCCTCTCCCCGCCGCTCCTCTTGCTGGGCTGCTCCAACCACTCGCAGATACACACTTCAAAGTAGCCAGCGTTTTGGCACAGATAACATGTTTAGAGTGGAAACTTACTTAAAGTGGTCATAAGGCTAGCACTGTAAGGGAAAAAAATAAAAACATATAAATGAGAAATATACTTGGTTAAAGCTACAGGCTGTCCTCGGTGTATTGTAAAAGGCCTGTCCAGGAGGAAAGCTCCACCACCACAACATCTGTGCAGCAGCAGCAGCTCAGTGTCAGATACTTGTATTTGTGTTCCACATGAAAGAGCTTTAATAAAGCCTCTTTGTCAGCACATACAGCAATATCTGTCTGTCAACGCTGATCTGAGAACTTACTAGTTTGCAGGGGCGGTGCCAGAAAGGTAGCCAAGGGTGGCACTGCACCCCCCAACCCGGTGCCCCCCGTCCCACCAGGGTCAGAAAGTGATAGGTGGTTGGTTTGTTTGTATCATGGATGGATTACTGAACAGGACTACGGGGTACCGGACAACAACAAAGAGACACAAAACGACCACAAAGAGACACAAAACGACCACAAAGAGACACAAAGAGACACAAAACAACTACTAAAGACAGACAAAATGACAAAAAGATGCCAAATGACCAGAAAGATTCGTAAAAAGACTACAAAACAGCGACAAAGACACAAAAAGACTACAAGGAGACACAATACCACCAAGGAGAGATGTAAATCAACCAGAAAGAGAGGCCAAATGACCAGGAAGATTCATAAAATGAATACAAAGCGACCACGAACAAACACAAAACGAGCACAAAGAGAAGCAAAACTACTAAGAAGGGACACAAAACACAACACAGAACAACACAGTCTGTTGTCTTCCTCCTATATAGCAGGGTTGGGGGCCTTTTACATGTCTGTGTGCAGGGGCCCATTGTCTAATAATCTAAGAATTTGGTCTTTAAATTTGAGTCTTGACACATTTTCACTCATTTTACAAACATGTCCCAGTTTCTAACTCCGCTTGTTTGGAGCCTGTTTGCAGATGAAGGAGTTAACCAGTGAAATGTTTTCTTGTTTCCACCAATCCAGTTGTTTTGGATTTACACCCCCACTACACCTCGGTAGGAGGCAGAGAGTCAAAGTTCATCTGAGCAGGTTGACCTCCTCGTCCCCTCTCTCTTCCGGCTTCTTCATCCTTTGATCTTCTGGGGAAACCTCGAGGCTTGGAGCAATAATATTTCTTTAATTTCCTACTCTCTGATTAACAGCGCCCCCCCCCCCTCTGCTCTGCTTTGCGTTTAACCTCCACACGGTCACTTTTCAGAGGCACCTTCAATATCTGGCTTCGCTCACCTCACACTCATCTCGTATCAGAGGAGCAACAACTCTGAACACACTGGTTCCTTTTTGAACCGGCGTGCTCTTTAACTGTCAAGTGCATTACAGCCACAGTCTCATTTTTCACGGGAGGGAGAGAAAGTGCTCTGTTGGCGGGGCGACAGAGAGATTAACAAGACTGAGACGTAACTCAAGTGTCACATGTATAGAAAGAGATTAGTGCCAGAATCATTTAAATATGTTTAAATCACAGTTTGATCAATTATAAAAAGGTTCACTGCCTGCTGTAGTTACACGTCCTGTTAATATTTAACCATATTAAACTTTTTTTTATTTTATTTATAGTTTATTAAAGATCTGCATTACACTGAGAACACAAATCATCAGCATCCAGGCTGTTCCTTAATTTATTCCATTGTAATCTTTTTTATTGTCATTTTTATCTTAGTTTTTAAAATGTATTTTATCTAGTTTTAAAAGTATCCTGCAGTGTTGGGTGCAGGTTACCTGAATGAACCAACGTCTGTATGTTGCACAGATTATATTGATAATTGACTCTTTTGCACTTGCAGTGGTTCAGTGATTGGTGGCTCTCCACCGCTGTCTGTCTCCCCCAAGAGAAGGGGGCTCATCTCTGCCAGTGGCCGTGTATTTGTCAATAACAACAACAAATACTGTACATCAATAAATACTTTAAAATGTCCTTAAAATCTGCTTACACAACTACATTATAGTATGTTATAAACCATTTATTAAATCTTGATAAACTGCTCATACTTCATAAATAGCGGTTAAAGTGTTATTACTCATTTTTATAAGAATCTACATGCACAATAAAAATTTATCTCATCCAATTTGGGGTTATGAAACCTGCTATGACATAAACATGATATATTAAATGGATAAAAATAAAAGATATTAAAGAGAATCTGTCAGTCGTTAACTCTTAAAGTGATGGTGTTGAATAAATTAATTAAAAAGCTTCAACAGAAATAAACTGACTTCTATCAGTTTGAGTTCAGACTGTAATTTCTTAACAGGAACTTTCTACCACTGTTGATTCCTGAAGTTTAGTCCTTTATTTTATTTTATTTTTTTTAGTTCTTTACAGTCACCTGCTCCCATTGAGGTGGACACAATTAGCCTCAATGTGACCACAGTGGCAGGTGGAAACGAGCAGTAGCAGCACTGAGCACTAGAGTTGATATTAACATCAAATTCAATTTCATTCCTGTCGTCCAAAAGTCCAAAACAAACTTGACAAATTCACATTTCTACAACTCGAATGCAATCTTCACTGACACTGATCTCTTCCACAGATGTTCATCAGCAGCCGTGTGTCTTACTGACTCTGTTCAGTCGCTGTAAGTGCATTTAAAAAAAAAAAAACAGGAGCGTGGGCTAAAGCTAAAGCTGTATGCAGTTTATCAAAGCACAAAAGAATACGCTGACTAACTTTGCAGTCAAGCTTTGAAATATGTTGCTAATAAATGCGACGCCTGCACTCACCCACGCAGTCGCAGCACTCTTCCCAAAGGTTCCCCAGACACAGCATGCACTCCTTACAGCACGAACAGTTCCCATCAGACGGACGACACTGGCACAGCTCCTGCAGGACAACACACAGAAACATCAGCAAAACAGATACATGCAGAAACAACACTTCACTGTTTGTATTTCTGATTGAAAAGAAACTGAGATTTAAGCAGCAGTTCATTAGTGTGGAAGCAGACTGATTATAAAGAGGTGATCCTGAACATGATCCTTGGCAACAGGACACTTTTCTGGTACCTTTTAGCCTATTTAGGCTCATTATCTTTTGTGTTTTGTCTTTCCTTCCTCGTAGTTGGGATCCAACTGCTGTGTGTGCAAAAAATAATCACCACCTCTTTGTCTTACAGCGAACAGAAGTAATAATCAGTTCATGTAGCAGACTGACATCAGTTCAAAATCATTTTTACAAGCAATTTCTCAGAAAAAGTCACATAAATATCGATGTTAAAGCAATTACGTTTTAACATCCACGTTTTAGTAATTTATAGTACTAGTAGTGTTTTTAGTAGAGCTGCATGATCATATAGTTTTATATTAATTTGACAGATATTGTGATATATGATTCACAATTCCCCAACTTCTTCTTCATCTTCCTCCCCTGTACCTACAGGTACTGGTGCGTACTGTACTGGTACACTGGAAAGATCAAATACGGAAGACTTACGCTGCAGTACGCAATAATCTAAAGCGTTACCGAGTTAAAAAGGTGAATACAAACAAGTAAACTCAACAGGGACATTTTTTAAATTTCTGAGCTTTATTATTGAGTCTTTAATTGTAAAAAGTCCAAATGTTGTTGTATTTTTCTCCTTTTTTTACATAACTCTGTGTTTCAAAATACTTCAAATCAATCAAAAATTGGAGAATGCAACAGTCGATCCCACACAAACATCAAATAAAGGCTCATTTTCAAGTATAAGAGATCCTGGTCTGACAGTTAAAAGTCCCACAGCAGACAGAAAACAACACGTAGACCCGCTGAACAAACAGGACACGTACCATTAAAACATCAGCAGGTTTGCTTCATGCACAGTTACTATTACCGGACACAAGCCGTTAACAAGACAACTGTGTGGTTTCTATTGACGTCTACAGAACTCTGTGATAACCTCCGCTATCTTTCCATTCACGAACAGAGCAGGTTCTGACACGTCAAAAAAGGTCACAGCATTCAAATCATTTCGTTGAATGGTTTCACTCTGAGGCTCAGTGGGCGGCACTGACTGACAGTAAATACTTTACTTTAGTACTTCACTTATCTGACAGCTGTAGATACTTTTCAGATAGATATGGTCAGTTTATTAAATATACATTACTGTAGATTAAACTAAATAAAAGTAGCTCTACTCTTGGCAACATTCAGATGCTGCTTAAACGATGATGAATTAAGAATAAAACTCCAATAATTAATATATAATAAATGCTTTGAATGGAGCCACACAAGAGTACTTTCACATTTGCTCCTAAAACATGTGTTTACTTAAGAAACACAGGCCGTTCACTTATTAAATGGATCAGGTATCGGCTGACTGACATCAATCTACATTAAATACAGTTCTGCACACGGCTGACGACTCTTTAACTCAACAACATAATATAGCACTGTTTGATGTCTCTGTAACATCTGCCAACACCTATAACAGTCACCTTTTAATTTAATACATATATATAATTTATTACACGCACATTATATATTATATTAAACCTGTACTGTATATTCGTAGCCCAGTTTATAGCCTATATTTCCTCTAAACTATACTACTGTATATATTTCATCTTGTGTAATTACATTTATTTTTACACCTTGCCACTACCTCCTGCTGTGACCTGTGCAATGTTAAATATTAATCACATCTGTACATAAAAAGCCGTATATATAGTCTATTTTTTGTATATCTTGTATTTTCCTGTTACATTTTTATTTAATATGTATTTCCTATCTGTTGTGTTGTATCTGGAGCTGCTGTAGCAAGTAGCAAATTCAGTATTTTCAGTTACAATTCCTGCTCGTGTTACATTAAAGTGAGTGATAAATGAGTTTCATGCAGTACGATATGCATATTTTAAATTAGAGTACAAGAGAGCGCTGGTATGAGATCAGTTCTTGGTATCGGCAAATCAGATGGAGGTTTCTTTGACCCTTGAACTCTATTATTGGTGTCCCTGAAGATTTTCTCTGCTTCACTCATGAGCAGAGAGATATTACTGCCTCTCTCTCGTAGCCCTGCAGGGTTATTTTACCTAACTGGATCAAAAGCCTCCAGCTCCTAATTCTTGGCTTAAAGACTTAATGTCCTTCCTATACTTAAAGTATAAGTTAAGTACAGTATCGGAGGCTGCTCCAATCATTTTAACAAAACTTTAGATCCTGTTCTTTTCTTTAATAATTCTCTTTCTTCTTTGGAGGATTAGTATTATTTATTTAGTCAGTCTTTAAACAGAACAAACTGTATCTATAGGATTTGGTCGTACAGCCCATTGTTTAAAACTACTATATTTCTTTTCTTTCCTCCCATATGCATGTTTTCTGTCGATGCAAGTAAAGCTGCGCAATCTGGTAAAAACATCACATTACGATATGACTGACTGATGAATTTTGCATCATACATTTTATTTTCACTTAAAAAAAACGTTTAAAATCATAAAGATGTGATGTTTTTGGAGGGTCTGTACCAAACAAGCAGCACTACAGTACTTCATTATAACACTATTTGTCACATTTGACCTTTATCAAACAAACTGCAGCTTCTGTGTTTTGCATTTTGCACTTCGGTTTGTTGAAATTTCAATAATATTGGCATTAACTGTGTTCTTGTGCAGGCGGTGGTGGCGGAGTCGGTCTGTTATCTGTGTTCTTGACGTGTGTATTGACGCAATAAAGTAAATTAAAAAAGTATCTGCAAATGCCTTGAGTAGAGGAATCTGACACAACATCGGAAAATAAAAAGTTGCATTAGTGCTTCCAACTCATGACTCAGACATATTTAAAACAGTTCACAACCTGCCAGCAAAAGAAACTAAATCAAGGATAAAAACGTTGTAATATCCACAAACTGAGGGTTTACAGCATGTAGAGAATTTGCCTCTATAGCCGGTGTTTATGCTGATATTATGTCAGGCGATTTAAGTGACTTTAAGGTTCACTGGGTTCATTTTTGTAACTTCACTAACAGAAAGAAGAAAAAAAAAAGAGAAAAAGCTCTTGCTGAGAATTTCTCATGTTGCTTTTTATAGAAGTAATATTATTACTTCAGCTACCATCCAAAAACATGAAACCTCTGCTGAGCCCATAACTCTTCTGCAAACACTTAACCCACCTTCATTCCTCAACTCTCAGTTTGTCTCTGGAGGGGGGGGACAGACGCAGAGACAGTGAAGGGAAACTAAACGTGTAGGTGGGATTGAAAAGTGGGTGAAACTGCCAGAGGAGTTCCTCTCTCTCCCCCCCCCCGCTCTGTTCTCTCCTGACACAGAACAGGGAGCACATTCCTCTAAGTCAAGGTCACCGCAATGAAGGAGGTGGGAGGTGGGGGAGAAACAGTGGGAGGGAGAAGAAAACACCTGGAGAACAGAACATGCCCCCCCCCACCAACAACACTTTCCCCCCTCGCTTTTCTTCTCCTCCCTCCTCCTTTTTATGCTCTTTTCCTCCACATGTTCTCCCTTTTGCTATGTTTTTTTACCCTCCTCTCACCCCGCTCCTCCTTTATATCTTCGCAGAAGCCATCTCCTGCACGTAAACAGCCTCTGCAATGATAAAAGACACTGCAATGACTCACCAGTGAGGGATTGCAAAACCACACACAGTTCACTTAATCACCAGCCTCTCGATCCCAAAACCTCTGATCAACATCTGATCCCATGAGTAATTATGACTCTCAAAGGTGGAATTATAAAAAATAAAAAACTAAACAGCTGCCCCGAGAGGAAAACATGCATCTCATATTTCACAAATCAGAAAAAGAAGAAAAATTACTTTTTAAAGTCATTTCATTTTAATAAAAGAGGGTTTCATTTACATGTAGCTGGGGCCAGGAGGAGGAGGAGGAGGAGGAGGTTAGTTTATATAACATACTTATTTCACTTTCTTTAGATTAAGATGAATTGGCACATTTCCCAAAATGTCAAACTACTCCTTTAAAACAAGAAACAAAGCAAGAAATGAATCTGAGTGTGTTCACCGATTTGTTTCAGGCTGGTAGCAACTTAAACTCACACAAAGCTAATAATAACACAGCGTTCCTTTCCTTATGTTTCAGTCATTAATCTTAATAAACACAAACAGAAAACTATGGCGACCGAATTAAAGCTGCAGGAGGTCATTTTTATAAAAGTATTTTCTGTCCCATTTGCTGAAACTTTCACTATATCCTGACAGCAGAACACGAGACAGATTATCTGTGGAAGAAGCAGGTTCCTCGGACTCGTTCTAGCACTCCTAATGACGTTTGCAAGAATCCACCGGGCCCGAACAAAAGCAACCAATCAGAGCAGAGAAAGATCATTGATTTTGAGTTTTATTCCCAGGGTATCAAATACAGACACTTTGGGACTCTGGGAATGAGACTCAAGAATCAACTATCTTCAAGCCTCCAACCCCAAAGCGTCTTTATATCTTTCTCAGCTCTGATTGGTTGTTTTTTGCTTGGGCCCGGTGGATTCTTGTAAACGTCATTAGGAGCACTAGAACGAGTCAGAGGAACCAGATCTTTTCACATGTTATCTGTCTCGTGCACTCCTGTCAGGATATAGTGAAAGTTTTAGCAAACAGGACAAAAAAAAAAGTTTATAAAAGTTCCCCAGTGTAGCTTTAAAACATGAAAACATCCACACGCAGAACAAAACCCCCATCGACTGGTTCCAGCTGCAACTGGTGCTGAAACATTTAGTCCAGAAACAACAAAAACTCGATCAACACTGACTCTGACAATCGATTAATCAGTGTTGTCAATCTCTGGTTGAAGCTTCTCCAATATAAGAATTTGCTGCAATTCTTTGAAAGTAAATCTTGAATCTCTTTTGGTTTTAGTCTGTTTGGACAAAAGAAGCGACCACGCCGTCACCTTTCTGCCATTTTACAGAATAAACCATCGTAAAACATCGTAACAGTTTGTAGTTCAGCCCCCCCCCCGACACAGAAAAGGGACGAGGTCATCTCGACCACTTTCTCAATTAGGGCGGAAACTGCTGCAATCAGTGAAAACTCAGCCGCAGCGAGACAAAAGGACTGCGGGGAGAAAGTGAACATGTGCTGCCTCGTCCTGCTGAGCGACCGCCGCTGTGTGTTAACTTTGAAATCTGCTGCCACACCCTGCTAAACAGCCCCGGCCTGGACAGAGTTGTGGCTTGTGGATCTCAACCCAACTGTATATTTCCCTCAACCAACCTCCCCCCACAGACATACACACCTCCTCCTGACCTTAGCCTCCCCCTCCCTCCCTCCCTCCCCTCTCCTCCTCTCATGTTCTCCCACCCTCAGGGGTTTTGGGGAATTCAGACAAATGACTTGAGATGGCAGCAGAGCGTAAAAAGCGAACGTCGGACGGCAGATCCCACTAATCACTAGCAACATGCAGCGTCTAGAGGCGAAGGAAAAAAAAAGTTTCTCCTTCACGGCACACGCACCATCGCTCTCGCCTCTGACAGCTAGCGAGTTGGTGTCGGCAGGGTCGCGGAAACTACAGAGCTTTGTTGTCCCGAGCAATGATTCATCAGGCGAAATAAGCCACCTGGAAGCAAAGAAGAACAATCTGTAGATCACAGGAGGGGAGCTGATGTTTGGTTTGTGCCCAACACATGACTGTAGAAAAAGGCTGTAATCTATAAAACAAGAAGGGGCCACTAGAGATTTTATTTCCTGTAAAGTTGACCTTTTTAAAGTGGTGTAGAAAATGTAATATTGTTCTTAAATCTTCTGTTTCAGGACTGTAAGAGAGCGAACAATGTTATCCTCGTGATTCATTTATTAGCTCACTGACAACTGAAAATGAATCAATCTTAATAATTGCAATAAAACTATATATTTGCTGGTTCCAGCATTTTAAATGTGAGAATTTGCTGATTTTCTCTGCTTTAATCCATTAAAATTTGAATAACTTTGGGTTTTTTTCTGGCTTTTCGAATAAAAACAAGCAATTTGAAAACGTGTTTCTGTGTCCTGCTAAATTTCAATGAACATTATTCATATTCTCCTGCGTCTTGATCTTCTGCTTTAACTCACAGTGATGGTTCCTCCTTTAAGAGTTACGTTTAACAGAATATAAGTAAGTATTTATGTTCTCCGAGGAGCCTGTTGTATCGTTAAAGGCTGCTGCTAAAGGCGAGTTTCCCTTGAAGCAACACAACATTTACACAACAGGCTGGATTACAAAGAGGGAAACTTCCCAGGGGCCTCAGACCTTTCACTGAGAGCCAGTTAGTTTTTGGTAACTTAATCAATTGTACAGTTGTTAAAGAATCTTAACCACTAAACAAAGACGATACTGGTTAACAGGATAACTAGACCATGGACAGGAAGTACTTGCATCAACAAATAATAATAATAATACTTTATTTAGTTTCAAATTAGTGCTGCAACTAGAGATTCTTTTTAATGTTGATTACTTTTGTATGGTGACAAATTACTTGTTTTGTTCAGAAACAGTTAAAAACCCAACAGATCTCACAGTTTACAAGGTTTTATCAAAGAGAAAATCATCAAATCCTCACACGTAGAACTAGTAAATGTTTGCAGCATTAAATCAATAATCAGAATTATTGCATATACACTTTCTGTCTGTGCCAGTGGTAAATATACACACTATATAATAATAATAAACATCGATTCTAGACGAGGAACCTCAATAAATGCAATAAATAATCCTAAAAAAAGTAATTATTATTAATATTAGTCAGTTGATTCAATTAATGGACCTGCTGCCTCATTCATTCTGACTGTTCTCCACACCTCCTTTCCAAACGGCGACTACCTGCAGCTCACTCGCACTGAGGTCACACAGGTGAAATGGCCACTGAGGTTAAATACGGTGCTTTAAACGATGTTAATGGGAGAGGCAGGGCCATTAAAACACACACACACACACACACACACACACACACACACACACACACACACACACACACGAGGACAAGCAGCAGCTTAAATATGACTTGACATGTGTTGGAAGGACGGGCCAACACTTCATGTTGTCCCTGAAAAATAACACGAATGCATTACAGAGTGTGTGTTAACTGTGGGGTACCACCCCTCTGCCCCTCACCCACCGGGCTCCAGACGGGAGAGGGAAAGAGTGACACACAGGAAGTGATGCCAGAAAGTCAACTACAGTCAAAAAGTCAGAAGGGTTGATGTGAACATAAAATCAAAGCACTGCAGAGCACTTTCTCCCACGATCCACTGCTCTACAACGGCCCTGAATCTGACCTGTACAGGTAGAGAACAGGTGTGCATGAAGTCAGATTTAGATCTCTGCTCCTCTGCTGCTCGCTCTGGGAAGAAGAAGAAGGGGAAAAAAACCCTTTCTCCCAGACTTCGCTGGCTTATCGAAGGAATGTATCTGCATTCTTCACAACAGATTCCATCTTTGTTCTCCGGTCCAGATCTCCGTCAGGACACGAGCCGATTTTAACTCGACTTTTGGCTACTGCTGGATATTTGTTTTTTATGGGAAGTACTTGGACAAAACGGAGACGTAACAACAGCTGAATCATATTTCCTTTAGCCCGCCAGCCGAAGGAATGCTACTGCGTAGTTTTTGAATCCGTCCTGCCAGTTTTATGCCAATTTAAACAGCATTAAAAAACAAGTTGTGTGGGGGGGGGCTTCTTTTCGACAGCTCTCCTGTCGCTCTCGGGGCTCGAACTCAACATTTAATTTCTGTTCTCTGTCGCAGAGAAACAACAAGTCTCTGTTTACACAAAACAGCTGTAACGCTGTAGGATGAAAAGCTTGAACTTGGTTGCTCTCACATCAGTATTTCCCACTTTAATCAACAGAAAAGCTCAGTTGAGTTCGGGGGCCACTCGTGACATTAGATTATCTGTCTGCAGCCGTAACCTCACCTTGCACATTTATAGGACAATCAGAGGGGATTTTAGAGGATGCAAACCACATTTATATGTAGTTCAACACCAACAAACTGAACTCCAGACATTATAATCCAAGTTAAAGTATGAGAAACTGCTAGTGAGGTGGTCTAACTTTACAGATTCTTTCAGAAAAAGAGCCCCCAGGAGAGGAAGGAGGAAGTGTTTGTGTAACTCCAACCCTTCAGCATCCATCGCTCTCAGACAACACGTGGAAAACCTCGGCGTTCCTTTACCTGGATGAGACATTTGCTGACGTCGCTCGCGCAGAGGGCCTTGTTGCAGCCGGAGGTCAGAGACAGCCCTGATAGGAGGAAGAGGAGAGCGGCGGCGGCGGGGAGGACGATCAGCTGACCAGGCTTCATCCTGATGGCTCACCAGCACGGCACTGGAAACACCTGCATCAACACAAAACACAGGGACCTCAGAGGCAAACAAACAAAACCTCAGCGCTGACATTCCTCTGGAGGAAGAACGTGAAGAGCTGCATGAGAGATAATAAAAGAGAAATGCGTTGAATATGTAAAAGAGCAGAGAGTGTTTCCTCATGCTGAGCTGGAGTTGCTTTTTTATGCCAAACTGTGTGTTTCTCTTTGTATCCTGATGAGTATATAACAGCTCTAATGAATAATGGGGGGGGGTTAACCTGCATTCCCTTTATTTATGTGCTTCATGCAGCACTGTGAGATCTGAAATCTACATTTTGGTGCTCTAAAATCAAACACAGGAACTAAAAGTGCAGCAAAAGTCAATAAAAATGTGTTTTTAAAAAAAAAAAGTTTAAATCACAACTTTATCCTACAAAAGCAGCTCAAACTTTAACATCCATCACATTTCTAAAAGGCCTGCGTCACATTTCATTCAAAGCCAGCTCTCACTCACGTTACTGTGGAATAACAACACACACACACATCTGGCAACATCAGCTTCCTTCACCTATTTTTTTTTTTTTTTTTGCCTCCTCGAAGTGTTAACACAGTCTAATCCCATCGCTCCGCTTTTTTTTTTTTTTTTTTTTTTACCACTTCGCCACTCTCTCGCTGCACATTGTTCCAGTTTCACAGGAACATGTGAGGAACATTAGCTCCCTGAGTCATGAAAACCTCTTCACCTCCTTTTTCAGCTCATCGCTAACTCACCAAAACTTTTGCTTGAACTCGCACGCATCCGCGAGAGAAACCGAGCGCAGCTTTAAAAAAAAAAAAGAAAGAAAAGACAAGAAAAACGGCGAAATAACGAAAGCAGAAGAAGTTTTTAAAAACTCACCACAACGCTTGTTAACGAGCTCACGACTTATCTTCTTTTTTTTTTTTTTAAGAGTGAGTTGTGGCTGTTTTTTCCTCTTTGAACTTCTCCAGGATGGTGTGCTGCCGCCGCTCAAGTGTCCACTGTGTCCAGAGGGCGTCAGTCTCTCCGCAGCAAAAAGCGACAGGCAGTCGGGCGCCTTAAAGGCACACACTCCATTTTCTACCCAACGTCTGTGGAGGAAAACACCGGGCCTCAGGTCACACACACACCGGCTGAGTGTCCTCAGGGTGAGGGACATCAATGATCCGCCTCACAGCGCCATAAACCGACAAACATTCACCGACTGCGCCCGCTGGAGCTGTGCGTAAAAACTCTTGCGCGTCTTTTTTTTTTTTTTTTTTTACCTCTTTTAAGCCAGACTCCGGCCATTGCTCGCCTGTCCAGGTGGGCTCTGTTTGTCCTCTTTCACACAGGCAAATCTTGTCTTTACAAGCCACCCCCACTCCATTACACAGCCCTTTGTCTCCGGGCTTATCAGCGGCCTTGTGAGTGCGCACATTAGGTGAGAAAAGGCCGATTCGGAAGCTCTGAAGTCGGGCACACTCCCCGCTGAGATGCGTCTCCGCGCTCGTTTGTAGCGACTGCGCAGAAGAAGCCGCTCTGATTTTCACTCCACAGGTGTTTACAAGTTCATCAGAAACCACAACAGCCCCCCCCCCACACCACTTCCAGCCTTGTAGGGGAGGAAGAGGAACAGACACACCTTCAGTCAGAGGCAGGGACATTTAAATCTCAATCAGAGGGGACTCATTTAAATAAAAGTCACATTGTTTCACCCTGACAAAGTTATTCCGGCATCTAAACAAGTAAAAAAAGCTTTATTTATGACGTTGAGTTAAGAGGAAGTGTGCTCATTGCTTCCAAATGATGGTTGTGGGATTAAATGAGCTGTTTGGTTTGAGACAGTGACTCAGGTGAACTAATTCCAGAGCATATTCCTGTGAGAATGACTCAAAGATTAAAAAACACCGTCATGTGTTCATCTGTCTCTGAGTTTACTGAGGTGAGCAGACAACAGATTACAGTCTAATGTAACAACAACACAATAAATCCACCGATCAGTAGTGTGTGTAAAGTTCAGTTGTTGTTTCTTGTTGATGTAAATGGGAATAAAACAACAACAGACATACATATGTTCATCTACTACAGTATACAGTGTCAGTATGTGTCACTTTAAGAGTGGTGGAAGAAGTATTAACATGTTTTATTTAGTAAAAGTACAGAAGAATTACCAGTTAAATGTGTTTAAAGTATCAAAGGTTAAAGTGCACATTATATTGATCAGACGTTTTATTGGAATAATATTTCTGATTCATGAGTAAGCAGAACTTTTATATATAAGTTTGCTTCTTGTTGCTGTTTAAGTTTGTTTTGTTGAACTTTAAATAAAAGTGAGATGTAGAAATTTGAAGCCTCCACTTCCTCTTGTCAGTAGTTAAAACTTCTTATATGAACAATATTTCTCTATTTATAGATTATGGATTAGAGGAAGGAGCGGATATGATTGTAGGAATCTTTAATTAAATAATTCAACATTTTTGTAGAAAAACCAAATCAGACATAATTATTATTATTGAGTAATTACTCTTAAACATGTCTGTAGGGAAACCTTTAAATATTATAAAACAGTATTTACAGCAGTGAACTGACAATTACATCATCTCCCTAAAAACATATTAAAAGGTCAAAACACAAAAAACGGTTTAAAATTATTTAAAAATGTACTTTTAAAATTGCATTTACCTGCATTAATACAGCCTCAGATATATAAAGTGGTTTTATTTACACTTTCTATGATCAGCTGTGACACTAATGTCTGATATTCTGGGAGCTGATTGAGTACAGCGACATCTACTGGCCGAGACCGACACTGCAGCAGCTCTGTAACCTTAAAATCAAATCTCTTCTAAAGTTATTAACTTGTAAATAATCTATTAATCAGTCTGTGAAATGTCAGGAAACTCTGAAAGATGTTCAGTGAAATTTCTCAGAGCTGAAGGAGACATCTCGTTTTTAATGTCCAAAACAAAAAAGAAACACCTAAAATATAAATGTATGATTAGAAAACATAAAAGCAGCAAATTCTCCCATTTAAGAAGCTGAAACCAGAAATTATCTGATTGTTTTCTAGATAAAGAATTATATTGTTGATCGGAATTGGTTCCAATAATTAACTATCTATTGATTGATTATTTCAGCTCTTTCTGGATTAATGACACCAACAGCAGCACTTTTAATTTCACAACAAATAAAATTTATTCAATTATATATTACAAATATGTACAAGTCATGTAACAAGTAAATATTAAAATAGACATTTTTTAGAACTATCGTTCAAAAAGGCATTATGTTGAAAAAATAGGTTTTGTTGTGATCTCACATTGAAACTGTAAAAGTAAGTTGTTGTTTTGTTTTTTTGTTTTTTCCTTTCTTTCCTTGGAAGCCACAACAGACTTTAATGTGCGCGAGACACAATGGACAACACATGAGGAGTGAGGCCGCAAGAAAGGACATAACACAACGGCGCAAAAAAACCAAAAAAAAACCCAACAGAAAAACAAAAACAAAACAAAAGAAAGAAGCTGGAACACTTCAGTAAACCTCACAATTAAGTCCACATTACAGCTTTTTAGGAAAAAAGTACAAACAACGCAACGCATGCACAGCATTTAATTGCCAAAAAGTCAAAAAACACGAGCTGTGGCGTGGAGTTCCAGATGAGGAAGGAAGAAACGGGAACAAAAATAAAACAAACAAACAACAAAAGCCAACACATGCTTAAAGAGTTTTAAGCCAACGACAACAAGAACATCACGGACGAAGAGGACACTCGATATAAAAACCAACTTTGGTCCATTAAAACATGAGACAGAACAAGAGTTTTACAATCAAAATATCTATTATTTTTTGTTTTTACAAGTTTAAAACAATAATTACATGACTATTTACAAATGCACAATTGTTTTTTGTTTTTATGTATAAAATAAGTTAAAAAATTAAGAGCACAGTCTGTACACAATGTATGAACAACTCACTTTTGAAAACAATTGAACTCTTTCAGTTGTGTGACCCTGCTTGAGGAGGAGCTCCCTTCAACCCAGCTTTTGGTCTCTGCTCTCTGGGCTTCATCTGTGGACCTGGACCCCCTTCTTTTTTTTTTTTTTTTGCCCCCTCGTACGACGAACCGTCAGTCTCCCCCGGGTTCCCCGTCCTCGTGGTCGGCGCCGGTTCAGACAGTAAGAGCTCAGGAGTAAAAATCATCTCTCGTGTTCCCGCCACATTCTAAGTGCTTCATATTTTTCCATCTCCTTTTTTCCTCGAATGTGCGCGGGGGGGGAGAAGGAGCTGCTCGCCTCTCGTGTCCGTAGCGCTGGGCCGCCGCTGTGGCAAAGCACGTCTGTCCTACAGCTCATATCGGGGTGAGGTCAAAGTCGTCGTTGACCTCCACGAGCGGGATGTAGAACTCGGGGATCTCGAAGATACTGGTGGACTTGTAGGTGGCCGGGTCCAGCTCCTGCAGTTTGAGTTGCCACTCCAGACGCTGCACGGCGTTCAGGGCCGCCGCCTCGTGCTGCTGCCTCATCAGAAGACACGTCTGTGGAGGGAAAAAGGTGATCATTTGTTATCCGTCCAGAATTCCAAAAAATGGATTATAAAATGATGTTATTAGGGGTCAATACTGATTGAAATATCTCCAGTTGTCGTATCTAAGTTTGTCCTATTTACTGGAGTAGTGAACAATATTTCTATTCTGGGATTCTTCCAGGTATTAGCCAAACCCTCAGGTGATACCAGGAAAATGGGAGTTATAGCTGGAGAAATTTTGACTGCAAAACGCATTAAAATCTAAAATGTTATGACATTCTGGCCTCCATGTTGTCCATTACCTCCCGATAATAGACGCTATCTCTCCTACCACACACACACACACACACACACACACACACACACACACACACACACACACACACACACACACACACACACACACACACACACACACACACACACACACACACACACACACACACACACACACACACACACGAAATATCAGAGGGTTTGACCTTCCAACGGGAAATTAAACTGGTCACAATTAAAGTTTGTAACCTCAACAGAATCTTATCAGCTGTTCTTTCGCTTCGTGTCCAAGAAATCTCGATTCCTCTCCCAGAATCTACCGACGTCAGGTAACAACTGTAATGTCACAGACTAACCCAGTGATCTGCAGCATTTGTGCTGTATCCAGTGTGTGTGTGTTTACACTTTTAGCTGTATAACTCTGCCAGGAGCTCAGTTTACGTACACAGAGAACAACATCCACTGTTGTTTGTTCAAGTAATCTTGTTTTCAGTTGATACAGTTGTCCAAACAAGCCGGTTAATACAGTTAAGATGTCCTGTCGTGTGACATTTGCAATCTTCCAGGACTTAATCTAGAAAAATCTCCGGTGTTAATTAGTAAACATGAAAGATCTACAGGGCGTGTTCGTCACTAAAAACAATTAATCTCACCTTCAGTTTATCAAACTTGTCGTCGACATCTTGTAACCACGACATGAACTGCCTGGCGTTGAATCGGTCTCTCACTGACGTTTTGCCGTCGTCGCTCTGTGAACACAAACGCACAACAACTTAACACACACGCACAGTATTTTCTACACGTTATGGTTCAGAGGTGACCGAAAGCGAAACACTCACAGGTGCAACGTGTGACCACTGCTCCGCGGCGCTTACCTGCGCGTCTTGAGGCATGTTGTAGACTTCAGCATCCAATAGAACTGTGCAGGCACTGAAAGGCAGAGTCTGATTGGCCAGTGTCCTTGCTGCCCGGTAATGGACTCTTAGGACTTCCTGTTCATTTGAAACAATCAGCTTTTCCTGAAGGAGGAGGAGGAGGGGGAGGAAGAAAGTAACACTGTAAATCTGATCTTTAATTGTACTGTAGCAAGCATCTTAAGCACTGGTATCCTGTTAAAAGGTCTTCAAGAGGGGATAAGAACATGAGTTTTCGGGTTTTGTTCCATTTCAGCTGCGAGAAGTGGCACTTAAAATGTCTAGAGGCACTCAACCCGACCGAAACCAAAAGCTCCAGGAGTAAAAGTACGTACCCTTTCAATGCTGTGCTGTAGCCGTAGTTTCATACGGACGACCTCTTGTTGTTTGAACATCTCTTTCAGCTGCTCGGGTAGTGACGGAGGTGGAGTTATCTGTTCCAACAATGGAGAGGGAGACGGTTCAATGTGACGACTGATGAGTTATCAGATATCGAATCAGAAGAATACTTTACTTTTGATTGAATATTTAAACTTTTGTGTTTCCTCCGAATTTTTACAAACCAAGAGGAACAAACATATATAGAAATATAACTCTTGTCTCAGCAGTGTGAACTCTCAAATCCCTCTGTTGGTCTACTTTGCTTTTAGACCACAAATTAAGCGAATAAGATTATGTGAGAAAGTCTCTGTACAGTCGGTCCAGATCGGCCTGAACAAACTGAACTAAACAGGAAACCACAACAGAGTTTAAACTGAACCAAACAGGTTAAGTATGAAAAGGTCCTCAAGATAATTTATATCTAATTCATATTCAAGTAAGTTTGACTTTGAGAAAGACATAACACTAAACACTGGGGATGAGCAAGTTCACTCTTATCTGTATTTGTTCAAGCAACTAAGTTATCTGAATTCTTGTTGATTTAATCCTGAAATTGATTTCAAGTTGATCAGAAGCTGCTTTATATATAACAGAACAAGTCTTTTTAAATAAAAGTTGCTATATTTACAAGTACAGACACATCAAAGTACTCACTAAATCCTACTAAACACATCAAATTAAAGTCAAAATTAAGATATGGGGCCAAAACAACATAAAAACGTGTGCAAAATGATATAAAAGAGTGGATTCATAACATTATAACAGAAAGGAACAACTCACTGTTGGTATGCAGAGCTTGCTGAGCGGGTTCCCATCTAAGAGGTAGGATCCGTTGAAGGTCACATATTCGTCATAATACTGCGGCGGTTGAGGGGTGACGCTGCACAACACTTTGCGCTTCTCCTCGATCTTCTTCCGGATGTGCAGGAACTCGTAGTAAGGGTTGGCCCTCTCCGTCTGGTAGGGCTGGATCTCCTCCAGCTTCACAGAGTCCACAATAGCAGCCAGAGACTGCTGACCTCTCTCCCTGTCCTGCTGAGTCGTGGAGCAGGACTGCAAGGACGACACTTTAGGCATCTTTCTCTTGCGTGGATGCGGCACGTGGACGTCCACGTCCTCATCCGCAGAGCGAACCTTGACCTTCGCCCCCGAAGAATCTGAATCCCGGTCTCCAGATTGAGGAGAGGAGCTCCCTGAGGTGCTGGTGCTGAAGTCTGTCTGAGACCCCGACTGGATGGTGCTTTGACTGTGCTCTTCTCCAGACGAAGACGACTCTGGTTTCTCGTCGGCAGGGGTCACCTCCATCGACTCTGAGCCGGCCTCTGCTTTGGACTCAGAAGAGCTCTCGGTAGCCATGCTGCCCTCTGCTGACGAACTCTCAGTTGTGGCAGGAACAGCAGCGCCGCTGTTCTCTGAACTCTGTGAGACGTCCATCATCTCTTCAGCCTTGTGTTCAGGGCTCGCACTAGAGGATGACGCCGGGGGCAGACTGTCCTTCTTCTCCATCTGAGCATCGAGACATGAACCTGTAGTGTCGCTGTAAGGTCTTGATTTCTTGCAGTCTTGGTTGTTTACATCCATGTCCTCTTGCGAACATTCAGACTCGGAGCTTGTTTTGCTAAAGCCCGGCAAGGATTCTCCTGAAGTGCAGCTGGGAATGTGCGAACTGGTGGACGGTACAGGACTTCCTACAGCCTCCGTTCTGAAGCTTTCTGAAACGGTTTCCATATTCTCTTGTTCTGCTCCATCGGCACTCTCCAGAGGTTTGTCTTTAAGGTCAGGAACATGTGTGGTAACTGATTCTGTCTGCTGCAGAGTCTCCGTATCAGAAACAGTGAGCGGTTCCCTTTGCTGGAGGGTTTTTGTGTTTGTGAGTGCCGTCGGCTCAGCAGGTACACAAGTTGTAGGTATCGATGGCTGATCAGAGTCTTTGTTTACACAATCTGCCTGTGAAATCTCCGTCAGACTCTGGACGTCCTTCGCAACAGGGGCATCGGGGGAGGAAACAGTTTTCTGCTCTGTTGACCCCGTTTGAGAGCCACTACACTCTGGAAGTGTCAGGTTTTTAGTCTCGGGGTCTTTGCTTGACATTTGAGGTGTTAAACCACCAGTAGTGCTCACTTCTCTTTCCGTGACAGAATCAGCGGCTGAAATCGGACATTGTTGACTGTTGAGACTCTCCTCAATTTCTGCCGAGGTCTCTCTCGTTCTCGCCTCCTCAGTCGGCTGGCTGGGTTTTGGCAGATTTTCAACAGCTTTGCTTTCGGTCGACGAGTTGGCATCTTCATCGAGAATAGCTCTGAGGTACGGTGATTCATGTCTGCCGGACAGCAGCGTCCGATTACTTTGCGGCACATCTGGAAGACTGTTGCAATCCTTATCGTGGACAGACGGCGATCTGGTGGCTTGAATGACGAGGGAAGACTGGAGGAATGCGGGTTGAGAGTCGGAGGCTTCCAGGTTCATGTCGGAGTCGTATTCAACGTGTCTGGGTGTCAATGTCGTCGCCTGACATGAATCCTCTGAGCTGGCGACGGAAACCAAGGACACAGACCTGGACATGAGGCAGCGTTCGCTCTCTGGTCTGGGTGATCTGGTCAGACAGTTTTCTACAGCTGACATGACCTTTGCGCCGATAGAGGGCAGACTCTTCCCATCGAGTGACATCGTCCTAGAGCTGGTGCCGTCCTTCAGGGGTTTATCTCTGCTGTGGACATCGGAGGCTTCAGAGCTTTTTGAGCGCATCAGCTCTTTACTCAAGCAAGGTTCGGTCTTCGTTCTGTCTTTGGTCTTAGACTTTCCCGGATCAGCCAGAGGCCGCTGTTTAAGCCTTTCCCGCTCTTTTTGTTTGATTTTCTCCAGGTGTTTGCGATGCCACTGCTCGATCTCCTGGTCCTTCAGGCTGAGCATGCGCTCAAAGCTGGTCTGCATCAGATCATCATTCACGAGCCTCTTCTCTTTGGGCTTGGTGTCTCGTGTTGCTGGCGAGGCTTTTGATTTGGCCTTGTCCGCGTCTGTCTCGTTGGGTTTGGCCTTGCTGATTTTGGCCTGCTGGGAGCGGTCTTTGTGTCGGTCCTTATCCTTTTCCTTGTGTTTATCCGAGTCTCTGTCCCGGTCCCTCCGGTCGCGATCCTTCTCTGGTGTTCTCACAACTTCCTCCTTTGATCTAGTAGATAAGGACTTGCTGCTCTCGGACAGATAACTCTTCTTCTCTTCTAAAAGTAACTTCAGATTGGAGCTTGAGGAAGTCCCATCTTTTATCTTATCTCTCTTCTTCCTGTCACAGTCCTTTTCTTTGGAACGATCAGATTTACCATGATCTGTGGTCTTCTCCAGAGGTTTTCCTTTCTTTTCAGAGTTTGTGCGTTCCTTTTCTCTGTGATCCCCAACACTATATTCTCTGTCCTGCCTTTCCCTATCAGACCGTTTGTCAAACTTATCTTTATTTTTTCTGCCCTCCTCATGCTTTTTTGTTGTGGATAGAGATTTCAGTTTTTCATTCTCTTTGTAGTTTTTATCTCCGGGCGAGTGGGAAGAAATTGCTCCCGTTCTCTCTTTTTCCTTCCAACGATCCACTGAATTCTGTGGTTCAGCTTTGTCGGAGTGCTCCGTTTTGACCTTTTTTTCCTTTTCAGGATGCCTTTTCTCCATTTTTTCTGAATCCTTCTCCTTTCCTGGGAGCTTCTTGTCAGTTTTCTCGCGCAAGCCTTTTTCAGAGGGCTCCAGCTGTTCTTGATCAGCTGTGATCCCACTTATGGGTTTCTCCTCTGTCTCTTCTTTCATGCTGTTGCTCTGCAGCGTCTCCTCAGGAATCCGCCCTGAGCCGTGGCAGTCCACTCTCTCGTCACGCTCGCTGAGCTTTGAATCCTTTACCTTCTCTTCTTTACCAGCAGCCTCCTTCCGCTCTTTTTTCACAGCCTTGTCTTTCTCTCGCTCCTCTCTCTGCCTCTTTTCCTTGCTGCTGGAGTGTTTCTCCTTTGCGTTTCTCTCATCTTTGACAGGAGAGGAATCAGAAGTCTTCTGAAGTGAGCTATTGTCTTCACCTTCCTTTTTCACTGGCAGAGATTCATCTGTCTCATCACTTTTGAAAAAATTCTCTTTCCAGAACTCTCTGTCAAACTCCAAATTCCTGTGGCTGTCTTTCCTGGCCTCCTTCTGCCTGTGGCGGCTCCGCTCTGCCTCGTATTCCCTCCTGTGTTTGTCTTTCTCCTTGTGTTTAAGTTTATGCTTCTTTACTACTTTGCCGTCTAAGTCGGTCTTCCGTAAGGCACCTTCAGCGCTGTCTATGCTGTTTCCTATGCTGCCTTCTTTGTAAGGACTCGAATGACCGTCGTCCCCGTCTACACTGGAATCTTTCTGTTGATGTTTGCTCTTCTCCTTGTGCTTGCACCCCTTGGTACTGGAGCCTTCAGTGCAGTAATCTGCGTCTGTGTAGTGGTTGTATTTGACACTGTCCACCGGACATGAGCTGTCACTGATGGAAATGCACATCTTAGTATTTTCCTGTTTGAGTGGTGTTTGTTTATCTGTCAGGCTGTGGTTCAGTTTCGGAGATTTTATGGATGACAAATGGAAGAGGTGGACGGATGAGTCATCTTTAGGACTGAAAGACATCTTGAAGGAGTCTTCCTCCCGACCCTTTTCTGTGCTCTCGGACACGGTTGCGAGAGAGAGGACCAAAGTTTTGCTGTTCTCTTTCCCATCCTCTTGGTTTTCCTTGTTTTTATTCTGGCTTTTGCTCTTCCTCTTGACTTTGCCTTTGTCCTTTTGCTCAGCATTCTCCTTTTTAGACCTTGTGTCGGCCTTGACGCTCTCTGAGCTCTGAGAGCAGGTAGGGGAATTCCTTTTCTCTGGAAGGCTCTCCATTTCATCACTGGAGGTATCAGAGCTGCAGTGGACACGAGGAGTCTTCTGCTTTTTGGATTTGGAGGAGGAATCCCCTTTGCCACTCTGCTTTCCTGCCACATGATTCCTTTCCTTTTCCTCCTTCTCCCGCTGGCGAAGTTCCCTCCGGAGGATGTGTCTGTCGTTCAGGGCTTTACTGAGATCCTCCTCCTCTTCCTCGTCCTTGAACTCATACTCATCCAGCCCGGGCACGGAAGAAGACGCTTTTGTGGCTGGTTTGCCATCTGAGTCCTTTTCAGTATCAGAGTCTTCCATGTTGTCATCCACACTGGATGGATTGACAGACGGTGGGTCTTCAGACTCTGCAGAGGGGAGGAAATCAATGTTAAGATTATAGATTAAAGTCAAGACAGCGCTTTATACCAGGGATGCACAATAATTACCCATGCAGATAAATTATCATCCAATAATGGGAAATTATAAATTAAATTACAGCCATAATATTGGCTGAATATATATATATAATAAATATAAATTGATAGGCTTCATGCTCTATAAAGACAAATTGTTTTTGTTTTATTCACAACCATGATAGATTTGGTTAGGACAGAGCTATGGACTATTAAATCCATCCATCTTTGCTCACTACATTTTATCCTTTCTTACCCACAGGTGTAAAACTACAGGTTATGAACTTCTATAGTGCATCCCAACTGACAATAAAGGGTTTAGTAGTGGATATAAAACTGAGACTACACATTGTTCCATAAATATTAGGTAAAGTAAAGCCCTAAATACACTGTTGACATTTGATGTTTAAGCCCCCCATCTGCTCCATCTATAGTGAAAAAACACATGTAGACATTGTGCTGTGAGGTGCAGTGGATGAAGAATGTTCAGTAATATCACAGTTAATATTTGTTAATATTTGTTAATATATGACTTTAAACCAGAGGTCAGCCAAGCTCTAGAGCATTCTCTGCATACCTGAAGAAGTCTCATCTGGGTCCGACAGTGGCACCTCTCCCTTTAATAGCTGTTCCAGCTCCTGAGAGTCAGCCACGTCCACGGGGCGCTCCCCGCGCTTGTTAGCCTGGAAGGCGTTTCCACCGTGGCGTAGTAGCAGTTTCACAATCTGTACAAAACACAAGAATTGAGATTGAGAATCTAACATTAAGCTTGTAGATAAACATTTTAAAAATAAAGCTACAAAATTGCAAAAGGTGGCACTGAAAATATTATCTTTTATAGCAACTCAGTTCAGACAAATGTTTAATACATTTGTTTCTAAACACTACTTACTCATTAATTGGCTGCAGTAAAGTTTTATAATCTTATGCAGCTCTTAAAATTACTATTATAAGACTTCTGGTAATGTGTACATTACATTTGACACATATTTTTCCATTTCTGAAGCGCTACATTACTGCAGCAGGACAAAAGTTTAAAAGTGAAGCTCTTACATCTTTATGCCCGCTGCTTGAGGCATCGTGGAGTGGCGTGTCGTCATCCAGACCCTGCGTGTTCACCTCTGCACCTGCTGCTATTAAGACCTTGGCCACATCGTAGTAGCCGAGATTACAGGCTTCATGAAGAGGAGTCCAACCTGGTGAGGACAGAAAACAGTAAAACCGGAGTGTTTCAGAATTCACAGTAATTGTATTGTAGCAAAAAAAGAAATTGTCATAGCTTTCTGTTGGGAGATAAATTGTAAAAATGAAAATACAAAACGTGTACACAAGATAGTATCATGCACACCGATGTCTGTGTTATCTCATCGCCTTTGAATAAGCAACTGTGAGTCAGCTTCATGTTATTAATAGCTACCGTACAGACATGATGGAAGCTGTTAAATGATCACCTCCTGGGGCACCGTACCTGCAAAGTCTTTGACGTTGACATCAGCTCCCAGGCTAATGAGCTCTTTAACTTGCTTGGCGTCTCCCCGGATGGCAGCCATGTGAAGGGGAGTCTCCCCTCGTTCGTTCCTCTTGTTGACCTTGTCCTTCTGCCGAGACGAGGCGCTGCTGGGGACTTTCTTCTGCACAGGGGTCGTTTGTGAGGGGTGACTGGGGGTAGAGTCTGGTCACAGGCAGGAAGAGAGAAAAGTACTTAATTGATGCTTGAAGCAAATGCCTGTCAGGGGCTGAGATAACTACCTGCATTAATGTGCAAAGCAATGGAATAAGCAGCCATAGTAAAACTGGTTTTAGTGGGAAGTTTAAAGACTGTGCTTATAATTGTGTGTTTAAGTATGTATTTATTAAAGGAATAGTTAAACATTTTGGAAATACACTCATTTGCTTTCTTGGAGACATGAGAAGATGGATACAATTTGCATATCTGTACCCTAAATTTGAAGCTACAGCCAGCACTGAATACCTTAGCTTGTCATAAAAACGGGAAACAGCTAGTCTTGCTCTGTCCAACAGTAACAAATAGGAATAGTCCCACAAAACAAAACAAAAAAAAAAAAAAAAACTGGTACCTGGTAGGTGGATTTTAGCTTCTGACAGAGCCAGACTAGCTGTTCGTCTAGCTACCCGTCTTTATGCCAAGCTTACCTAACAGTCTGCTGGCTCCAGCATCATACTGAACGAACAGACATGAGAGCGGTAACAATCTTCTCCTCCAACTCATGGCATAAGCAAATATTATTATTCCCCAAAATGTCAAACTGTTCCTTAAATTTGCATTTGATTGAGCAGCAACACTGTCACTGGTTTTACTGGAAACCTGCGCTTACCTGTGACTCTTTATTTACAGCATGTATGTACTAACCGCTACTGTCTTACAACCCAGTATTCACAAAAAGAAAAATGTATCTCAGTTACCGGTCCTGTGACATGTATGCACAGCAGCTTTCTTCTATACCAGATACATTAAATATTAGATATTCTCAAACAACCTTGAAATAAAAGCATGTTTGTCAAACTGCTCGAGAAGCATGACTCATCCAACAGCAAATATACTCTGAGCCATCTTGAGGATGTGGTTAAGGTGAGAGGGCAGGCACACAAACCTGGACTGTTGGCAGTCATCTGCATTAGGAGAGCCATCTGTTTGCGCTCTGACAGAGGATACCCAAACAAGAGGTTGGCCTGGGACTTCTTGCCCCCAGACTCCTTTTTCACCTTCTTCTTGTCTGGTCCATCTTTATCTGCAACAAAACCAAGACAGATTTTAGAGAACAGTTCCCAAAATAAATACATAAAAAGGTCCAGTTTCATTTCAAGCAGCAAATTCATCGTCACAGTGACGTTTTCCTCCTTCCCTTGTATCTGTTGAGCACGCGGAGAAACAGATGACAAGCATGAGGTTTGAAAAAAAGGGGACAAAACAAAATAAAAAAGACAGCATTCTCTTAAGCCAGCCAAGTTCATACAGCACTCCTCGAGCCCCCTCCCTCCCTCCCCGGCCTCCCTCCCTCCCTCCCCAATCTCCGGTCGGTCAGTTGTTACTAAACACAGACATGCGTGAGCTGTAACAGGGCCAGATGCAGGGCGAAAAACACACACAAGTGCATGTGTGCAAGTGTGTTTATAACAGCATTGTGGCGCAAAGTGGGTGACTGGTAGAGGACACGGGGGCTGAGGATCGGGCTGCAGCGATTACCTGCGTATATCCTGCAGGGAGGCACTAATCTCTCTCCCCAGGTCTCACTCGACTGGCCTGGGTCTGAGTCATCTACAGTGCAAAGCAGAGAGGATGGGGAGGGGAGAGGGGAGGGGAGAGCAAGGGTGGGTGGAAGGGTGGGAAAGCACTGCATTAACGCTCTCTCTCTCTCTCTCTCTCTCTCTCTCTCTCTCCCTCCTCGTCTCACATGTACTCAAATACAGACAGGCACAAAGGCAGACTTGCACTCCACGCACAGATTATGAGTCATGGTAACACAGGAGACAGGAGAGAAGATCCAATCCGAGGCGGTCAGTGGAGTCGGTGCTTCCTTTATTCCTACGGCTGTTCAACACAGGAGCCACAGGAGAGGCACTGGTGGGGTTGGGGGGGGGAGAGGAAAAGCCGCCCTGCATGCTAGTTTAGCTTTATAACGTGTGCAACATAAATTATACTCGGCACATTCAAAATTGATGGTTCTTCGTCTGTAAGAATGACGCAGGACCACACATTGAAAATCATTACGTTGAGCTTTTGCTCTACAGAGGAGATGAAGGCAAATCTACCGGACCTCAAGCAGTCTGTAAAACGCATTACTGTACTTCATTTTCTGTAATTATGGTTTGTACGATACACTAACCCTATTTTTACTTCTCAAATCTGATGTAAATATACAGTTAAATTTGTAGCCAAATGACAGAAGCAGAATAATTTTATTTACAATAGTAAGAGAGGTACGATTAAGACTTCAAGCTCACAATTACTCCAATGTGAAGCTGAGTTGGGTGAAGAATTTTATCTTCAGAGTGATGAAGGAACTCAAAAAGAGCAGCTTTCATCGTACAACTGCTCCGATAAAGCTACGTCTTAAAGAATAAGGTCGGCGTTTTATATTTTTTGTACTTTTATATTTATGTCAAAAAGTTCCATCGAAAGACCGAAACAAACAGTTCTGTCTTTTCTACCCCGGCTGTGGCTTTCAGCCCAAAGCCCACTGGTTCCTACTGAAGACATAAATCTTTAAGAACAAGTCACTAATATAATGTACATACGGTTTCATTTTTATATAAAGTCTCAGTAATTTCCCAAAAGAGCTAGCTAGTTTGTAGCCAACATTAATAAACAGGAGCAAATAAGTGCATTTGTTTGGGACTATTTGAAGCAGTAAATATTTAGGATGTGACAATGACTCAACATGAGCTACAGTGCTAGTGTTCATAGAAATAAAGAAAGACGTCAGCGAGTGCAACAATGTGGCTCACTGACGTGTTTTTAAAAATTATGACGCAGAGGATACACAGACTTGTTTACAGGATCAGTTCTTTGGTAGTTTTGGAGATTTTTATGGGATTTATTGACAATGAGTAAAAATACAGCTTATGGGCAGCTTTATATTTAAACTTTAAAAACTGGTCAGTGTATAATGAACTACAGGACAATCTAGTTAAAAGGGTTGAGAGCCTCAAGTTAACTCTAACATAACTATTTCCCATCATCTTTCCTTCTCAAATCTCATAATTCAACAGTTATCTTGTTGTTCGACACAACACGCCACAACTTCTTCAGCATGATCAGCTTTGGATCCTGTTGCCAAAAAGGTCAAAAACCTAAACCAAAAGACAGTCCCTTAAAGAAAAAGTTAGGCCACCAGGGGGCAGAGTTAGGACATGGCACCCAGCCAGCAGCATGGCTGTTGAAAGAGGAGCAGGGAGGAGCAGCAACAGCTCTTACCGGTGTCAGAGTCTCGCTCCTCTGTCCGGAGCGGACTGGTAGTGAAGGAGAGCTTGCGCTTCATGGAAGACTTGGCTTTCCCTTCCTTCCCCAGCAATTCACTCCGGTCCAGCTTCGGAGTTTTGGTGAAAGGGGACAACTTGTCTTTGCTCTGTCAGAGGAGGTGAAGAGGAAATAAAAAGAACAAAAATGAATCAGGCATTTTAAACACAGCAAAAGGTGTGGCTACATTTATGAATTATGTTTGTACGTAAACAATACTGCCAGCACATAAACTGAGGCCTGTTAACTAGCTCAACAACAAAAGGGTTGAGCTTAGTGAGCAGGTAGTATTTCAGATGAGGCCAAAGCCTGCTAAAACATTACACTAACATAACAAAGTGCGGATGATTATATTACAGGCTGTGTTGTGTCTCTGTAACATACTGTTTGGGTCTTACAGGCGGGAGGTTTGCCTGCATGACTCACTAAAGTCTCACTCCCAAGGCAGGGTCTCTGCCAAGAGTTAAAGTGAAAGATCAGGAGTGACTAGTTTTTTCACACACAGAAATTTAAATATGAAAGAGAAAGAAGTCTTGTTGCAGTGTGAGAACTTTCATACTAGAGCAAACAGAACTCCTAGAACAGTTAAATATTAATACTTATTAGATTAGTGGTTTAATTTAAGACAGAATGACTAAAAACCTATTAGACAAGCTGCCCTTTGCACTCACATGTTAATATTTCACACATACATTAGCAGCACTCGTATAAAAAAAAAGAAGCAACATCTTGAGGATTTAAAATATGTAAAACAACAATCCCTACAGTCTCTATGGATCTAATGTAATGAAATGGAGGACTCGTAATTAACTGTATACACTGAACCCAATCTTGTCTACACACACCGCGCTCAATGTTAAACACAAGTACTGCCACACTGCGGTTAGTTATGTTTTCTTTGGTGACCAAGGTCTGAGCCATAATTAAGTTAAGAACACAACAATTCCCACATCACAAGAAAGAAAATGTTAAATGTGATCCCTCCTACTTTCAGCTGCTAGTAGTTTTTAAAAACGTCTTCGCTTTTCTCTGCATCAATTAAAGAAAATGCTGTTCAAATTCTTCAGAAAACACTAAAAACTTATGGTAGAGGTGGTGAGGGGGTGGCTCCAGTGCATCATGTACAACAAAACAGTGATAGCACCCACTGCACCGGGGCTGTATCATCAAAAACGTCTTACAATTCCAGTTACCAGGTTCTCGCACTCTGATCTTGCAGACAAAGCTTATTCACTACCAGTACTTTTAGTGAGCTGCACTCTGGTGCAGTAAAATACATTTTTTGGCAGGAGGAAAAATGTATGCAGTGTGGTGCTTCTTTGATCTCAGTGAAGCAATGTGCCAGCTGTGCAAAGCTGAAGTGTCTGGCAGTGTTGTAAGTAAGAAGAGAGTTAGGATGAGAAGCACTTCTGCCTTAAAAATTAAAAAGCAGACGTATAAAATGGACCCACTCATTTATGGAGAAAATTATAAATAAGTAGTGTTGGTATAAAAATGCGGAGGACAGGATTTCTCACTCACATACTCCACAGTGCATTAAGTACCTTGTACTTAAACATGTGTGCATCAGTTGTTTTATGACAGCACAGTGAGGCATGAATCAATATTCACAGAGTGGTTCTCAGAATACTAGTTGTGTCCTCTGATCCACCTTGAATGTATATTGTTGGGTTACTGGTGAATCACATTAAATCACAGTATTAGAATCAATGTCAACATGGCTGTCAAAGCACAGTGAACATGATGTGTGCACCCTGCCAGCACCCAGATGACTGGCTAAGAGACAGTTTACACAAATGTCTGAGGGAGAGTTCATCAAGAAGCTCTTCAAATCTGGAACACTGACTAAAAGTAAAAAAAAAAAAAGAAAGAAAAGGAGTTGTTTTGGGTTTTATTCAGCGCAGGAAGTCAGGCGTACTCGGTTAGAGAGCTTTGTGAAACACTCAACAGGTGCAAAAATGTGCTAAAACATTAAAACACTCACATATTTCAGCACTGAGGGAAGTTGTGACTAAACAGAAGAGTCTCCATAAAAAGTAAATCTGCTTGGAATTTTTGCATCTCTGAGGTTTCCTATAATAACGCTGACCAGCTAAAGTGCTAACATTATAATCTGTGTCTCAGGTAAATTATGCAAGATTTACTTATTATTGTCTGCCTACAGAACTCAAAGATAACTATAATATTCTAATGTACTAATATATACTCTACATGACTTGGGATCCAAAACAGCTACTGAATGGACCTTGAGGTGAGACTCATTTGTCAACTGGGGTTTGTATGATCAATAATGAACTAAAAGACCCTTAAGTAGTCTGAAAAGTTGAATATTTCAACATCTACAATGTCAGGACAGCTGGACAAACTCCACCAGCTGATGAAGATCATGTTATATAATCTGCATCTACTAAATGGTCCTTGAGGTCAGATAGTTTTTTTAGTTTCAACTGCTGGTTTCAAGATCAAGAATGAATTTAAAGCTCTGACTTGGGATCTAATTTTGTGCTACATACCTCTATGATTTAACTCAGAATTAAAAGAAAATAAGCCCAAATTTCACAGAGCTAAACATTCATTATACTCATTTATCATTGGAGGACAGAAAAGTGATATTCAGTGCTATTCTGTGTCTGTGCTAACACACCTTCTTCCCCGCCTGCTTATCCACCATGGCTCCATCTCTGTCGCTCCCAGGTTTGGCCATGGTGTGGCACCTGACTAGCTGTGACAGCTACAGCACAGTAGGTTCATCATGCACCTGGAGACAGAAAACAGCAGCAATGAGAAAGACTTCAACATTGCCACATCACAGTGAGTCTGAGTGGATGATCGGCTTAGTGTTTGCACCAGACACTGGCCAGCACAGGGGACATTGTTTAAATACAGGTACAATTAAATGACCAGTCTTCACAAAAGGCCCGTTTCACAAGCGAGGCCTTCAGCAAACTGCTGCATCACAGAGGAAACATGACCTGTGTAAAGACAGATCACTTAGCCAGAGAGGAGTGGAGTGGTAGTGTATGAGCAGCTACTGTACACGTTGAGTGGATCAGTAATGTGGGATTTTTATTTAAATTTCCATACCACTTCTTGAGAATGACCTTAACAATTGAGGCAGGAAACAACTACACAAAAGGTAGCATGAATCACAGCTTTAGGGACTCTTTTAAAGTTCTGCTAGGAAAGCATCCCACCCCCCCCCCCAAAATGTTGTCACTGTAGCCTACTCATCAGTTTAACCAAGTTTCTCTCTGATGTGGTTTGTGTCAGTGTAGTAACACATGCAGCAGAGTCAACGGGGGCACTGCGGGTGCCTACAGCGACTCGAGAAAGTATAACACCCAGCTGAACATGTGCACAAAGCCGACATGGCATGTGTCAGTTATCTTGTCACCTGAAGATTTGTTTGTTTGTTTTCAGTCACAAGACGCTCTTCTCCTGTATGCTCACCGAACTTCTACACTTTCTCTCTAAGACAGAAACGGCATCGCAACTGGTTTCACACCAATAGCGTCTCTTGGCCGTACAAAAGCATCGCAAAAAAAACAACGTCTATATTAGGAAACCTGAGAGCCACTGATAAGATGTGAATCAGCCTCCAAGATGAATGGGAGAGCCCCATTACTCAAAATGCATCCAATTACTACAAATACAACAACCTATATAGTAAACATTTAATTTTAAGAAAAGAACCGGTATGATTGTTGTCTTAGTACTGAACTTATTCACAAAGCAAATCAGACATTGCTAAAGAGTCTTCACAAGAATTCTGGGGATTTCTTTCCTCATAACCTAGTTCTCTCTCTATCAGGACTCTGTGATGTGATGTTCAAACAATTAAAGTAATTGATTAAATCTTTGCTTGTCTTTTCTTTTTTTTTTTTTTTACACTGGTTCCAGTTTCTCAAATGTCAATATTTGTTATTTTCTTCGTCCTTACCGACAGTAAACCGCATTATCTTCGGGGTTTGAACCGTGGGTCGAACAAAACAGGCAATTTGATGGTGTCAACTTGGACTCTGACATTTTATAGACCAAAAAAAATAAAATCGTTAAGTAGTTATGTAATTGAGCACATAATTGGAAAATTAACCAATATTTAAAGTTATTATTTGTTGCCTTGCCATCGTAGTAAGATTAAAGACACTCTATAAACTGTCAGGGTCAAAAATGAACCATTACATTGTACAACATTTTTATTTTAAATCATGATTTAAAAATGAATGTTGACGTAGGCTCAGCTGTGTCATCTACAGCTTTAGTTTTCCTGTGGGCCAGTAAATATAACCTGACTGCAGCAGATGGGTTGATACATGGAATCATCTGGGAAGTTGTCTTTGGAAATTGTGTGGAAAAGGGCAAAGAAATACTTGGCATTTGATTGAATAAACCATCTGTCTATCACTTAAACACACACTATACTATACACACACACACACACTAAAACTTCATGGTTTGTTGATCTTAATTGGTTTTATATATAACATTTGGCCACAAATGCATAGATTTAAGCCTGCCAAGATGGATTCTCATGTAATCTCAGGAGTCCGGCTGCTTTGCACGGTTACAGTATGTAAGAGGTCAAAACTGACAGCACACAGGCAGCAATGATCTCCAAATGACGAGCCGTCCCTGCTAAACCAATACTAGTGGGAGATCCAAAAGTACTAAGCAATTGATTGATCGTTTGTTTGATTAAATGTCAGCAAACAGTGAATAAATCCAACATGGCATCTTTATACGTTTTGTTTTGTCTGTCCAGAAGTCCAAAATTCAAAGATGTTTAAATTAAAATCAAACAGTACAAGAGAAAACAGCAAATTCCCACATTTAAGAAGCTGTAACCATCAAATGTCAAGTAACTTGCCAGGTTTCCAGAAACATCCTGAGTACATCTACAAGTACTGTTTATATCTACAAGGTAGGCATCCTGTTATTTGGGTCTTTGTAGCTACGGTGTGGACTGCAAAACAATTATCTTGTGAGGCTAAGATAGACACCTATCTTATAGGGAGTACATGTAAGGTTTGCTACGCTAACCAACTAAGATGTAAACAATGTCAAACAAATCTAGACTGTGGAGATTATGACTTGAGACTCAAACAGCGTCGTATGAACAACTTAGACAACAGAGACACATAACACTACCATGAGAGTGCAATCAATCTGTGCTTGTGTATGAAACTAAAATCAAAAATACACACCACCACTGTGGCTAAATGGATCATAACAGCCGTCAACAAGAGAACAAGCATGTTCTGGCGTTTCATTCCCACCTTCACATGGGGCAATTATGTGGCGTATTGAGGAATTATGTAAAGGCCTTAACTCTTACAAGTTCAAGCAGCTAAATCACTCCAAGAAAAATACAACAACAGAGCGACCGTTCTGCCACACATTAAGAGCAGGACACTTAATTTATATACTGTCTGGTCTTAATTTAACTTGGATGTTTAGAATATTATTTGTGATCTTTGTAATACGTTTGGGGACAGTGTGAGAATTATTTTAGAGCTGAAATGGTTTTGTTTAGTTTAATTCAGATCCTCATTAGCTACTGTATCTTCCTGAGGTCCCCATTTGAATGTTTTAAAATACTCAAATAACACAAAAATACATAAAGACACATCCATCACATTCATACTTGCAATGGGACTACATAACACAAATACTAAGACATACAGCAACCAACACCACAAGCTGAAATAATTGGGTCCATGTTCATGAAGTCAAAAACTGCTTCCACTTTCTTAACTGTGAAGCTGCTGCTGTATATTAATCCAAATTAAACAGCTTCGGTCTGTTAAAACAAGTGATTTGAATCACCTTGTGGCTTTCTTCGCCGTTTTCTGAATTCATTGACTACACAATTAAATCAAGCTTATTAATCTATAATAAAAAAGAACTTAGTTGAGACCTCCTGCTTTTCAAGTAATTAGATCTCCAAGTATTTTGTGCACTAGACTACAACATTATTAAAACAATTACATTTTTATTAGACAGCAGGGCTCGTTTTAAGACGTCACACTTGCCATTTGCCTCTGCAGACAGAATCCAGTCGTACCTGTTTCCAGCGCTAAATTACCATCAATAAGACGACTAGACTTCTCAAAAGGGAACCCAACATTTAGTCTCCTCAGAAACATTTACAACCATGGCTGAGCCAGAGTAATAGCACAGTGTCGACAGGTATCGTTTTTCCAACACACAGCCCCGCTTGCTCGGCCGAGGCCGGCGAGAGGTCCATCATTAGTCAGCAGATAGCAAGTATGCAGCAGCACCGTCATTCAGGCCACTGAAAGGGAGAATTGAGCGGCCCGCAGTGAACACGTTGGTGTAAAGAGGCTAGTGTATCGGGGGTATTAAAGCGGTATGGACAGCACAGGACCAGACCAGAAAACAAACGCTGACAGGACTCCAATCTGGCCCGGAGACGAGGCGAGGAGGGTGTGACTATAATTACAGAGGTATTTGGGCTCTCGCCAGTTTGGCATTTGCATTCACTGAGTTTCATGAGCAGCTCAGGGCTGCATAAGCCCCTGCAAGCTCTGCCATTAACCTTGGGCTGTTTCAAGTCTAGATCAAACCCTGCTTTGATGAGTACTACCGTTCACAGAGACTGAATCGGAGATTAGTTTGACACTGGATCCCGTGCATAGAAAACAGTGATAGCAACAATTACCTAACCCACTTAATTCCAATGAAACAGGCTATCAAACTTCAAAATCAGGACTGTGAAAGGGTGAAAGTACTTCAGAGTGAGAAGTGACACTCGGGATGGCTGGTACCCTTGCCTATAGTGCAACCTATGATTATTTTTTATTATAGATTCATCCGCCAAGTATTTTCTCAACTAATAGAATAAACATTTTGTCTATAAAATGGGGAAAATGCTTGTTTTTCAGAGCACAAGGTGGAGTCTTCAAAACAGTCCTAAAACATTCAGTTTAGGATTTAATAAAAGCAGCTAATCTTTACACCGGAGAGACTGCTACCAGATAATAGTCTGTATTCTTCTCCAATAGTAGATCTGAAACAATTAAGTCAATTAATATAATCGCAGATATACAGAAAATAGATGGCAACTACTTTGATAACCAATTATTTCATACATGTTCCAGATTCTCCACTGTGAGAATTTTATGTGATAGTTAATTTAATATTTTTGGGTTTTATACAGTTGGTTTAGCTTAAGGAAATAGTAATATGTACTTTTTTTTTGCTATTTTGATTGTTCTGGAGACCAAACAATTATTAGAGTAATTGAGAAAATGATTGAGAGAATAAATCGATAATAAAAATAATCATTACTTATTATAATTAATAGACTAATCGTTCCAGGTATAATATACAATGCTTCTGTCCAGGCCACTGAAAACAGTCTAGGCTCTTTTTTAATATGTAGCCATCAACATCAGTATTTCCCCTATAATTATTTTCAGCGGCGGTGCTGTTTCATGGTATTCATACGTACTGGAGCTTAAAATTTCAGGGTATTCCAAGGTTTGTGGAAGACAAAGACAAAGAGATGAATATATATAGCGGGGAATTTGATGGTCCTCCCCCCAGAAAAGGTTTTTCCAATACAAAATCTGCAGTTTCACATCATTTTGGACCATTACCATGAACATATGTGTACAAAAAGGTTGAAAAACCTAGAGCAGACAATAAAAACAGAACTAGAGAAACTGGTGTCAAACATTACAAACATTTTCTCGAGCTAAAACTCAGTGACAGGCTACATCCTGCCTGTGAGCATTTTATTTTTCTGGGCCTTTAGTAGAAGAGCTCCAGGGCTCTTCTGTAGGGGAATTCAGTGGGGGTGGCGGTGGGGAGGGAGGGAGGGGATCTGATGCTCAGCTGTTGTTGCTTAAAGTCCCTGATATCTCCACAGGTGAATTAATTAATGTTAGGAGATTCAGCTGTGTTCTTTCCAGCCGGCAGGATGTAAGAAAGGCCCGTTTGGAAGCTAATCAAGGAGTAACGAGAATAATCGCTGGTCGATTATAACTGACATAACAAAAGAAAGGCTTTAGGAGTGTAACGTCTCTGAGTGAACTCCAAACAGCCCTCAGGCACAGATAGGAAACATTAGTGCACAATCACCATCGAGCTCCACGTTATGTTATGTCTTATTTGCTGAACTGAAGTTAACATTGGACACGTAGGCAGTAATAACATGCCACTGTGTCAATGTTACGTAGCAGCCAAAAATATATCGCCTTCTCTGCTCGGTTTTTAGACCAGCACCAAAACACGGTGGCCAATAAGGCCGGAGGTCAACTTACTCTTCAGATTATGTGAATTATAAATGTAACCCTTTCTGAATTATCCTCATTAAGCCTCGATATGACAAACCACAAATGAAATATCCACCTGCACTGACTGAACTAAGTCAATGAAATCCCAAGTTAAGTGTGTTGGCTGCACCGCTGGTCCTTCTGAGAAGCAGATGTCTCTGTATTTATTTATAACCTCCTGCACTTTAACTGCGATGGTTCCTGACTAACAACAATAACAACCATTTCCCTGTAGTGCTGGAGCATGTTGGCCCTGACAGCAGAGCGGCTGCTTCAGTGCATGTCCTTGCGTGAGTGCAGCGGTTTGGGGGTTTGAGGAGGACGGGCGGGGTGGGAGTTGGTGTGGAGATGTGTGCTGGGGGGGTTGTGGTGGTGTAGCTGAGATAGATGAAGAGCACACACAGTACAGTAACCTGATCCACAGACTGCAGGATGGGACAGGGAGGGAAGAGGGCTAAGAATAGCACTGAGCCTGACACACAGAGCGCGGAGTATGCCACCACCACCACCACCACCAGCATTACTCCACTACAGCTTCCAGAGTACTGCCTGCTGTGAGCGCTCACACACACACCATGTGGAAAATACATGTGATTCCCCCTGGTCTCCCATGTGGCTGCACTTAGGACTACGCACACAAAGGAACCCGCTGGAAAACAAGCTGCGAATGTAGATCGCCATGTTCAAAACGTTATATACAGAGCAGAAATAAAACCAAGTGGATTATTAGCAGGAATATTTTAAATCTACATTAAAGATAAGTCTTTTTATTTTATAATTTTCATACAATAGGAGGAGACGCACTACGCTTGCTGCAACAGTAAACAGCCGGTCACGTGGTTGTGGTCCTGTATGCCGTCAGGCTAAATGATGGGGGAGGTCTTTCTCAGCTGCGCATCCACTCCCAGCCTTCGTCTCCTCCTCCTCCTCCTCCTCTGACTCTCTAATGAGTAGCAGGACAAAGCGAGGCGAAAAGGCCCGATTACTGAGACTACAGGAGAGGGGTAGAAAAGGCAACAATACCCAGCAAAGAGCCAGCCATCTTCAACAAGATCACACACGCAGACTAACAGCATTCATTGTTATATCACTGACCAATTTATGTGCCTGAAATATACAATTACCTCAACCTATCTATGTCAAATATGTTATGTGCCCCAGAAATGTCCAGTTCAATTATTTTCCTGTTGAGAAAACAAAAAGAAAATCCTATTCTTCGACATGTTAGTAATCCAAATTAGAGTTAAAATTATGTAAAATTGATTAATTCATCTTTAAAATGGAATTGTTCATTCAATTTATTAATCTACATTTTTAAATGATGAATTATTCATTCAATTTATCAAGTAGGAATACCAAATATCTGCTGGCAGAGTTTATTTTTAATGTCTTCATGATTGAAAACTGTGGCTTTTAGATTAAGTAAGCAGTTTTAAAACATAAAATTAAAGATGTGATAACTAAACTGAATAAAGAAATACTGGAGTAATTACTGATGAAGATAATAGTATGTCCAGCAAGCAATAACCCTGCAGTAATATAAACCAGGAACTGTTGTGGCCAGAATACCAGAATAAAATAATAATAATCACAAATTACTTTCAAATATTCAATAAAATAACCCCACACAAGCATCTATTTGTGTCATTTAGCCACATTCAAGCATTCCTTCAACATTAACTCTCTACCACTAACAGTCCTTCGAAAATCAAAAGCATAACATTTCATACACAACATAAGTGCAGCTCTCCTCCCGTCACTGGGTCGTCTGAACTGAAGGCATATTTCGACATGGACAAACAAACAGCAAGTGACACTGGATGCCTCAAGGCGTCTGTTCACCTCTCTGTACCCTAACCCCAGACAGACAAAACACGCCTCCTCCAACCAGGGTGTCTGGCCTTCGTTCCAGTAGTTGTTCGGTTGCATAAATGAGCCAGTCATGTTCCCTGGGAAGGGGGGGGGTGAGCTCAACTTGGGACAAGCACGGGTTGCCACTGCCAGCAGAGGTGAGTAAAAGTACGAATAAGCAGTGGACCAAATGGTTAATCGTGTTAGTTTGGCAAAAAAGATAATTTCAGGACACCAAATTTTCTGGCTTAATTCATAATCCAAGCATTAAGCTGTTGTAAGACCCAGACATAATGTACTTTATGTGTCCTAAATGTGTATTCTTATGTAATATTGAGTGCTGGACTGTTTCACAGCCTTATCCATCACTTAAAAGCTTCCATAAAAAAACAGGAATAGCCCTAAAAATTTACAAGGGAGAGGCTCAGGGCATGGCTCGCACACAAATCAAAAGCCTCATAAAATAGCCTAATGTTTGTATGCGAGAGGCGTGAATAGGGTTAACTTTACTGGCAGGAGAATAAGGCTCAGCCCACTGAAACACGCCCATTAAGTTGGGCCGAGAGAGCCTTAAGAAGCCTACCGCCACCGCTCTGAATGTAGGTTAATGATCAGATACCCAAGAAACGCACAAGAACAATGAAGCCTTTACTGCTGATTATGGGTTAAAAAAGGAGGGGAGAGGGAATGGGGGGAGGGAGGGATTAGAGCAAAGGTTAGGACCTAGGCGTGGGTCTTGTTCTTATTTCCAGCACAGCTCACATGACTGAACCAAACACTGGGAAACTGTTGCTGTTCAACACTTAAATATCAACAGTACAAACAGACATTGAAAACCCATTTTAAACTCCAGAAATCTACGCTGAAGGTAAACAATTTAATTTAATTCTTTAAGAGACTGGTCACTTTTCAACTCGCGCTCACAAGAACACGAGCGGCAAACACGGTGTACTGAACTCAAAACAGCTAAATTCCTATCTTTTGCACCTACTGAATTAAGGAAATTGCTTTGTTATCTTCGTCCCTGAAGCCACTTGCATTAATATAAAGCAAAATACATCACTAACAAGGTGTCACAACCACAAGGAATCATCAAGGAAGTTCCATATGAGCAACTAACAGGCCCTCGGTACGACAAATAAACCACGAGGGAAACGCTGTGTCAGTTTTCATTATGACATTCAAGACATGACTCCATCTACACCTGCCACATCCTATTAGGCTTGATGAGATGTCGATCCGATCACAGGCCCAACACATGGCTCGCCCGGGCTGTGCCAAAACCACAGCTTTGCAGTGCCAGAGTAAGCCTCTGTGAGTGAGTAAACCTTGACACAGCATCTCCGGCTTCAGACTGGAAGGAATACACAGACTACTGAGCAAACAACGTCTTTGATCAAAAGTCGAGCAGCATGAAGATTAGTATCAGTTTCATTTCAGTGTAATCACTATTGAGCTTTTAAGATGGTGGAGATAAAAACAGGTTAACTACTACGACTTTATTGTGCACGATAAAAGTCTACACGAGTTGAACTTTTCCCTGTGCTTATTGTGGTACACTGAGCAAAAACATTAGTGTATGCTCACTAGTACTGTAGGGAAGGGATTTTAAAGCTAATAAAATACACAATAACGGTGAATCAGCTAATCTTTAATCAAGAAATCATTTGAGCTCAAGATAATTTATTGTGATTTAATACATTTTAGTTAATAATTTATGTGCAAAATTGTTTTCTTGATGAACTGATCAATTTGAAAAATGCCTATCACAATTAGTTTTATCACAATGTGTCTGAATAATTGTCTATCAATTAACTAATCAATAATATTGACTGCACTTCTAAATGTGTCTCGACAGCAGTTTTGATGCACAGGAAAAAAAAAGTAGAAAAAAAAACCACTACCTTTGATCAGAGGTAACAACTCATTCGCAGCAATCATTGTCAGCCTGAGTGTATTTCTATAGTCAGCACTGTATCACAACATACAGTATACATAACAGTATATATTCATATCAATATCTCTATTGATTTGGATTTTCAAGTATTCCTTTTAAAACCTGAGGCTGTGTGGGACTCAAGGAGCTTCTGTATAAAAAGCAGCACATTTAAACACGCAACTGCTGTATCCATACCTGCTTTTACAACACGAGACCTTGACCGTAATTCATTTCAACAGCTATTGAACAGCTATTGAACGGCTATTGAACGGCTATAGAACGGCTATAGAATATGGACAGCTGGTCTGACTACCTCACATTTTCACACTCAAAGGCTGTTTGGAGACACAATCAAACACTGTTAGATAGACACAAAAGAAACCTCCTACATTGTGATCTCAGATTACGTACACACAGACACACAACATTCATTTATCTGAAATTGTGGGTGTTGCTGAGGTGGCAGATGTTGGCACATCTAATCTATTCCAGTATACCAACCCCGGGCTAAATATATAGCCAATATGGACGATTATACCATTAAGTAGCTTCAGCCACAAGACTTTTAAACATAAACTGTGTTCTGACTTAAGGCCGCTCTGAAGTTGGATATTTTTCTATGCATTTTTGTCAGGAGGGCAACAAAAAAGAGGTACGGTCTTATCTGGAAATGAGAAACATTAGACCAGTTAGGATACAATTACTCCAACGTTACACAGCAACTACATTGGCTGAGGCAACACTCAATGATGCTAGCGGCGCAATGGATCATAGTTCATCCGTTGTCTGTAGGGCTGCCACAAATGGTTTGGTACGCATGTGAACCCTGGACCAAATTTAAATATACTTTTACTGCTGCAGTTACTTTTTAAGAGTAATAATTCCTTAAATCTTAATGCGGCGTTGCACTGAAAGATCAACAAGACAGATACGTGCTGTGTTTTTAAAATGAGACCCACCGTGACTCAGTATTTGCAGTGGTGTAACTGGGAAACTGGGCGTTGTATAAATAGATCATAAGATTGTGATGGTTTTTTTTGCAACTTCGGAAGTATCTGCTGCCTTCCCCTCGACACACAGGAGCAGCTCCTGCCTCTGCTCGTCTATGACACAGCAGCTTTCGGTGTAGATAGGCTTTTATTCCTGACGTGTGAACAATCGGGGGACCTTGAGTGAGACTATAAAGTATTATTATACTATTTAATAAAAAAAATGGTTTTGCTGATCCAATCCATGAATCCCTTAATGATGCTAAATGATCTGACCACCTCGTTGATATTAATCTTATACAAATATCAACTGAGGTGTTGTCATCTTTTCCAACTGCTGCTCTTTTACAGTTTATCTACTGTTGTTAAATAATAATCTTTAAAAAGGTAGCTGAGATCTATCAACAATATCACGGATACCGAGTCATTTAAACTCCTTTCTCTCTGAACCTTTTTAGAGACCGTTTAAAATGCTGTTTCCAGTGTTTCCTCTAGGTTTCGGCAAACGTTTTACGTATGAAACAGAAGTGACACTTCACTGCAACACAAACAAATATATTTACCGTTCTAATGTTTCCAGATGTTTGATATCAGGACGTTGAGCTGAGAACTGAAAAGTTGAACGTTGTCCAATTAAAACGGACCCACAGCGGTGACGTTTTTGGTGGAGCTGTTAGTTTAATAGTCGACTTGGAAGAAAGCGAACGTTTTGACAATAAGCTACATCAACACAACAGTATGTGGAGTTAAACTGGACAGCCCCAATAACCTCTGAATAGTTTTACTTGTTAAATTGCAATGTGAGCGGCAGCCAACGGGGGTGCATTATGTCGGCAGGATCATTTAAAAGGCAACCGTGACTACATTGTGCGTCTGCCCCATTTCTGATACCGTGGTGGCAGAAATTTAACAGAGGCGGGCCGCCGCTCCAAAATCAACAGAGAGGAAACACTGTGTTTCCGTGTTGAGTTCTGCTTTCATTTTACTCAACATTAGTCATCACATAGTGCAAATTTGAACCAAACATGCAACTGTCAGTCTTACTGTAAATATATTTGCAGTCCTCTTAACTGTATAGCATAGCTGTATTATTGAATGAGCATGAACAGTGAACCATACCAACGATATAGGGTTAAACTATCTTATTCTTCAGAGAAGTACTATGTTTAATTCAACACATTAAAAGGAGGTGAAACCAATCCAAAAAAAATTGTCCCGTGAATGAAATACTCATTAACCTATTTTACAGCAGGAGGGTCCGTGTCCCTTCAGAAAGCATGGTCACTGTTAGAGCCAGCGTAAACAGGATATGACTGCTTTCTTAGGCATCAGTTAAGTGGAAGCAGCCAAGCAATGAAGAATGCAAACCACACACCCCCTTGGTCAAATTGTCTTTTCCCCCCCTGAACGCAGACTCTTATTTCCCTCACTACTCATTCATAAAAAAGGAAACTTTAAGGGCTCATTAATAATCAAAAACCTAGAACATTGTAACATTACAACCCAAGCTGTTCCTTCCTCCTTTCTTTCTGCGTTGTCATGCTGTATTCTCCTGCAGGAAGGTCACAGGGCTCTCGAATCGTCAGTCTCTCAGAAGCACATGGTGGATCTATCAAGGCAACAGCAGCCGTTACACACCGAGATACTGCACCCAACGTACCAAACAAAAACAACGCTCTCCACACATTCAGCTCCTGGCAAAGGCTAGCACATGTTGTGTAATCAGGAGGCTCCACCCTTTTCACACAAAGATACACACACACACGCACAAAGCGCACACTTGCAGGGCCTCTCGAAGACGCAGACGCTCGGCTGATGGAGCCGTCGGCACCCAGGCTCAGGCTAGAGGTACTTCATATCATAAACGGTACTGGTGCTTTCACAGTCTTGTTTGAACTGAAACCCAATAAATGTGATCTACAGCTTGAAGTGAAAGTGATACTAAGCAGAATTTTGAACCTAATAGAGGAAACAGATCATTTCTGCCTTTGGGATTCTTTCCATTTGTTACAACCTTTCCAAAGAGTTGCTCTACCTACCTAAGACCAAGCTAGAGGGATTTCCTACACACCTGAAAAATTAGCAACACGGACCACAATAATCAATGACAGTAATTTATTAATACTGAAGAGACACTGGTCTTCACTTTGAGACGGAAGAGTAAAACAAAAACCGTTTTGGGGGGTTTCCCTGAAGATACTGCTCTGGTGTGATCACTCAAAACAATAAAAAGAGGAACCAGACTAAACTCGAGTACACTAAAGAATTTTGTCAAAAGGTCAAAACCGTCAAAGCTTCATTACAGCCAGAATTCATAATGTGAGTGTTGCTGAAGAAATGCTGCAAGATGGCAAAGGGATCTAGATCTAGTAGGCAAACAGTCCAAACATCTCCTAGGCTAGGCTAACCCTCTCATGAAGAAAGGCCTTCAGCACAAAGGACACCACGATTAGAAGTCAGTGGCCGCTGTTTACACCTGGTTTTAACACGCGTCTTGGGTGATCTGATCACAACTGGACAGCTGTAAGTGCAGGTGTGAATCCTCCAAGAACCTCAGATCACTAAGACCACATTCAGAGGAGGTCTGGGCCACATATGGTCACATTCTTTTAGCAGTGAGTGCATCCTGGGCAACATTAAAGGACCGCCAACGATCATACTGAAGTGCAAAGCAAGAAGAAGAAAACAACAGGCAAAATGGATTCTTGTGTTTGGAATAAACACAAAACTCACTGTCTGAATCCTGTGCTGTGAACACTGACTCTCAGCTAGCACAGGAGCTGGGAGGAGGAGGTTTAATAAAGCTAAAACAATCTTCATTAAAGCCTGGAAGCTGATGGGACAGTTAGCTACACGACTAACTTAACTTACTAGTTAATGGCAGCTACAGTTAGTGGTTAATTAGCTACATGTACTGTCTATCCATGAGGAAACTCTATAAATCCCAGAGAGTAGAGGCAGGGAAGCAGGAGGACATCAGCGGGAAAGCCAGAAAATATGTTCACCATGAAATATGATCCAGTTTTTTTTTTTTTTTTACCAAAATCAGCGAATTAAGTTAATAAATAATAATAAAGATGTGTTTTCGTACAGTAATCAGTGAAGGCGAGGACCCAGAAACACTTCAGCAGTTTGTACGGTTTTTCAACCCTTTTATTTTAATCTATTCTATTTATTCTATAAATTGCACCTTATTTTTCATTAAACTAACCTGCATTTGTACCCCACCACATCTACCTCGTTGTGAAGGTAACTTTCTTAGCAAGGCACTTTATTATAATGCTTTCCTTAGATTATGTAATATACCATCAACAAACTGGACAAAGCTTTTTAAATTGACATACAGTCTGTTATGATATGCAACAAATTATAAAAAAGGTGTTGAAACCTGTTATGCTTAATAAAAATGCTAATTATAAATTATAAGTTACATATAATCCATCCATCCTGATAACTAAAAAAAACAAACCACTGCGATGAAAAACCAACCCGTCCCGATTAATAAGCAGCACACTAGGGAATACTGTATGTGCTTACATAATTGTTCCTGCTTTAAAGCACCTTGGTCAATACCCTATTCTCTAAGAGGCTTAAAGTCTGTCTGGAAAGGCCATGGTAGCCATGGTATGGTTTCCCAGTTACACATACAGTCGGTGTAATGTACATGTCGATGATAAACAAGCGAGGACATCTTGAAAAAGGTTCAAACATGATTTAGCAGATGTCCAGTCACACTGAACTGACGCATTAGGTTGTAAAGACTGTGTTAATGGTAGATCAAGACAAACTTTGTGCCTCCTAAGGTCGTATTTCTTGACGTGCGTCTGCATTGCTTTTTTCCACACACACACACACACACACACACACACACACACACACACACACACACACACACACACACACACACACCCTCTCAGTGACTTGTACAAACATTCGCCTGGACTGTGCGTGTAAAACTGATGCGATTGCAGACCCGCCCCTCATCTGATTTTCCCGATCTGGCAGAAATTAAGAGGAAAATCTGATTTTTGTGCATCCAGACCTGTCACTCAATGCATCCGGGTGAGATCAGAGGATGAATGTTGGCACTGAGTGTTGCCAAGATAGACGGAGCAAAATAATATTTCACATGGACCAAATCTACTCCCTGGCTTGAAGTCCCAAAGTTCTTCAGACTACCAGCACAGCCGGACCGCAACAAACAAACAATGTTACATCAGTATATACATTATTTCATTCATCCAGTTTTGATTAATTGATTAGGCTAATAATTCTACTACTACACAAAATAATTGTATTATGTCAAGACCACAATTTAAAAAAGCAAAAAAAAAAACCTAAACTACTCGTGTAGAAAATCAGATATCTCAATGTCTGAGAAGCTGTTACCTGAAAATAATTTTTACTTGGCAAATGAATATGACTTTGAATTGACTGATTTTACTTTCAAACGAATAACATACATTTTTGTGATGCGCCGTAGATTATACAATGTCACACTATATCATAACACAAAGAAACGTGAATAGTTAGACCCTGACCCAGTGGCCAACTCGATTTTTGAGTAGAACGTATCACGGTTGAGCAGCTGGTTAACTTTAAATATATATTATAATCTTGTGTTTATTGGAAGACCCTCCCTCAAAATCAAATACTCCCAATTTCTCTCCAAGTTACACCATGTGGAAAAACTGCAAAGGCACCGTGAGTAAGCAATAAAAAAACAATCTAACCTCTGAGAGAAAGAAGGATGGGTAGTGGTGAAAGAAAAGGGAAAATGAGTCAGTCAAGGGAAATGTGCTAGAAATTCTGAGAAAGACCAAATTAACACAACCAACACGAGTCAAAAATACTGCACTCTCACAGAATAAAAGGTCATGCTGCGTTCATCACTCAAGGTCAACCAATATTTGGCCATGTTGTTAAATGTACCCTACATAAGTGGTGTGTATCGAGATTTAATAGTGGCATTAGTCAGTTGGCCATGACAGTCAATGGCACATACTTTGAAAAGCAATGTTTTAGTAGTTGCAGCACCACATGGCACTGCATGCTGTAATATCTCTTTAAAATACAATATGATAAAGCTATCAAGGCCATTAAAACAGCAGAACATCACTGCCACACAAAGGCCCTTACCTGTTGGTAAAAAAAAATGGGTGTTTGTAATGCCCGACAGTGGCAGCCATCCAAATTAACTGGACAAGGCTTCAATGTTTTGGGCACAGCCTCCATCTGGCTCTAGGTAAGCTGCACGCTCCAAATGATCAATTTCAAGTGCGAGCCAAGCAATATGTTTAACCACACCTACACTGTCAATGCAATGCAATCCTGTACATTGACACAGGTAGCATTTATTACGAGACCAGAGAGGTATTGGTTCAACACGCTGAACCGCATAGCATCATGTCATCTGACGTGCAACTTTGATGCCTGCGGAAGAAGTAAAAAGGTACAGCAACCAGAATATGTCAAATACAGAGTGCAAACGTGATAAATATGTTCCTCATCTGGAGCAGCAATGTGTGTTTTGTGGTGTGTGCCATTAAAGAATCAAGAACTGGTCGTGCTGCTGTGGTTCACCGTTTTTTTAGGTTCATCAGTTACGTCACACAGTTGGATAAAAGCGGTCTAACAACAACAGGACTGTACGTTTTCTGTTGTGGTGTGACAGTATGATATCATCATTTGTTTAACGTGCAGTAAATGTTTTCCTAAGAACTATGAAAGAAAAGACAACACAAAACATCAGGGTGTGAGCATATCACAATATTGGTTTGAGTAAAGAGTGAAACATGCCCTTAAAAAGATGCAAGATCACGTAGAAATGCCACGCTATTTGTCTGAAGAGTGCTGTCATTTTAATGTCAAACCCCTCTAAGCTGGCAGATGATTGAGCTGTCAGAAAGACTAACATTTCAGAGGGACTGCAGAAAATAAAAAAAAGGATACACCTCAGCCTCAATGACGCAACAAAAAAAAAAAAAAAAAAAAAAAAAAAAGGTACTGCGGGACTGATGCCAGAGTAAACATAACGCATTGCAAGAAGCTGTATGGTGATGTCTAACCCAAATCTTACACTTTTTCATTCTCAATCAAAGCACCATCTGATACATCCTCAGTTGCCACGTACACTTGCAGGATGTTTACCATTCTCATGTCCTTTTTGTTTTAGACCTGCGGTTGAGTATTGAGATATTAGCACAAAGTCATGGACAATAAAAGGGAAACCTGTAAAAATGTGTTTGGCAAAGTGGGTGAATATGATTAGACTGGAACATCTTACTAATCCCACCACATACAATTAACTACAAACTAGAAGTGACGCTTACTAACGCTTTTTATGATAATATGAGAATAATAAGAATTATTTTGCCAGGGCTATGACTTGCAACATTTGTGTTTGTTGTTGCAGTGCCTGTATAAAAAATAAAAAAGGGACTAAAACATCAAATGTTGCCAGTGAATAATGGATTAAATAACAATTACATTAAAGGATCAGTGTGTGGGATTTAGTCACATCTAGCGGAGTAGTTGCCGATTGTAAACGCAAAGGAGATACACGCAAAAATACACAAACAGCCCGATCTACAGCCGGTGTTTGATTTGTCCGTTGAAGAGAAATATGGCAACAGGGCAGCCTCCGTAGAAGGCGACCAGCAGTGTCTGTAAATATAATACCTATTTTCAGTAGGGATGTAATTCTTGGCTAATACCAATGTTTAAAATAACTACTTGGCATATGCGGAAACCGATGTTTTTTGTTGTTATTTATTCGCCTTTGTGTGCCAGGTAAACACAGAAATCGTCAAAGGTGAGCTCCTCTGCCTCGTTACAACTTTGTCTTCTTCTTTTCTCAACAGCTGCATAGAGCACGTAGCTATGTGTTAGCAATACGCACCAGTGCTGGAAAACGGAGGTGATTATTTCTACAACATCCGAGTTGGAAGTAATTGTAAATTGATGCAACACAACATCAGTCACTGATATCAGTTAACTCCATCTTGTTTGCCAATAGCGCTACCAATGTTTGTCCGAAATATCTGTGCATCTCTAATTTTCAGGTGATTTTACACTAATGAAAATGCAGCTGCGCATATTATATTCCATTTCTGCCAATATATCCTCCTAAATGTCACACACTGGACCTTTAAATTAAAAATATCCTCTTGTAATTACAGCACCTGTGCATTTCCAGGTTACGAGGGACTCAATTTTACAGGTAGTAAGTGTGTCTTGGCCAACTGAAAGTATGCAGTAGTCATTAAACTAAATACATTACCACAATATTATCAATGGGTTCCTCTTCTCTAGTTTGAGGTGTGATAATGAATCAAATGACTACGTATAGTTTTTAGTTTTAGCTGAAATGAGAACCAACAAAACCCCCCGTCTTCCATGGTATTCTGTTTGACAACCACAGCCAAGTCCAACCGCCACACAGCGCACGGCGTGAATTTAACCGCAAATTACCAAATACTGGTTGGCCTGGACGACCAATTGGTCAATTTTTGCTATTTTCTTTAGGAGGTATCGAGAAGATCTGCTGTATTCAAATATCCCCTATGGCTGATAATGCTTTTAGTGACCCATCAATTGTTAATTTTACATAAATTCTAATAAAAGGTTTGGTAAGAACATGGCTTGATATATCTTTTTGTGGTTATAATAGAAACATTTTTTATGCAGTTGTGGTTTCCTGTGTATTGTTGACGTGTTCTCTTGTGAGCACATAAGGACAAAACCCTCTAATGTTGAAATCACAAAGTACTTATTTTGTGAACAGAAACCATGAAAATAATTAATACCGTCTTCCTTTTCTTGACATGCATGGTCTTAGATTATTAGGCTTCCTACGTCTTTGACAAGACATGAAATAAATATCACATCTGACAAAAGCTACATTTAGAGTCTTAGTTGAATAAAGTGTTAATACTGTTTGAATTATTTAATATCTGTTTCCTTCCAATGATTATATTTGTTCATATTATGGCTGCACGAAGAATTGAAATTAATTGTGCAATCACAATATGTCAAAATAATAATTGCAATATGATTTTTTTTTTTAAAAAAAACATTGTGCCACTCTAGTTCATATTAATGTACTGTATTATAACTCCATGGTAAAATCTGTCTTTCCCTACAATACTAACATCACACAAGTATATATGTATGAGATGAACAAATAATACTGGCAATTTTTGGTACTGCTTGTGGTGAATGGGGGATTGCACAAGCTTCATTTTTAGTGCGTATTAAGTGTCGTCTTCAAAAACATAGCTCTTTAAACTTGAGGTATTTTACATTTAATGTTGACGTTTTACTGGTTCAGAGCAGTCGTTGCACGGACAGCCATCTAGAAAAAAAAAAAACAGGCAGCTTTTGTATCAGGCAACACACCCCCAAGATGCCACAGGCATTGGCTGGGAGGCTCTCCTGGTTATTCAAGCTATGCTACTTCCTTGTATGAATTAGCGAAATCAAGACTAACGTTAGATATTCCTGTATTTTCTTCTACCCCAGACTGTAAAGCTATCACACCTACAGCTGAGGCTGGGTGTAAATAAACGGTGGCGAGCTCATTGCAGACACCACCACCCACCTCACGGTAATGTCGCTCCTGCTTTCTGCCTCCAATGCACAAGACGACACTATGTTTGTTAAGCGCTAAAAAAAAAAAAAAAATGTACAACTTGGCTATGGTTTGGTAAACACACCGAGCCACGGTCTCGGTGTGCCCCCTGAAATGCGTCCCACATGTACGTGTGTTGTGTAATGTGCAACTCTGTCGCCAAGATAAAGAACATTCAAGTTCACGTCTTTTTTGTGCGTGTGTGTGTGTGTTTTAATGTCAATATCCAACACGAGAGGAGAGCAGAGCACAGCCCGAGACAAAAGCCCACTGCAGCCCCCTTTTCGCTGCCCCTCAAAACGATCCCCCTCCCCAGCGTTTCATCTAGATAGCCAGCAAAGCTCGTTTCCAACCCTTTTCTTTTTTATTCTTTATTTTAAACACAGCCCTCGCAGGCTGCGCTGGCTGACTGGAGCTAACCCAGCTCACTGTTTTCGCCCCCGACATTTTCCTATTCGCCGTGCCGTACTCTCGTAGCTAGTTGTTACACGCAGATTAACGAGTAATTCTCTCTCTCTCTTTTTTTGTTGTTGTTGTTTTTTTTTTTAATCGCTCACGAAAAGAAAAAGTAGTCAACGTGTGTAACGCACGTGGCACACAACCCGCACCGAACCCACGCAGACACATAACATTCCATTTTCGCACGCAGTTTACTTCACGTTAGCCGAACGTTAGCCTGCGCGCTGTGCAACTTAGCCCAACGGCTAACGTTATTTTTTTTTCTTTCCTTTTACCGCTTAAGATCCGTAGGGGAGTGAAAACAACCCCCCCCAAAAAAAAAACTGCGCTTACCTTTGCACCGGGTTACGCGTTCCCACCGACTCATTCAGGTTCAGCTAGGTGTTGAATGTTGCGCAATATAAATAGTTATTTCCTAAATATTGGACGTTAACCGTAGCCTACGGCTGTGTGACGTTCATCGCTGGTTTTGAAAACATCCCAGCCGTTCGTCGTCCGTCCTCTCCGACAAAACCCCAGCAAAACATGCAAGCGGCGCTCCCATTGGTCGAGGGGGGGATCACGTGTCCGCCCGAGCCCCACCGAGCTTATAAGGTCTCCGTCTGCTGGATAGACTTGAGATCGGGTATGTGTCAAACGGTTTTAACGCTCGTTTTTAACGACTCCCGTGAGTAAACCCGCACCGCCGGTGTCGAGAGTGTCCTCCGCGGTTTTCACGTTGTCTGTCTGTCAGCTAGCGGCGGGTATAACCTCTGTCGGGGGCCGTTAACGTGTGAATGTGGACTGACATAGGGGGGAACGGGAGAGCAACGGCAATGGCCACTTGACGTCATCTTTTCCGCCGCTGTGTTGCGGTCAGTGGGAACTTTCTCGAAGATCACGGATGAGGGTTAAACACCGGGAATGGCGGCTTCTTGCTCTCTCTTTTGTGAGGCTACACGGGGGGCTGTATGGCTTGTAGTTTCATGAATAAACGGGAATCCGCCCTGTTTTTTTTTCAGGCCCGCACGTAGCTTCAACCGTTTCTCGGCCTCGCTTTGAATCGGTTGCGCAGTGACATTTGCATCATGGAGGTGTTCTGCGCGCATGCGTCATGATGCATAATATTGTATGTTGCAGAGCAGGCTTGAAAGTCGCAAGAGGAAACCGGAGTGGGGGGAGGGGACACCGGCTAGACACGAAAACGCCACCGGGGCGTGATGGAAATGACAGGAGCAGTTGTAGGAAGGGTTGGGGGGGGGACGGGCAGTGTGTTGAGGGCAAGAGGGTTTATCATATGATGGCTTAGACCGGATTAACCTTACAGATATCTCGGATTAATTAAAGTGAAAATATAAATGTGACATTACATTTTGGCTGGTCAGAGTGCTCATTTTAAGATACCTGTACACATTATGGAGATTTGAGTTACTTTTGGCTTTGAGTTATAGCCTCTAATTAATGATAATGACTAGTTAAAACACAAATATAAAGGATATCTGCAATTCAGCTCTAACTAGTGATAGTTTTCAATTTAGAAACATGTTATTATTCACAATTACACATTATTTAATTTCTTTTTTGGATAGTTGGAGCTAGGATGATTGTCAAAAAGGCACTGGGTAGTCTTATGTGAACTGAAGACAGCCTTTCTGTGATATGAATTCAGTCAAACCTATACGTAATCTTGTACATTATTAATTCTCACTTGGAAATATGTATTTGGATGTGTCTCCTATTTTGCTGATTTCTGTAACGTGCCACACTTGCAGGTGATAAATGTGAGTGGGCTCTTCAAAATGCATTTGTATGTCTGCGGTATGTAATTGATAGTCAAGTGAAACCCTTCACAAAGCTTGTCAGAGAAGGCTGTCACTTAAGTAGCTTTGACAGTGGAAACTGTGACATAAGCTGCTTTTGTTGTACAGCACGGCATCATGTGGTAAAGCTCGGTGATACTTTAATTAAAATAGTATTTTTCTGTAAACGCTAGACCAGGATAAGACGTGGCAGAATAATAATTCCAGAGAATATCTATAAAATACCGACAATCAGCTCTGTAAGTGTTTGTGCAGTGACACCATTTTGGTTATCTTGGCTCCGTTTACCACCACGATGGATTTTTAAATAAAACAGCATGTGTTGCCTTCAGTGCAGACTTTCAGCTTTGATTTGAGGATATTGACAGCAATAAATTGGTCAACAATACAGGAATTACAACCCAATTCATCCATACACCCCACATTTCACAGTACCAAAAATAATTGGACAAATTAACACATTATTAAATAAAGTCGTCTCATTTAATACTTGAAGTCTGGAACCCATAGACCCCCTTTAAGTGAAGTGCACGCTCTGTTGGCTTCAGGTCTGACTTGACCATTCAAGCTCTGTTTGGTCGTTGGCAGTATGTCTTGGGTTATTTTTCTACAGCCTGAAGCATCGTCCATATAGATTTAAGTCTCTATACGCCTCAGCATTCATCCTGCTGCTTTTATCAGCAGTCGCGTCTCTAATAAATACGAGGAACCCGGTTCCAACAGCAGCCATAGACCCATACCTTAACATTACCTCGACCCATGTTTAACAGATGACGTTGTATGCAAACGATAATGGGCTGTTCCACTAGTGGAGGTTTCTATGATCTTGGTTCCAGAGTGGTTTGCATCTTGTGTTAAACTCCTGGTTTTATTGAGACGGATATGCCTTCTTCTTGTGTGTCTACCACACTGTCACGTCTTTGGCCCTCATCCTGATACCAGCAATATAGAGACTTAGCATCTACTCTACTCTCTTAATCAGCTGATTTGTGCATGAACTAATGCCTGAATGTGTTATCCCATCGTCAGTTGTCGCCTGTCCTACGAACAGCTGTCCGATTACTGTTCATCCCGATAAAGAGGTGGACTACAAATACGTCTGTAATTCCTACACCATTCATCCAATACCCCAAAATTAAACCTGAATATCCGCACATGGAGCACATACTTGTTCAATTTCAGAACCATCATGGTGGTGTGTACAGAGCCTAAACAACAAAAGTGGTGTCCCTCTCTAAATACAGTTTCAGGCCTTATTCTACTGTCAAGAGTGCCTAATAAAGCTTTAGTAGCAGCACAGGCCAAATATTAACGTATAATCTGTACCAATCTATTTTCAGTTATATAACCTTTTCCTTTGTTGGAATCCTGTAATTGACACACTGACACCTATAGCAGAGGTACACGAACAATTTATTTACACAATATGTTTGAGTTTAACATAATATATCATCTTTAGGGACAAGTTGTGTTTGAAAATAGTGGCTGAGGGCGGCCGTCTACAGGTCCGCTCTCACGCCGAAGCCGGGTCCTTTAGGAGGCTCCGTCAGAGAAGTCAATCCACCCGCCGGCTCACATGAAAAACGCCCGTTCCTGCAGAAAAAGAATCAGGTTTATTGCCAAGTAAGTTTAAAGAAAAAGGAGCCTCTCTATAAATGCATAACATAATAACGTGCAAGCACTGTAATACAATGTTAGAGTAAAGTCTACGAACTAATTTCATTGTTCAAACAGAAAGCTATGACATCAAATTCACAATGGTATTTTGAACGTACCTGGGCCCCGGTGGTGGAACTCGGCCGGCTTTAAGTTCATCAATAATGTCCTCAATGTCTTTAGGAGAGAGGTCCTCCTGGAAACAAGACAAACAGAGAATAAATGAGAGGAAAAAAGCAGTGAAATGTTCATTTTTGTGCTACATTATTAAGAAGAGTGGAGGAGGTAATAGTTGAAATTCTACTTGTTTGCAAGGAGCTTATAATGATTATAGATAATTCTAAAAAGCAAAAATTTTTCAGACATGAAAGCAGGTTTCACACTTGAAATCAAAATTACCAGATTTACTAAATAATAACCCTTAACATTTCTAAATAACTATTGTCAGGGATAAAAGGACATGCAGAATAATCCAAAACTGAATCAGATTCAGTGGGCTAAATATTAATATGCTACCATAGATTCATTAAAGTTAATGCTTTTTATCACAGTCAGTGCTAGAGAGGTTAAAACTGTGACAAATAGCTGAAAGACTGTCCATTTATTTTAAACCCAAGCAACCAAAGCAGGTTTAGTTATGGAAGATTATTTTTTACAGACAACCGAATCACACAATGTAGTGTTTTACAACTGCTGATGAATCTCTAGTCTTCCCCAACAGCACTTAAAAAAGAGCTCAGTTACTGCATTACTTTGTATTTTATAATCAACTGTGTTAACTGTGCATAAAGAATGAATCTGACCTGTTTACAATCTGTACCATCTTGAATACAACTAAACGCATATTATTGATGACTGAATTAATCTAACAGCCAAAGACGGCGTGAATTTCTGACTGCTAATTATTCACATAAAATGCTAAGTACTAACTTACTCTTGGTGTTAACACATTGTACCTTTTCTGCCTCTAATGATCACACCTCAGCAGATTCCTCCTTTCCCAGTCGTAGTTACTTTAATTGGGTCATTCACTTGTGCTCAGCTTGCAATAACTAAATTCCTCATGGCGATTGAGTTCAGAATCAGTTTCAGATAATGTTTAAGTTGATATTTTTCCAAACTGAGGTCATGGATGATACAATGTTGTTACTCCAGCCATATTATTAATTTAAGATAGATTATTTTTCTGTCACGGGTTTCCATTTCTCAAGTCTTAACTAAGTGTAAAACTGTACCACACCTGCGATGGCAGCACTCCTGAAAATAAAGATGTATTCTCCACGGACATTCTTCGCAAAACTCATTTCGGGGTTTTAACTTGATTTTGTTAATTTAGTTAAAACGTTCAGTGAGGAAACCATCTGCACAGAGTCGTCGAGCACTCACATAATAGTTGTCATTGATCTGGACCATTGGAGCATTCACGCAGGCGCCCAGGCATTCCACTTCTATTAGCGTGAACATCTTGTCTGCAGTCGTCTCTCCAACCTTGATACCTGTGGAAAGAACACATGAAGACATGCTTTATATTGTGCTAATCTCTTCTGACAAGCTGCAGATTATGTTACTGAAACAACACATATTTTAAACTCAAGCGGTATCACCTGACGTTACACAGCTGTAACACTATATGGGAATTATAACAAATCGTGCAACAAATATGAAGGTTGCTTTAAATGCCACACAGACTGGGGGGGAAGGTTAGCAGTCATCTGGCTTGAGTTCAGTCTTTTATGTTTTCTTGTTTGCTGATACAGCTCACTGTTGTTTGAACTGCAGAGACATCTGTATATTTACATGTGTCCCCAATTTCTGTTTATCTCAAATATACACAATAAAAAATTGATTGTTTTCATCTGGGTTTTCATCCCTTTATTGGTGTCCCACCGTAAAATGGAAAAATGGCTCGCCTACCCAGTTTGTTTTGGATGGCCTCCAGGATGCTGTCTGAGTTGCAGAGCATGCAGGGTGTTGTTGTGCAGATCTGAATGAAGTATTTTCCCACGGGCTGACGCAAGAACATTGTATAGAACGTGGCTACTTCATACACTCTCATTGGAGCGATTTCCAGCACCTCAGCGACCTGAAAGTAAAACAATTACAAACATTAATTTAAGGTTAACCTTACATGACTCAGAAGACATGGTGTTGTATGGTTTTTCATAAAAATGTTGTCCAACTGATTGTCCTCAGGATTAGAAAGCACACAGCTGTAAAACATTAAAGAATCACTGTGCCTTGTTCATGGCGGAGATAGGGAGCCATCCATGTTGCCTCTGGGCTAAATCCAACACTGGGATGGTGGCTGCTTGCTTGTGTCCAACAGGGTACATTGATATGATGGCCTCAATCCTCTACAGGGGGGGAAAACAAAGACATTTTAGCATGAATGTGGAGATTCCCAGAATAAGAAGCATTCCTTTTTTTGTCCTTCAACAATTAGACCAATTGAAAATCTAAAATTATGCTCACAAGAAAACATTATTATTGGTATGTGCATAAACAGTTTAAAAAAAGAATAATTAGTACTTTATCTTGGTCATAATTCTCAGTTGATCACAGTAGGAAATATTAAACAAACAAACTAGATTTATAAAACCCAAAATAAATTGTCTGAATCTAGTGAAACAGAGGCTGATTTGAAAAGGAATGCAATAATCAGTAACCGTGACGCCGGCTTCAGACAGGAGGCTCGTGCTCTGCAGCTGGTTGACCGGCACGGAGAAATGCGCCTCATGTGAGAACAGCCAGGCTATTGCTCCCACGAGAACTGACATATCGCAGTGGTTTTGCTTCCTGACTGAACCCGGGGTAATATGCAAATCACAAACCGCCACAGATGGAAAGATATCAAATATTGTCACTGGCTTCAGAGAATAATAATAAAAAAAGTGTATTCCCTAAAGGAACTGCTCAACATGGATGTCAAATCTTACCTTTTTGTTCACCTCAGTGAACTCAAAAGGAGTCTCAGGGTTGTTGTCAGGAGTATCTCTGTGCTAAAAACAGAAAACCACAGGGTTAAAGGACAGCTAACATTGTTCACACCAAAAGGTATAATTATCCTTAATCAACTTCAAATAACATTTATCAGCCAATTCAAATAAGTCCTTTTCAGAAGCCATCAATGTTAAGTTGCTATTATGGAGGATTTTTTACTCATCAGCTTCCACTTTCATGTGAGCAACAGTATCTACTAATATCTGACAAAATATAAAATATGAGTAAACCTATCATGTAAGCCCACAGGGGAAACAGGTGCTGCTATCAGACCATAGAAGACACTCAACACAGATAACAATTATTTCTGCTTCTGCACACACTGCCCCCTTGTGAGCAACAAACATCATTTGTCCAATTAAACAAACGAACAACTTTAAATTTAATGGTGTGAAAGATGTTTAAAAAAACAACATTTCTGGTCAGAGAGGAGTGGTTCAAAATCACAGATCAAAAACATCTTTACTGTCGAGGGACAGTGAAACCATGGCATGTTTCCATTACATGAGAATATCACCTGAGATGTTTTTGTTGCATAGGATGCCTCTAATAGGCTCTAAAGGCTGCTCCCAAGATAAATTAAGATCTCCTGGAAAACTAAAACCTTCGGGATTATTTCAGTAAAAGTGGAAGCACAAACACTGCTGGATTAAACAATGATCACATTAAGTTTTTATTGGCTAATTCATTTGGAAACAAATACAAATAGTAAGACCAGCTGTAAATAACAGGTACAGATTTGTTGGTACTTTGTAAACACTTGAGGACTCAGTCTCTCAAATGTGGAATAAAATGATTTTGATTTCCTCCTGTTGTTCTGTTTTCTTTACTCAGTTAAATACATTATACATACATTGTATTTAATTTATTTTTAAATTACATAATATATTGCAACAAAGTATATGACTATACCCAACACTGTAAGGCACAAAATTAAAGAAATAATGGACTGAGACTTTGACATAATACAAAGTACTGGTGAACATTATTGTGCACATGGTCTCTATTACAGCATGGCTGACTGCAGTTATATAAGGCCCTAGAGGTCAGTAATAAGGAATATTAACAGTGACACAAATCGAGACAATACTGCATAACTTTCTGAATGTTTTAAGCACCGAAAGAAAAATCTGATTGTCCATGTCCGTGGTCCTTCAGTGATTTCTGTTCTAATTGGTAGCTCAGTGAATTTATAGCTTTCTTTTTAAAAGGAGTCCCTGAGTTAAGAGATACAATAAGAAGAAGATATACTTTATTAATTCCCTAGGGGAAATTGTTCTTTTCACTCTTTTATACACACACACACACACACACACACACACACACAGGCTAAAATACACACTTCATGCACTTGTGGACATGCCAACAGGGAGAGAGATGGTGCAGTGATGGGTCTGCAACGTTAACAGCACCCCATGAGCAGGCTTGGGGTTAGGTTGCCTTGCTCAAGGGCACCTCGGCAGTGCACAGGAGGTGAAACTGGCACCTCTCCAGCTACCAGTCCACACTCCATATTTTGTGGTGTGTGGGACCCTCCGGTTCCCAAGTCCCTACACACTGAGCTACTGCCCCCCCAACACAGTAGCCCCATTAACTTTAGGACTATTTATCTCACAGATTCTGGGTGCAGCAACAACTGCACATCTCTTAACTACGGCAAAGAAACCGTAACTCACCACAAAGATGCCGCCAGCTCCGGTGCGTGCAACCGACCGATGCAGATTCCTGACCTGCCTGGCCTGAAAATACAGAAAGAAAAGACAGATAAAACAAATGGTAGTGTGTGAATTGATACTTGACCTTCCAAAGAGAGATGCCTTTGAGGGATGTGTCTTGTATTGTATTGTTTTATCTTAACGGACTCGTCAAGGGGAAAGGTTAAACAGAAAAACTGCCGATGTTATCAAAGTCTACCTCAAAGATAATAAGTCTTTAATTTTATGTAATTAGGAATAATTCTTATATGTGGAGACAGAACAATCAGCATCCTCTAAAATCTAAATCCCTGTCTGTTCTGGTCCAGGTATTTAACTATTTAACTGCCTGCTTGAATCATCACAACATTATTTACCCTCACAGAGCTTGAGCAGGTTTGTTTTAGTCTTTAAATGAAGAAATGATCCAAACAATCCCACAAAATATGTCAGTTTTCTTCTACATTTACACCCTTCAGGGGTAGAAATACAGGTTGTAGATTAGTAGTTATTAGACATATCTTTATATAACACTCATTACAAGAAATACTGGATAATAAAAACGTTATTTAAGGCTTTGTGACTGCTGGCTGTGAGTCAAACACCAATGCTTCATCGTGTTGTGCAACTACAACATAAAGTGGCTCTATTTAAATTCAAAGTGATAATAAATGCCATATTTAAAAGCACAACACACTAAAAGTTAATTCTAATATTTAATTTATTGGATTTCTTTATCCTTTACACGGTTTATTTAATGACATCACCTTGTAAACGTTTGACAGCGGAGAGCTAACACAGCTAGCACCGTTAGCTCAGCGGCCTCCGCTGTTTGCCCTTGTGACGAGTCACAGCAACTTCTACCCCCAAATTCATCGACGGGGGCATTTAGATTATGACCCAGAATCATACAGAACACCACAATCTTACCGTCTGCGACACTGCAGAGCGAACAGCGGCGGACAGAAACATGTTTGAGGGGCTTGAAGTTTGGTCCCGGTGCGTTAGCAAATGGACGGGACAGCAGCGGGCGACATCGACACAACACGCTCCGGCTCGATTAGCAGCGTCTGACGTGAGACGTTACGTCGGCAACGTAATCGATCCCAGATTGAAACTTGAGCGAGAACTTGATGCCGACAGCCATTTGGATATTTCCTCTGAGCTTTGTTACGTAACCTGAATGGTTGCGTGTTTACCAGCGTTTACTTGCGACACATATTACAAATCATAAAGGAGAAACTACTTCAGTGACACATTATGACACATGTATGAAATGTAATAATGATTTAAATAGGGTTTTTGTTTTTATGTGACACTTTCAAAAACAACAAGTGCTTGTCAGCAAAGCAAGGGTAAAAATCTAAATTGTGAGGGATAAAAACGATATGTTAATTAACATAAACAAATAGAAAGTTTAGAATTAGTATTGCAGTTAGCAGAATATAGATAAGTTGCAGTTTTCAAAGATTTAAGCATTAAATGTGTTAGTTTTTGTCTAGTTTTTGTTTTGAAATTGATTTTTTTTGTTATTTCTGTCAAGCTTTTTTTGTATTGGTGAAACAATCTGATAAAACCAAAATCTGACCCTCCCAAAAAAGGTAAAAAGATATTAAAATGTAAGACAAGTGCAAGGGTTACATGTGGCCTAAAGAGCATTTTATTATTGTAAGAGCATGCAGTGACAATGCCTTAAAGATCAAATATTTTGTTTACTTGGTATCAGTAAACTAAATCTCATTTCCTTTTCTCTCTCTCTCTCTCTCTCTCTCTCTCTCTCTCTCTCTCTCCCTCTCTCTCTCCCTCTCTTTCCGAGCAACCATCACCCTCCCTGCCAAATAAAACCTCCCACTGCCTGCCTGAATCCCAAGCATTCATCAGGCTGCACATCTCCTCCTCCTCCACCTACTTGCTTAGAAAAATAATGCCATGACAGGCCAGGGAGGGCTTGTCCAATGAAAAAGTGGGAGTGCTGCACCATGTAAGCCGATTGGCTGCCCTGGCCCTAAGCAGACTTGGAGAGAGCCTGCAGCTCAGGGATTAGAGGTGGGTCTTATGCATGCTGAATTGTGTTGCTTCAGTCCAGGAGGCCTTGTAGTGTTCTTACTTTACCCAGGAGGATCCAGACAGATCAGCAGTGACTCCAGATTAACCCATATTCTGACTCAGATGATATAGGCCCCGTCGACATCTGTCCTTCCACAATGGTTGTGCCTGAAAGCCAGGACAAAATGTACTACCCTCCTGATGACATGAAGAGGGATGCTCACGTGCCTGATTTTAACTCCTATCTGGCACTGTACAGGAAATCTCTTGAGAATCCAGAAGGTAGGTCAAACGACGTCTGTATTTTTAGTGCAGTGCTTGCAGTGTTTCCTTGCATTTCACCTCCCTCTGAGCCCGTCTGTATACAGTATCTCTCTGTGTTTATCTGCTCTGTCTGCAGCCTGTAACACTTGACACATGACTCTGTTTCAGCTTTCTGGAAAGAGACTGCTGATGAGTTCTTTTGGAAGAAGCCTGCAACAGGACCAATGATGCAGTACAACTTTGACGTGACAAAAGGGAACGTCTATGTCAAATGCATGGAAGGGGCCAAAACCAACATGTGCTATAATGTCCTGGACAGGCTGGTGAAGGAGAGGAATCTCGGTGAAAAAGTTGCCTATTACTGGTAAGCAACGTCGTCTGTCAGGAATGAATGATGGCTTTGATGGGAAATACCGCCTGGCGTTATGTCAGGTATTCCAGTCAGTAGCAACTGTTGTGCCCCCTGTGCTGACCCCTGTGCACGCAAAGCAAACCTCCGCTCGCACGACACAGTGTCAGTGCTTCAGTGTTTCAACTCAATCAACATTTAACATCATCTGTTGCAAAATCTTCCCAGAATTGATCAAATTTGTGCACAATATATAAAAAAGAGAGAGGTTTTTGGTGTTTTTATTACAGTACAAAAGCCTACTTCTGCTTAAATCTTGCCAGAATCTTCTAATAAGAGCCTAATGGTTTCTTTTCACAGGCTATATTTTCTCACTGAACTCTTTCAGAAGTTTCTGACTTCCACTAAACTCCTCAAATTACTTTTTAACTTTCAGTTACTGTTTACAGTAAAGCCCCATTCCCTCCACAAGTCACCATAAAGGCTCTACTTAATGTTGTTTTCACTTTGCATTATGGCACGTATTTGCTCTGTCATCGACGAAGCACAGCAAACAAGAAATAAGGGTATAAGCTCAGCAGTAATAAGGGTTCAATGGAACTGGGCACAGTGGTGACCAGCCATCATCAACACAAGTGTCTTAACATTGTTTGCATTACATCAAAGTACTTGTGTAATATATCTGTGTTTGCCACGCCAGTTCCAGCACACCATGTGACGAGGATCTAGTCTGCCAGCTGTGTTATTACCAGGTTTATATTCAAGTTATCGGTACTCAGATGCTTTGTTATGACCTGCCAAGATTATATGACTTTCGCTCACGCCTTGTCCAAACAGCATTTCAAATAGTAGGACACGTTATACAATATGCAAAGAGTATTTAAAAGTCAGGCAGTTAGATACCAGGTATGACTAAAGCACAGTGTTTAAGGAATTAAATTAAATTATCAAATCAAACCAATAAGAGGCATTAAAAGTAATCCCTTCCATAATGTCTCTCTAGACAACTTTGATTTGAGAGAGAGAAACGTGCTTTTGGTTTGAGATTGTCTCAATTCTCTGTGATGACAGGTGTCCCGTGGCTAAAGTGTCACTCTTTGAACAAAAACTGTTTTTATCTTTCCTAAAGCCTTTAGAAGAAGAAGAATATATACTTTAATAATCCCCACTGGGGAAATTCTTTCAAGTAAGAAATGTCAGAAATGGTTGTAGCTTCATGCTCAGTAACATATTCTGTGTAATAAAGAGATAAACATCCTCCATCAAAATATTGAATATTCAGGAACAATCTGAGTCTTAAGAGTCCATTTATCATTTAGCTCCATTATCCCTTTTAAATTGTTAAAGGTATTAGCAACAGTCCATATGCATTCACTACTATAACTGTTGTTATTGTAACTGTTAACTGTTTACTGTTAAGTTGCAGACAAAACAAGATATCTCAGTGTTACGTTTGTCTTAGTGTCATTTTCTATATTTCCCTTTTAAAGAAAAGGAAACTGTTTGTATGGACCCATGAATGTATACAGAGGGCGAGTGCATTATGTAAGACACTGAGACTAAAACAGTAGAGTAAATGACTTAAAAGACTATAAACGCAGACTAAAAGAAAAACAAAGTGAGGAAAATGAGAAAAGCACAATAAATAAAATAAGATTTCTGGTGCATGTACAAAACCTGCACAAAGTCCAAAGGCAATGTTGAACATTCAATACATTCCCAGCTTTGATCTAGAAATATTAAGTGCAGTCTGAGATAGTCTGGAATTCGTTCAAGATATCTGAAGCACAGCAGCTAAAAGCAGCTTCACCGTGTTTGGATTTCATGGCAGACGACCTCAGTGGACTGATGGGTTGAGACTGTAGCAGAAGCATTTTGCTCATAAATCATTTGGTGAGTTGTATTAGTTTGAATGTATTTGACAGACGGTGCAGAGATTTGACAAATGGAGTAATTTGCTCAACTTTCTTGTTCTATAGATTTTAAGCCGCAGCATTCTGAATGAGTGGCAGCTGTCAAAGAGCTTTTTTAGAAAGACCTGAGAAAATCCTATTACAGCAGTCCAGCCTACCAGAGATAAAGACGTGGATTACTTTTTCCTACATTTTGTTTGTACCTGAATTCCCTGATTCATGCAGGTGGTTATAGGCTACTTCGCTGTACATTTCTCACTTTTTCAGGTTTTCAGCTGCAGACAAAAACGATTTTTCAATCACTGTTATACCAAAAATAAAATCTAGCTTCTTCCTTTATTTAAATAAACATCCATTCCTTTCTTTGCTGAATCCACATTCTGAGCTGACAGAAGCATTCAGCAGTTGAATTAAAGAGCTCCCAGGATTTAGCCCTGTGGAACTCCACATTTGATTGGGTTTACTATTATCCAATAGACGCAATTTATGGGTAAAAGACAATCAAATACGTGGGCTTTTTCACACGCTGAGATGGTCCGACATTATCCAGAATAGTTTTTTAGCACTATTATCATATCGTGAATGTACTTCAGGTCACTTTATCAATAGTGGTTGCAGTTAAGAGTTTGCTGAGTTTTATCAGTATAATCATTTATTTCACTATCATCAGCCTGACGATAAGGTTTAATGGTTGTTGCAGTGTTTTGGCTTCTGTCCTGTACCAAAGGCCTGCTACCATGCTGTGTGCTGAAACATAGTCTTCTAAATAACCGTCCTGACAAACATCCAAACCCAATATAGACCCAGCAACAACTGGAACAGGTTATCTCCCCTGTGAACTCACAGAACTCACAGGGACTCAAATAGTGTATCTGAAGGGTTTCTACGTCCTTAATGAAAGTATGTTTTTTTTTTTTTAAAGCCAAACCCCTGCTTAACTCTATGTAACCAACACAAACACACAGAGCTTCATACAATCTGAGCTTTACAGTAGCTGATTTGAGTTGTGTTTTTCCTCTTGTATGTCGTCTTCTCAGGGAGGGGAACTCACCTGACCACCACACGGTCATCACCTACCGCCAGCTGCTGAGCCAAGTCTGCCGCTGTGCTAATGTCCTCAAGAAAATGGGTGAGAAATTGAAATCTAACATCTTAACAATATTAATTGAGTAGCAGCTAAAAATAGAGATGACTTATTCCTTAGAAATTACCTGTAGCAACAGTTTGAGTAAAACAAGAACAAAGCGAACACATGCCAAAATCATGGATTCATGAGGGGCAAAGGACATAATGTTGAACCATCAAAAGCTTAAAACTCCATTATCACAGCAGTTTTATTTCAATGTCAGCGGTAGTCTATACCTCAAGTATACAAGTTTATAGGTACAAAACTATGATCTAAAATCATTGTGAAATTACAGGGACAAATATTGGCATTGTCATTTGGCCCATAACCAGCATGCCAACTCACCAGATGTGGCTCTATGCCCAGTTTGAGAGTGGGAAAAAAGTGCTGCACACTCTGGCTCCATATGCATTTCTCTTTTATTTAGTTGATGATGTTTTTGTCCTCCGGCTTTCTTCAAGATCAACAATTGATCAGTGAAGTTGTTGCACATCAGACATGCAGTACAGCATCTGTGCTATAGCCAGCATGCTGAAACTCTTCCTAAAGCTACAATGCTGATGTTGGTTTGAGTTGTCAAACAGATGAAAACTTAAAGTCTGGTTGTTTCCGTGTTCTAGGTGTAAAGAAGGGAGACAGGGTGTCTATCTACCTTCCCATGATCCCAGAGCTGGTCTACATTATGTTGGCCTGTGCAAGGATAGGAGCTGTTCACTCCATTGTGGTAAGCAGATAATGTTTGTTTTGCACCATTTTGCAGAAGCAGATGAGTGGGAGTTTGCTGCATGTACCATAATTTAATGTCAGCATGTTAATTAAATCATACAAGATTTGATTTCTTAACTTTCTGACACTTGTTGTCATCTGTGAGAATTCTTGCAGATAGTTCAGGTTAGGTAGTGTTTACTGCTTTGGCCCCAATTCAAGGAGAAAACATCAGCTGAACCTGAGCTCTTGCTTCTGTTAGTCCAAACTGCTCTGCTCCTGTAGTTATCAGCTGTTCTCTGTGTGAACACGGCATTGGCAGCACCTGCACTCAATATATGGGTCAGACTTTTACTGGCTGTATCCAGCTTGGGAAGGCTTCAGAGTCAGTGCAGTTTGGCAAGCGAGCCAACACTATTTTCGCTTTTCAACCTTCCCCATCTGTGCGAAGGTTAGTATCCCTGTTAAAAATAACTCCAGGCTGCTCCAAGGTGGGTTTCTTTTATGACTTGCGAGGCCTATTTTTGGCAGACTTAAGAGTGAGTGACCTTGTCTGTGCATGGTCACTGTTGTAAATGTTCCAACTCTGAGATTTTATCATATTTTGAACATTACTTAGCAACAGTAGGATCTCGGGTAGAGCGACAGCCTCTTGGATTCTCATGTGACTGTTAATATTAATCATAAATTAGCTTGGCATGAAAATTAAATCATAGATGGAGCCAGGCAGGACAGCCAATGCCACTCATGCAGTGACATTTTGCTGAGTCCAGATTCGTCAGTGACCTGATTCATAATGCTGTCATCAACACTGAAACGTTATACTCTGTGAACTATTAACCTTCGCCAGGAGACAAGCGTCTGGCAAGGGGACACAGCAAATGACAATCATATAAAAGATTCATTATAAATGTCTGGTTCATTATGTAGCATTGAACAAGGTGACTTTTCTATACTTGGTGATGAGAAGGAACAGCATGCATCAGACCGTCTGTTTGCACTTTAAAGCGAAACTATGTAAACTTTGGCTGAACTGCAGCCATTGTGGCCACAAGCTACAATTAAGGAATAATGATTAAAGCTAAAACACAGTGTGACAGTAGCACAAGTAGAGAAGAGTAATAAAGTCAGTGAACTGAGTTAGTAATGTAAGTAACACAGCGATATCTACCAGAGCAAGTAGCACGAAAACCACGGAGTGTATTGGACTGAGCAAGGCTGCGATTTATTGTTTATGAAGTCAACTTTTCATTTGTGAGATGAAAAATGTGTCACTTCTTACAAGAGTTATGTAGTCTGGCTTTAAAGTCATATCTGAGACACTACAGCTTGATTTGGGATTTGGGATTTGGGATTTTGGAGGACGTGTACGTACTTTTACTCTATACTGGTGTTTAGACCGCATTTATTGGGTTTGCATATTTTTGGTCCGTGGTCTGTTGTTAACACAATATAACTGGTTCTAGTACAATTCCAGTTTATAAAACTTGGGGTTCTTTTTTTGTAGCATCATTCCTGCTGCTAATAATACAACAGTGCACTGACAAGGTTGTTTGCAGAGATGACGTTGCTAAAATTGAGTCTGACATGAAAAATGAGCTGTCGAAGGATCAAAGAGGTTTTTTTTAGAAAACTTGTTTGCTTCATTTTTGAGAAAATAAATTGGTTAATCGATCAAATATATCAAAACATTTCTACTGTTGTTTCGTGCCTGCAGGTTTCTTGTGTAATCAGGGAGTATTACCAACAATCTGGTTGCACTCACTTTTACCTCCACATAAAGAGGTTCAGCTAATTTGGCTGAACTATTTATAACCCATCATAATTCTTGGCCTGTTGGGTTTTGCTCTGTGTCGCCCATCTTGCTGTGTTCCCAGATTTCAGCTTAACTAAGTTACAAGTTATAATAAACTATATTTACCCTTTAAAGGTCATAAGAGCTACAACATCTCTCTCATTCAGCTTCTCCTCCACTTTGTGTCTTGTCTTTCTCATGTTCAGTTTGCAGGTTTCTCCTCTGAGTCCCTGTGTGAGAGGATTATGGACGCCCAGAGCAACGTTTTGGTGACAGCAGGTAGGCCGCAGCAGCACCAGGGGGTGATGTGTTCTGGTGTTCAGGGGCTGTAAAGACGGTTTTCAAGTTGTAAAGTGACTCAGAGCTTAAATACCTTCTGGTTTATACACTTCATCATCTGTCTCTCTGTCTTCCCATCCCTCACTCTCTCTCTCTCTCCCTCCCTCCATCCTCTTTGTAACATACAGATGGTGTTTATAGAGGAGAGAAGCTGATCAACCTGAAACAGATTGCAGACGAGGCTCTGGAGAAGTGCAGGGAAAAGTAAGTTCTGCTGACAAGGCCGACAGTTTCTTGGTTCTCAGCAACCGCCTTTATTTACACTGGCTGCTGGTAATGGGACTCAACCCTTGACATATGCGTTACTGGACACACACACACACACACACACACACACAGCAAAGCACTGTCAGCTGTTATCAGGGATGTTGAGGATACACACTCGCCTGGTTTCCACATTACAGGGTTGCCGGGCAACATGGGGCGCTCAGATTCATCAGGGAAGCCCAAGCTGCTCGTCCCCCGTGGCAACACGAAACACAGTGTGCTGGGAACGATTATCTTGGGGGGTGCAGATGCATTCAGGGGTATCATTTCAAAATAATATGTATAGGGATATTATATACGCCTCATGTGGCAAAGCAAAAACTAGAATTCTTTGACTCAAAATCTCCCATATCCCACACAAAACAGAAGGTTTGCAGCAATTTAACCCAAAACCATTTTTAAACCATAACTCTTAACATGATATTATATTATGTACTTATTATAATATCATTATTTTTCTCTATATTGCACTTCTGCTACATCTGTCCGTTTTATGAGGGATTTTTCAAGGATCAGAAGATAGAAAGTGTTGTATAACATTGACAAGTGCAGTTAAAAAATATGAAGAAAATATGAGATGGGACACAGAAAGTGTCATATGGCACTTATACTGGATCTCACACCTATTTTTTCATTTCCTCACAGAGCGTCATCGAGTGTGACTAAATGCCTCGTCATCAAGCACCACGCACTGAGGACAAAAAGCGGAGCTGCGTGCAATAAACTACAGGTATGATATGTTTTCAAAGTTAACATTTTAGTTTATGGCTATGTTCTTCAAGATAAATTATGACAAAATGTGTGACAGTATCTGGGACAAGTATTGTAGCCTGAGATAAAGATGTAAAAACTCCCTACAGAGTGACACAATGCACAGATACAGAGCTCTAATCCTCAGCTCGAGTGTCACTTTATGGGAAGATAAAATGTCTCTAAATGTCCAAATTTAGTGATTTTTACTTTAAGTCTTCTCTGGGCTTTTTTTTTTTTCTTAGCTCATGAAAAGGATTTTTTAGATAATTTGGTTTCACATAAGAGCAAGGAAAATAGAATATACACACAAAAAAAGATATATAAAATAAATCTTTGTTTAAATGTATCATTCTTTAATGTGTGTAGAAATCTATTTATTAAAGAGAATCAGTAGCTGCTGCAATACTAGAGGTAAGAAGTCAGATTTGGCACTTTTTTTAGGGCTGCTACCGTACATTGATTCATGTTATACACTTTAATAATCACTGCCATACCTTGTATCTCTAACTATGAGAAGATAGGGCCCATCATTACCATCACTGTTGGCTGTATAAATAGTTTGACAAAACTATTTCTCGAATATGAGGCAATGTTAGAGCCTCTCAGGGCCCCACACTGAAAGGTGCACATGGTCCAAGTCCACTCCTGCGGTCGGACGGACAGAAATAGTTAGTCTCCAAAGAAAAGACTCCAAAAGTGGCACTGCGCTGACACAAATGGCAAAGACTTCAAGTGAACTTTAAAGCAATTGTGTCATTAAAAAAAAGCCCCATGGTTCTGTGCTACAGCACTTTCCACAGAGGATCGTATGATTTTTCACTCCAGGCTAAACGACAATAGAATATCAGCAACAGACATGTTCTCTTCCAATTTAGGATTCAGAATATGTCTCCAAGGGCCGCAGTAACATTGACATGGTGTTGTGGTCCACAATGCGAGTAGCTGTAATGAGGGTTTTTTTATGTGTTTCATTTGTTCCCCCTTGTTCTGGTGTGTTCAGATCCCCTGGGACTCAGAGTGCGATGTGTGGTGGGACGAGGCGATGACAGACTCTCCTGAAGAGTGTGAACCTGAGTGGCTGGACGCTGAGGATCCTCTGTTTATCCTCTACACCAGTGGCTCCACCGGCAAACCCAAGGTAAGACACACAGAAACCAGTTTTATTAGCAGAAACATACAGAGTAGGAGAGGAAATTTTAATTTTCTCTGTGAAACGGCATCTTTTAAGTCCTGATAAGCCTGTAAAGGTATAGTGTGTTTGGTTTTTACGTAATCTGCTATCTCTGTCGTGAAATAATGACACCTTAAAGTTAAAAGAGCCACAATTTTCAGTTTCTTTTACAATGAACAAAATCCACATCCATGTTTTTGTTACCTTAGAATATCTACAGACGCCACGGGTTGACTTCCATGGAGTCCCCCATGTTAAACTGCCATAATTCAAAAGTAGCCTGTAACCAACAAACCAAACACTGGCTCTAGATATGGGTGTTCGCCACCATAGTTTCTCCTTCACGCTTGAATAGTGAGGGTGAAGTGACATAGTTGAGATCTGCAACTACACTCCTAGATGCCACTATAATCATTTGCTCCAACATTGTTTTTTTTGTTTTGTTTATGTGGGGGGGTTGTAATTAAAAATTAAAAAGAACATAAATTCTTCTATCTGAATTCCCTCCATCTTTTAGCACTAGTGGAAATTTGTTGCGTTCGACACATGAAACACCAATCACTCCTCGACAGCACACAAAATACATAGAGTTGTATTTTGTGTGCAGTATATGTTATTATTACTCAAAACACAGGGTTCAAAGCGTCAGACGGCATGAAATCATCTCTGTCTTCGTCTCACACACACACACACACACACACACACACACACACACACACACACACACACACACACACACACACACACACCCGCCTGCATACATGTCTCCTCTGTCAGCATCGGGAGGCCCCATCCCTTATTTTTGCCTGTCTGCTGTCTTTGTGTTCACCAATTATCTCCTCATTCATGCTTCTGTCCTCGTGTACGGTACAGGGTGTTCTCCACACCGTTGCCGGGTATCTGCTCTACACGTCGCTCACCTTCAAGTACGTTTTTGATCATCACCATGACGACGTCTACTGGTGCACCGCAGACATCGGCTGGATCACCGGCCACTCCTACATCACCTACGGCCCCCTTGCAAATGGCGCCACAAGTGTCCTGGTGAGTCTGAAAGAGACTTTTTCATTAACAATCAGTATAGTGCCATTAGAAGACAGATTTTAGCACCTAACAGGAGCCCGATAGTGTTTTCCTTCATAGAGGTGTGTGTGTGTTTATATGTTTCCTCCAGTTTGAAGGTATTCCAGTCCACCCTCACGTCGGCCGCTTCTGGGAGATTATTGAGAAGTACAAAGTGACCAAGTTCTACACAGCTCCTACAGCCATCCGCCTGCTGATGAAGTACGGACGGGAACCGCTGCAGAAGTAAGAGCCTGCGTCCTCACAGCAGAAACGTATTCTTCAGAAGCTGCAGCAGTGACCTGATAGTTGGCCCGAGTGTATTTTTACAACACGGTTTCCCCTCTTTCATATGGAAATTTCCACCTTTAATTTTAAAAGACCGCCTTCTCAGTTCTCATTTCTTACATAACAGACTCCTCAGTGGTGAGGTGAAGAAAAAACAAACTGTATTAATAATGACGGGAGCGATACTGTGTGAATTGTGTCACTAAAAGCCAGGAAAACTCAATTTCTTACTCTGTCAACACTCACTCCCAATGTAAGAAGCAGAAACCATCTGAACCTCATCTTGACAGTGAGTCAGCACACATCCATCCATCCATTATCGTCCACTTATCTGGTGTCGGGTCGCGGTGGCAGCAGGTCAATCTGGGCACTCTAGACGTCTCTCTCCCCAGAAACACCCTCGAGCTCCTCTTGGGGGATCCTGAGGAGCTCCCAAGCTAGTTATAATCCCTCCAGCAAGTTCTAGGTCTACCCCGGAGTCTCCTCTCAGTTGGACGTGCACATAAAACCTCCAAAGGAAGATGCCCGAACCACCAGATGTCTGAGCTCTCTATCTCACAATGCACCTGTAAAACCACAGCTTGTTGTTTTTCCACATCAGTTTTTGTGCAGATTAAACAAATGAGATATAAGATGGTGTAATTTGTGAGCTTTAGAGGTGCTGAGCTAATCAAAAGCTTAAGGACGCAAATAACTATTAGCCAAAATATCTGAACTATTGCTTTAAGAAAAGAAAAGTGTAACTCATGGAATATATTAAGCATCATCAATGCATATTTAACATTATTCAATCAGTCAATTCAGATCAGTCTCATTGAGATCCAGATCTATTGTTCGCCAAAAACTTGAGAACAAGAAACATTCATCAGACAACGCCACAACCTGCATACAAAAAAAACCACATATACCGTATAAAAGAACCAACAATTCACACAACAAATAGAGACACAGAGGCATAAAAAAACGGCTACAGCAGTGATCAGCACCATGTAATGATAAAGATATCTGAGGGACATTTTCTCACTTGTCTCTGCCAGGTATGACCTCTCCAGCCTGAGGATTCTGGGTACTGTTGGTGAGCCGATCAACCCGGAGGCGTGGCAGTGGTACCACGAGGCCGTCGGTCAGGGCAGATGTCCCGTGGTCGACACTTTTTGGCAGACAGAGACCGTAAGTGCGGGCAATTAACACACATCTCAGCTGGTATTAGGTTATATTTTAGGATCCTGTGTGGAAGGTTTGAATAAGTTTCACTTCTTACATTATCCAAAATGTTTCCAACAAAGCCAAACCCAGAGAAATCTGTTTTTCTAGTCAGGTAATGGGGTCAATGGCGTCATATCCCCTTTGCACATGCATCAGCAATGTGGTTGTTTGCCAGATAAAGTCATAAATTGACTTTATATCCAGTTTGAAGCCACATTTTTACCATTCACTTTTCAGATCTTGGTCGTTTTTATCTGTATATTTTAGCTGGATGAAGGTTTTTAGTCATCGGACATCTGGATCTTAAGTTATTGGAGAAACAAGCTGAGCTAGCGGTAGCAGCAGCTTGGCTCGCAGCCCCTCAGGGACGTCCTTTGTCTACCAAATAAAGTCAGAGAAACACAGATTTTTAAGGTGAAACTGCTTAATTCAGTGATTGATCAAAGTAGTAATTTCTCCCAGTAAAAATAGAAAATAATAACAGAAATAATAACATTTAGACAAACAAACTAAATTCATAAAGTTCAATACAAGACAAATACATAATAAACCCTATAGGATGACTTTCATATGCCTTTAAACATCATATTTCTCTACAGGGAGGTCATGTTTTGACTCCGCTGCCTGCTGCCACGCCACTGAAACCAGGCTCTGCTGTAAGTGACAACATATCCTACTGACATTGTTATGTAAATCTTAAACACACACGTATATATCTCCTCCAGTGAGTTTCATCAATACAGATCATGCTGGTGAGGAAATGTTGGACCTCAGTAATTTAAACTTAACCAATGCAGGAGTTCTTTTTCATTTTTTCTTTGTGCAGATTACGATCCAGTCTTAAGGTGTTAAAGAAACGTTGTAGCTGTACAGGAGCTGTTTAATGAAAGAATGCCGTTATCTCACATTCAATCCACACCTCATATTTCAGACCTTTCCTTTCTTCGGGGTAGAGCCCACAATCCTCAACGAACACGGCGAGGAACTGGAAGGCGAGGCTGAGGGTTATCTGGTGAGTTTCAATTCAATTCTGTATGACTTTATTCATCCCCGTAGGCGCAATTGTTTGCAGCAGCTCGCCACCCTGACCTACAGATACAAGCACAGTGAAGAAAGAAAAATAATCTGAAAACCAATCCAAGGCTATAAGCTTTATGGAGAACTAAATTCTAGGTTTTAATATTTATTGGTTAGTCAACCATTAGTTTCTTTTGCCGGAATATAGCTGAGCTTCTTTTCTATTTTATTCTTGTTTCTCCTACTCGCTGGCATTAGACTTTCATTAGTGGATTTTCAGTTTTTACCTTAAAATTAATTGTTTTATATTCAGTCTAAAACTGGATGTGTGTAACATTTAGAAGGATTTATTGTCAGAAATGGAATATAATACTCATAGGTATGTTTTCATTGGTGTATAATCCCCTGAAAATGAGAATCGTTGTGTTTTCGTTACTTTAAAATGAGCCGTTTTTATCTACAATTATCTACGGAGGCAACCATGTTGAACCGCCATGTTTTCTACAGTAGCCCAGAACGGACAAACCAAACACTGGCTGTAGATAGGGCCTTTTGTGTTTTTTTTTGCATAGTTTCTCTTACTATACCGCTAGATGCCACTAAAGAGGACACTAAATCCTACAAACTAATTATAGATGGGATTTTACTACTTATTTCACTCTTGAATGTTATTTTGTTGAAGTGTCTCTATCTGAATTTACCTGATTAGATTTAATTATAGCTCTAAATTGTTCAAAATCATAATACAATCAAAAGTAAAGCTTTGAACTTGAAAGTTGCTGTATAAATAAAGTTTATCATTACATTTATTAATGGCAGTTATTTTGTATGTGCAGGTATTCAGGAGGCCCTGGCCTGGAATAATGCGCACTGTGTACAGAAACCATGAACGCTTCGAGAACACCTACTTCAAGAAATTCCCTGGTTTCTATGTAACCGGTGATGGTAAGTCACAAAAAAAATTATATTGCATCTACTGTCTTAGCAATAAGAATCACAAAAATCACCTTTCTGCCAACGATTGTACATCACTCTGGATTAAGCAAAAGAATAAACACCAGAAATACACCAATAAATTTCTCCCTGAAACATCAAAAAAGAGATGCTGTAAAAACTCTTTTGGTAGTCATGCAACTTGTTTTCTCCTCCATAAGGCTGCAGACGGGATAAAGACGGCTATTACTGGATCACAGGACGGATAGACGACATGCTGAATGTGTCAGGTACTGTACTGCGAGGTGTTACTGTCTGATAGCACAGCTGCTTCTTCAAAACAGAGTTAATATTCTGTCTTTTAGGCCACCTGATGAGCACAGCGGAGGTGGAGGCGGCTCTGACGGAGCACCCGGCCGTGGCGGAGGCCGCGGTGGTGAGTCGGCCTCACAAGGTGAAGGGCGAGTGCCTCTACTGCTTCGTCACCCTCAAAAACAGCAGAGAGTTTAACCACACGTTGGTGGAGGAGCTCAAGAGACTGGGTGAGGCTCTCACACAGGGGGTTTAGATTAACGTTAATGTCACACTGTTATTAGATAATTGGTCCTTTATGCCAAAAACATTAGTTGATTATGCAATTGATTATGAAAAAAAATGATTAAAAACATCTGGCATGCCCATACTAACACCCTGAATGAAAGCAATCAGGTTTTGGCTTTTTAGTTGAATGTAAATGTAAAATGTAAAAAATAGAAGGCAAAAGACGTTAATATCAGTCCAAACAAGCTTTATTCAGATTTCTTCTCCGTATCCTTTTTCTCAGTGAGAGAGAAAATTGGACCAATCGCCACGCCAGACTTCATTCAAAATGCTCCAGCGCTCCCGAAAACTCGCTCAGGTAACAGGTCCTCCTGTTTATGCCTCCTGTAAACCAACATCCTCCTGCTCTACTCGCCTACTCAGTAACATCTGTCTCCTCTGATCCATTCAGGGAAGATCATGAGGCGAATCCTCCGGCAGATCGCCCGCAATGAGAAGGACCTGGGTGACCTTTCGACCCTGGCCGACCCGAAGGTGGTGGAGGTGCTCTTTAGCCAGAGATGTGAAGCTGCAGCCTGAACTGACACCTCAGCCTCTCTTTATGCTATGTAACGGCACAGATGAAGACGATCACAAACTGCTGGTTCTGGATCAACGTCTGAGTGTTTGTGTGCACTCTCTGGGACTGACTGAAGGGGGCTGGGATCAGAAAATTATACCGCTGACATCGAGATGTTTAAAATTATTGTTTTATGTGAAGAAAATAAGTCAAATCAAATGTCACCGGTGCTGTTATGTAGATGTTCTGTCGGGGCTGTTGTTTGTCGTTTGGGCCATAATGTCAAACAGAATTATTATCTTTTATATTTTCTTAAAAGTCTTGTAGTTCCATGTTTCATGTTGTAAATCTTAAAATATAAAAGCTCTGCACAGCTTGTTTTTGACTGACAACCCATGTATATTTTATCTGTGATACACTTCTATAACCTGAGAATTTAATCTGTGTGGTGCCTTTGTCCTTTTACCTCCAAGCTCAGCGGCTGATTGACGCCCTCATGTGGCAGGAATCGTCCTCTGCAGCTGCTATCTGATGGTTTCACTGTAGAAGCCTTTTTACTCCCCTGCCAAGGCTTTCTGCCTTTTGTCTTCTAATGATGCACGGAGCGTGCACACTCACACACACGGCTTTGATGATGTGAAGTGCAGCAGGGAGAAGCGATTACGAGGGGGACAGAAAGATAGAGAGAGGAAGAGAGAGCTGTTTTATCTGAAGTGCGCTGGATTCTTTTGAAATTATAAGCATCAGTGGTCTTGAAAGAATAGAAAAACAAGAAGAATAATCCTTTTTTAAATAGAGATTAGAGTGCAGCAGGTTGTTATGAAAGTATCTCAGAGGGACTGCTCTCTTATCTCATTGTCAATGTTGGGTAATGTACAATCATTGGACTTCCTTTGTTGTCTCCTCTACACACACTTCATGTCACATACATGCACTGTGTGTGTAGGTGGGGAGGACAAGAAGAAAAGAGCCCAGAAACACAGCAATGGGCAACGTTACATCATCACCCCCAGCAGCAGAGGAGTGGTTACCATGACAACCTCTTCAGCCCCCCTCCTCCTCCTCCTCCCCACAAACCACCACTTCTTCTTCAACCCCCCCCCCCAACCCTCCTTCTTCCTCTGGCCACAACAGCAGTCTGCAGATGTTTAGTAACCTGACGACCACACGAGGGATTGACTCACCTCTTGGTCCACACACACACACACACACACACACACACACACACACACACACACACACAAACATGTAAAGGAAGGTTTACAGATTTTCTGCATCACTTGACCTTCTTGATGTCATTGAAACCAACAGTTTGGCAAATATATTTAAAATAAAAGGAATCATGCAATATGTAATTCTGCTTCTGCTGTGTTGTTTCAACGTTATGGTAATTTAATAGGGTTGAATTTCATGATGCTGTTGAGTTGTCGTACAGAAGGATGGATTGTGTTTTTTTCATCTTTTAATTATTAATAGGTCATATTTCAACCTCCACTCCACTCAGGTGAGTCCTGAACCATCCCTTAGTTATGCTGCTATAGGCCTAGACCAGGGGTGCCCACACTTTTTTGGCTTGCGAGCTACTTTCAAAATGACCAGGTCAAACTGATCTACCTGCATTAAAAAATGCTAAACATATTGTAAGATTGCTCCAGTGGTGAAGGCAGGAAGGAAGGGACTGAAACTGTTCAGTTAGTCCAAATTTCTTTATTTTCCTTTTTTTCCAAGCAGTGGATCAGTGCAGCTTATTTACAGTGAGGGTCAGCTTGGCCCAAATTGAAGATAACAACAAACTGAATAAAAATTAAAACAAATGGAAACAACTTAGGAAAAAGGTAACTAGAGGTATCAAAAATAACCTTAACTCTGCTCAGGGCTATACCCCTTTTAAGCTTGGGCCCCTGGCAGCTAACAAACCGTGTGGCCTGCTCACCAACATCCTCAAAAGTAGTCTCCCCTTGGAGAACCCTCAACTCCTGCTTATATGTGCTGTAGCTCCTCCTACCACAGGACGCAACAATTAAGAAAACAATTAACCTTTAGCATTAATTTATCTAATACCCAATAGTTAAGTTTTATAGGTCAACAGTAGAAAGAACTCACTACAAATATCAAAAGAGTAAAACAGATCCCAACTGTTCAAAATAACAAATCTCCCACACGCCACACATGCTTCGGTGGCGGTCTTCGCTTTTGTGGTAAGCTGTGAGAAAAAGGCCTGCTGTTTGGACAACTGGGATTTTAGTTCTTTCGCCTTTCTCCTTCTAAAGTTCGCTTTTTGGCGGGAAGTCAGTGTCGTAGCTTTTATAAACAGTCACAATTCCACATTTCCATATTCCGCGCCACATTTCCCTTCTTCGGAATAGCAATGGTAGACTTGCAGATGAGGCAAACCCACTTCGAATAGGACATTGTGAAAAAAAAGTCCTCCTCCCAGTCCATATGGAAGTGGTAGGATTTTGGCTTTTTACTTGGTCCAGCTCCCCCACTTATTTTTATACCCTTTCTTAAGTTTAGTAGAAATACGTTAGGCTAACTGAGCAACTCACGAGCTTGCTGGAATTTTGAAGTAACTGTCGCTGTTGAACGCGCATGCGCGCTGACCGGTGTGTCAGAAAAGATCAGACGTTAGAGTGGTTGTCCTGTACGTCAATCAAGTGACAAATGTTATAGTGAGGATGGATGATAGGCTGACGTCTTTTAATGCCATGCGATCTACCCACACTACCTTTGCGATTGACCGGTAGATCGTGATCGACGTAATGGGCACCCCTGGCCTAGAGGATCATATTGGCTTGCCAGAACTTTGTATATATTCCTCATTGTAGGCTGATAGTAGATGACTGATCGGCTCTTGTAACTCAGCATGTCTGTGAAGCAGTTCCATTGCAGGCCTAGTGTCAGCTCTTTAGGGTCTCCATTGTCTGAGAGCCACAGTTCAATTGTTTTGGACGGTGTATCACAGCTGGATCATTACTAGCCCATTGTCGGATGTCAAACCCAACATCATCAAGCAGAGGTCTCATTTTGTCAATAAGGGTTTTAGCTTCATGAGAGGAAGGGAACCTTTGGAGACAGTTATCAACATAGAAACAACGTTGAACAGATTGGAGGACCTCTTCATTTCCATCACAGTGATCTTAGACATGTTTGTGAACTGTGTAGGTGGCACAGCATGGGCTACAGGTTGTTCCAAATGGCAAGACTTGCCATTCATAAACACTGGGCTCTTGGTCTATCTGCATCCGTCTCCATATAAAGAGTAGTAGTGGTTTGTCCTCAATCAAAAGGCGTACCTGATGGAACATACCTTTGATATCTCCACAGATGGCAATGGGATGTTGGCGGAATCTGAGTACAACTCCAAGGAGCGAGGGACCAAGGGTTGGGCCAGGCAGAAGACATTTGTTTAAGTTTTGTCCCATGTATTCAAAGGATCAGTCAAATACAACCCTGTATTTGTTGTTATGTTCGACAATGTGATGAGGGAAATACCAGGTCCCCTGTGGCTGGTCTACCTGCTCACTGGGAATCCTTTGAACGTAGCCAGACTGCACAAGTTTATTCAGTTCCTCCTGGTATGTATCAGACATTTTAGGATCTTTGGACAGACGTCTTTCTGTAGCACAGAGACGGGGCAGGACAGCTGACTTTGAAGCTTGAAGAACAGGAATGTCAGGAACTCTTAGAAGTGGCATGGCATGGCACATTACACCATCTATTTCTACTCTGTCTTAGAATGGAGTATATCAAGAGCTAGTTTGTCTTGTTTTGACCTTGTGGCTGTCTTTTCATTCAAATAGGGCAAAGTGTCAATCAGTCTTTCCACATTTCTAAGCAATTCACCTTTGAAGCAGGTAAGAGGGAAGGAAAGAGTGTGCTGGGTTGGGATTAAGCAAGCTGGCCCTTGGAGAGCCCGTCCTAACCTGATATGTGCATGAGTATCGACTCTGTAGCTGTCATTAGATGGGCATAGTCTGAGCCAATGAGGACATGAGGGCATGCATGATCAATAAACTGTAATGGAATACCTCTGAGATGGTGATACTGCTGTTGTAGTTGCTTCACAGGGTATGTGTACTCCGACAGTCCAAGATTCTCCGCAGTGAATGCTCCACTGATACTATATCTTTCAGTTGGCTTGAACGTGATACAGTGCAAAAACAACTTCAGTAAGTCACTGTATGTAACCAAAAAGTAGTGAGTGTAATTTCAAACTCCTTATGTAAACATTGGCAAGTAAACAAATAAGTGTACTTTCCAAAATATCAACTTATCTTACAACTTGTAAACATCAACCTCAGTAACATAAGAATGTAAATAAGAAAGTTTATTTATTATTATTATTTAGTCCAGTCCAGTCACTTAGGCAACTGCTTCATGGTACCTTATGAAGCAATTGCGCTCGACATTGAGGCACAGGTGGACCTTACGGACTCTGCAGAGCCACATGTTTGACCTCAAGATGTGCCCCTTCCTGCTGCAGTGCTTGCTGACCGGTGGACAGGGGCGTAGAAAAGGGACAGGTACAACCACACAAAATCATCTGGGGTGTGGCTACGGTGTCCCCAAATAGGTTTAGGAAGATCTACAGAGATACTGAGGCTTCTTAGAGCTGCTAAGCTCTTTCGGTGGCGAGACAAGACTGGCCTCTGGGTGCTGGCAGACCTGAAAACCTGGATCCTGAAGTTCTTTAGTGACAGGCCATCCACAGCAAGAGCCTTGCAGTCCAAGTTCTAGCTGACCGAGGCATTTGTGAGGCTGACATCAACTGCATATGCAAACAGCCGCATGTACCACCTCTTGGATTTCATGGGGCTACGGTAGAGTTGGACCAGCATGTCACTCTTGTCAATTCCCCCCATGTTGGAATTGTAGCTTTTGGTGGCAGCAGATCAGGAAAGGCACAAAATGTACCATCTCGTCTTTTCTTTTCTTGACTTCTGGATAAACAAGGAAGTTTGAGATGCTCTGGCTCACTTGTGATTAGTCAGAGTCCATAGCAATGCTACCTATGACATAGCCTGACCATCGCTGATTGTCTGGAGACGTGGGGGCGCCATTCTTGTAGTCTGTGGAAGTTACCATATATGCTTCCTTGACCGATGAAGGGTGTGCACATCACTTGCAGAAATACGGGCAATGTCTGAGCACATGGCAGCGAACATTAGCTAGCAAGCCAATTAACATGATGACAATTACCCAAAAATATAACCCAATAAACCCATTGAATAGTACATGTGCTGTAATTTGAATTTGTACAGAGCAAAAACGAGTGCAGAGATATCTGTAGACCTGTTCTGATGATGGAAAACAGAATCTGTTGAAGTTTGAATGAATACATTCTGCATGCTGCTAATGTCTGTGTGTCCATTACTGTGATTTTAAAAAATTTGTTGGCAGGGAGAAATAAGTAAAGTAATAATATTCCTTTTGAAAAGAGTAATAAAGTAATGTTTCCATTATTATGAATAGAAATAAGTCTAGAAGAAGATGGCTGAAGAAACCCTTTGACATGATGATATTTTTCATTTATTTGAATATGTAACACTTCTATCCTTTACTTAACAGCTACAGAAATATGACCTTCCTCTCATTAATTTTCATATTTTTAGATAAGACAATTACTTTTCAGTCACAAACAAAACATATTCTACTTTAAACTGATTATAAACTAATGATTACAATTTTAAATATTATAGTAAATTATACCATAAGGACTTGTATCTCAAGCCTTCACTGCATTAACTCCCTGCTAGGTATCACCTGCTAACGTCAGTCAATAATTGTCTTTCAGATCTGTAAGGGCGTGCTGCGGCCGTGTCGTGCTCCAGCACATCGCACAAATATCATGAAAATTTCTCGATTATTGCCATATAAGGCTTGTCATTGTGTTCAGGAAGGGACTCCTATCAGACCAATTGTTTATTCTTCTATTATTCTTATTTTGTTTATTAATAATTTGTTTTGCCTTTAATAGATATTAATAGCTGAAGAGAGAGAGAGAGAGAGAGAGAGAGAGAGAGAGAGAGAGAGAGAGAGAGAGAGAGAGACAGAGAGAGAGAGAGGTCGGATTTGGTTGGATTACGTGGGAAACTGAAGCTTCTTGAAGAAAATCCACAGCAACACGGTGAGCACTCTGTATTCCTCACAGCAAAGGGGGTCAAAGGCCGGAATTGAACTCTCACCCTATAGTTGCAAGGCCACAGTGTTAAACACTGAGGCACCTGTGTGGCCCTATGACACCTGATGTCAATTCAAATTTACAGAGAGACCCAACAATTCCCACCATGAGCAAGCACTTGGCGACAGCGGCAAGGAAAAACTTCCTTTTAAGAGGCAGAAACCTTGGACAGACCCCGGCTGTAGGTGGGTGGCCGTCTGCCTCGACCAGTTGGGCACTTCCTGCTTCTTGGGCAAAATAATAATATGTAAAGTTCTACCACCAACAAAGCCTCTCGGAGTAAAACCGTTGACATTTCAGTTAGTACATGTGTGTCGTAACTGCCAAAGATTACTCTTTGCGTCCAGAGCAGGCAGTGTTGGGGTCAACTAGGATCTATGATAACCTGTGAGATGAAAAACTCTGGTTCCTCTGTGCAACAAGACGACATCTGAGGGTAGTAGCACAGAGCGATTTTTTTCCATTAAGGTTTAAAATGTGGGCGAACCGAAGCCTCTCGGAGTAAACCCTATGTCATTTAAGTTACTATGCGTGTATTTTTGTCTGTGTTTTTCCTAACCACCACCTCGAACCCACCAAAGATTACTGTTTGCGTCCAAAGCGGGCGGTGAATGGCTTGGTCACGGTCTTTAAGAGTCGTGAGACAAATCTGTTCATGCCGGTCTTTTCATGTGGTGTCACTAGATGCTGTTGCTGCTTGGGCCCTAGTAATAATAATAACATTAGCAGTTGAGCGACTAGACGAACTCTGAGGCTAGTAGCACAGAGCGATCCACCAGACTTTTAGTTTTGTTGGTACTTAGGTTTTTTTTCATTAAGGTTTAAAATGTGGGCGAACCGAAGCCTCTCGGAGTAAACCCTATGTCATTTCAGTTACTACGCGTGTATTTTTGAGTGTGTTTGTCCTAACGCCTTGAAACCCGCCAAAGATTACTCTATGCGTCCAAAGCGTACTTAGCTTTTTTTCATTAAGGTTTAATGTGGGCGAACCGAAGCCTCTCGGAGTAAACCCTATGTCATTTCAGTAACTACGCGTGTATTTCTGTGTGCGTTTGTCCTAACGCCTTGAAACCGCCAAAGATTACTCTTTGTGTCCAAAGCGTACTTAGGTTTTTTTTCATTAAGATTTAAATGTGGGCGAACCGAAGCCTCTCGGAGTAAACCCTATGCTATTTCAGTTACTATGCGTGTCCTAACCACCACCTCGAACCCGCCAAAGATTACTCTTTGCGTCCAAAGCAGGCGCTGAATGGCTTGGCCACGGTCTTTAAGAGACGTGAAAAGAAGCTGTTCCCGCCAGTCTTCTTCTCTGGCATCACCAGATGGTTCTTAATTGTCTCAGTTATGTATCTGTAAATAGATACATCCCGGGACAGCAGGCACATCTGCAAGATCCCTGCATCACCTGTCTTCTTGCACAACTCTTTGCGCACCGCCTTGGCCACCCTTTTGATATGATGGCCGCTTGGCTTGACAGCAACGTTAGATCCTGCCATCTGTTCCCAAAGCAACTTCCCCAGTGTCCCGCTGATGTTTTCAATGTCTATGCAAGTCAGACTAACGTTTAAATGTTTCTGACTTTCCATGACTTTTTGAAAAAGTGCAACTGCCATGACCTTGCAGCTCATTTCGTTCCACTGATGGGCTGCTGTTGCTGCAGTCTCACCTACAGCTTCACCAGCCTCATCTCTGATAGCTGACACGACGGACTGAATGGAGGTGGAAGATGGTTCTTCTACAACCACAATCAAAGTGTCACCAGACTCATCTCGGCTTGGTGACTTGCCGGACTGAATGGGGGTGAAAGGGGATTCTACTATATCCACCAAAGTGTCACCAGACACATTTCGGCTTGGTGCCTTGATGGACTGAATTGGGGTGGAACGTGATTCTGGTTCAACAACCAACGTGTCACCAGCCTTAATACTTACAACGACCTCCGGAGCAATAGAAGCTGATCTTGACAGAGGTGTCACACAGCCACTTTCTATGACTGAGGGGACAATTGTGGGCGATCGCTGGCTGATTACCCCCCTGATTTCCTTCACAGCCAGACTTGCGTGGTCCCTCTTCTTCTTGTGGAGCTTTAGCTGCTGGTTGAGCCAGTTTCGTATCTTCCTCATAAAGCTGTCAACTTCTCCCTGTACCTCAAACCTGAACTCCAAAGAGGGGTCCTGCTCAAGATGCTGTGAGACAATATCCCCGAGTTCAATGGCAGCCATGTTGTGTTGTCCACTGGATATTACCTCTGCGATTTTCTCGTACGGGCACTCGTCTTCGGCGCCATTATTTATGTCCTCCGCATTTAATGAAATGATGGTCTTCACCACCAGATCAGCCTCCTCCATTAGGTGACTCAGAGACCTCTTTTCTTCCGAGACGCAATTATACTTACGCCTCAGTTTTGTCACAAGGCCGAGTAGTGACCCCATGGCAAATTTTACCGCAAAAAACGCCTTAAGTTTATCTCCCACTGTTTTCCAATAGGATAACTTTATAGATTCAGCCACTGATTCCGGCACTGTACCATCTAATTTGATTTTCAGGTCTTCAATTATTTGTTTGACTATCAAAAAAGCCATCTTGTTTGTGTCCCGGGAGGAGCCGGACTCAAACTCTTGACATTCTTCATCTGAAATATTAACGTTATCACTAATTGGGGTAATGCTTTTTGCCTGTTCTTCCAGGATATTTTTCACAGCTTCTCTTGTTTCAATGACGAAGCTCGTTATTGGCAGAATGTCTGTCTCATCCACAAAGGGAACTACAGGGGTCTGTGAAGACTCCCCGGTTTCAATTGGCGTGGTGCCCTCCTCACCTGTACAGTTCTTCAACATTCTCGCCACATGTCGGACCATGGTCTTCAGTCTGTGCGTGAATGATGGTGAGACGGGAGGACTTTTCCCTTTATTGCTGCCTCCAATACTTCCAGAGGCATTGGAGAGCTCATTTACTCGCTCAGTGACCTCTTTAACCACAGCGTTGGTCACCTTCTCCACGCTTCGGCAACTGACTCTGTCCCCGGTTGCCTCCGTGAAGGCCTGTAATATTGCATCTCCTAGAAATCTGCGAACGTCATCTTCGGATATGCTGCTCTTCTCTTCAGACCCAGAAGAGCTTTTAGAGGATTTGTTTCTCCTCTTGAGTTCGCTCCGTTCAAACATCTCTTGAATTTGTATGAATAACATATTTACAATATCCACACACAATTCAGTAATTACATCCTCTGGGGTGCTGTCTTGAGACCCGCCTTGCTGCTTCGACAACTGTATGTTTGTCAACTTCTCCAGGCTCTGTTGGATAAGTACGCGAAAACTCTCCATTCTAGCTTGATCCATTTGGCTTGGTGACTTTATGGACTGAATCGGAGTGGAACGTGGTTCTGGTTCAACAACCAACGTGTCACCAGCCTTAATACTTACAACGACCTCCGGAGCAATAGAAGCTGATCCTGACCCAGGTGTCACACAGCCACTTTCTATGACTGAGGGGACCTCTGTGGGCGATCGCCTGCTGATTACCCCCCTTGATTTCCTTCACAGCCAGACTTGCGTGGTCCCGCTTCTTCTTGTGGAGCTTTAGCTGCTGGTTGAGCCAGTTTTGTATCTTCCTCATAAAGCTGTCAACTTCTCCCTGTATCTCAAACCTGAACTCCAAAGAGGGGTCCTGCTCGAGATGCTGTGAGACAATATCCCCGAGTTCAATGGCAGTGCTGCTGTGTTGTCCACTGGATATTGCCTCTGCGATTCTTTCGTCTTCGGTGCCATTATTTATGTCCTCTGGATTTAATGAAATGATGGTCTTCACCACCAGATCAGCCTCCTCCATTAGATGGCTCAGAGACCTCTTTTCTTCCAAGACGCAATTATACTTACGCCTCAGTTTTGTCACAAGGCAGAGTAGTGACCCCATGGCAAATTTTACCGCAAAAAACGCCTTAAGTTTATCTCCCACTGTTTTCCAATAGGATAACTTTATAGATTCAGCCACTGATTCCGGCAGTGAACCATCTGATTCGATTTTAAGGTCTTCAATTATTTGTTTGACTATTGAAGAAGCCATCTCGTCTGTGTCCTCAGAGGAGCCGGACTCAAACAATTGACATTCTTCATCTGAAATATTAACATTATAACTAATTGGTGTAATGCTTTTTGCCTGTTCTTCCAGGATGTTTTTCACAGCTTCCGTTGTTTCAAAGATGAAGTTCGTTACTGACAGCATGTCCGTCTCATCCACAAAGGGAACTACGGGGGTCTGTGAAGACTCCCCGGTTTCAATTGGCGTGGTGCCCTCCTCACCTGTACAGTTCTTCAACATTCTCGCCACATGTCGGACCATGGTCTTCAGTCTGTGCGTGAATGATGGTGAGACGGGAGGACTTTTCCCTTTATTGCTGCCTCCATTACTTCCAGAGGCATTGGAGAGCTCATTTACTCGCTCAGTGACCTCTTTAACCACAGCGTTGGTCACCTTCTCCACGCTTCGGCAACTGACTCTGTCCCCGGTTGCCTCCGTGAAGGCCTGTGATATTGCATCTCCTAGAAATCTGCGAACGTCATCTTCGGATATGCTGCTCTTCTCTTCAGACCCAGAAGAGCTTTTAGAGGATTTGTTTCTCCCCTTGAGTTCGCTCCGTTCAAACATCTCTTGAATTTGTATGAATATCATATTTACAATATCCACACACAATTCAGTAATTACATCCTCTGGGGTGCTGTCTTGAGACCCGCCTTGCTGCTTCGACAACTGTATGTTTGTCAGCTTTTCCAGGCTCTGTTGGATAAGTGTACGAAAACTCTCCATTGTAGCTTGATCCATTTTGTCTGTTAGTATCCTTTGATTCGAAATCTTGAAGAATCGGTGGTAAAGGTGTTTGTGTCCTTGTGAAAGTCTCCTGAAGAATGTGAACTGAAACAGGTTGATTGGGAGCCTATATCTATATTTTCTGACAGAATGTTCGCCGTTGTATCAAAGCAACATTTTATTGGCTTTGTTCTTTTGATGACAACATTCTGATGACATCACAGCGAAAGACCAAAGGGATTTAAAAAAAAACACAACATTGCAGCATTGAAACAATTTAAAAATAAACACGTACGTTTTGCCAATAATTGATTGATTTGGTCTCGTACTTTTTTAAAAATTCTGATTAATGATTAAATTAATAACCATAACATCTAATATTAAACGTGTGTGAGTAGAAGAACCGTAACAAAAAAAAATTCCCCCAGTGATCAATAAAGTATTTTTGATTCTGATATATCCAATCCAATCCAATCCAACTTTATTTGTTAAGCACTTTAAAAACAACCAAAGTTGACCAAAGTGCTGTACAGGAGAATAAATAAGACATCATAAATGTAAACAGTGATGGTGATGATGAAGACCACTGTGAGGAATATAGACAGTGATGGCGACAACACTGGAAAGTTCCCGTGGCAGACAACACGGACAAAGTCCGACGGCGACGAGCTCGATGTCCGGGCTGCAGACGCTCTTTCACACAGTCGTGCCCTTATATATAAGCACATATATAGTATATAGGCCTATATAAAGACAAATAGACCTCTATATGATCACATTACGGGTGTGGCTGTATTAACCAGTAAGGGGACCCACTTTTTCTTTAAAGCTGACAAAACAGTCTCACCACCAGGTCCATTTAGTAGCTGTACTGGAGCTTTTGATTGTACTATAAGATCTTCATCAGCAGGTGGAGTTTGCCCCATTACATCTAGGGCTGCACAATTATTATTATTAATCAAAATATTAATGAAATCACAATAGGGTGAATCGTAAGAGATGTAATGTTTTGATGAAGGTAAAATGTGTGACAAAGCAGCACAAAAACATACAGACCCCCAAAAATTTCGTCTTGATTTTAATTATTTATTTTTGGTGAAAATTCAATTTGTGGTACAAAAATGATCATTCCCACATAATCGTGAATACCAATATCTGTCCAAATAATCGTTGAGACACCAGTTGTCTCCTTGTGGGGAGGAGGGCAAATACACTTGAAGATTGTAACAGCCGCCCCCATATTGCAGCAAATACATTTCATTAAGCTTCTTCTCTGATTTCAGGGAGTGGGATTAATCTGGAAACAGGGCGTATGTATTCTTTACCCTGGAGAATGACCTTTGCACTGCAAACTTTTCCATCCTTTTCCAGGGTAGGTATCCTTCCAATCGGCCATGATGCTCGAGGATATTGAGGATCAACAATCATTACAACCTGACCTAAATCCAAATTCTCCTTGTCAGTCTCCCATTTTTTCCTGGTTTGAAGGTTTGGAAGGTTATGGCGGATGAAGGCTGTCCAAAAATAGTCAGCTAAGATCTGACTGCCTTCAACTTCGATCAGGACTGTGTGTAGGACTGTTTCTATTGTTGGTTGGTTTCCTAGTGCAACACTGAAGGCAATTTTTATTGATTTTATCTCTCGTTCCCAGCTTCTACCGAAATGTAGGGCAGATGGAGGCTTGAATTGGAAGTTCACTTGTGTTTGTGCCAATTTCTGTCTTAAGTCTGGTGCCATGACCTGGAAGACATTTTGCAGTTTTGACTCTCCTGCTCTGAAATTAGTCCCACAGTCAGAGAGAAGTTCAAAAGGACAAATCTTCTGAAGGCCATTAAGAATGTGTCTGCATTTGAAGAGTATGGCCCCACCTCTGTGTGGCGGCCGACTTTCACCGTGAAAGTGCCAGTCTATGCCTGTTGACCAGAAAGGGGGCTTAAGCAGTCTAAGACGGGCTGGAGGAAGGTCAGCCATTTTGGGAATGACTGGATTAGCTCTCCATCTCTGACAGTCTTGACACTGGTGTTGATGCTGGCCAATGGCTTGGCGATCACACAGGATCCAGTACCTGCGTCTCATTTCCACAAGGACACATTCAGGGCCTGGGTGAATATTCTGGAGACAGGGAAAGTAGTTTGCTACTCTTTAGTATGGCTTTATCAGTTCTGAGGGCATTGATTTTCTCAGGGAAACACTCTGATTGGGCCCTTTGCAGAAGATGCTTTTCTGAGTTTATATAGCATTTGGCTGTATTTGAGTTCTAATCCGCTGCCCCATAAAGCACATTTTTTGTTTCTTCTATCAAATCATCCCAGTTGCTGTACTTGTTTAGATCAGGGAGGTTTGTGTTATTTGACATCACTGTACCACAGAACATGGATTTCCTAAATTCCTCAACAGGCTCTGATTCAGTTGGCACACATGGGTTGACTGGCCAGCTGTTGGTGTTCAGTAAGAGGATAAGACAATTACTTTTCAGTCACAAAACAAAACACATTCTACTTTAAACTGATTATAAACTAATGATTACAATTTTAATATTATAGTAAATTATACCATAATGACTTGTATCTCAAGCGTTCACTGCATTAACTCCCTGCTAGGTATCACCTGCAAACGTCAGTCAATAATTGTCTTTCAGATCTGTAAGGGCGTGCTGTGGCCGTGTCGTGCTCCAGCACATCGCACAAATGTCATGAAAATGTCTTGATTATTGCCATATAAGGCTTGTCATTGTGTTCAGGAAGGGACTCCTATCAGACCAATTGTTTATTCTTCTATTATTTTTATTTTGTTTATTAATAATTTGTTTTGCCTTTAATAGATATTAATAGCTGAAGAGAGAGAGAGAGAGAGAGAGAGAGAGAGAGAGAGAAAGAGAGAGAGGGGTCGGATTTGGTTGGATTACGTGGGAAACTGAAGCTTCTTGAAGAAAATCCACAGCAACACGGTGAGCACTCTGTACTCCTCACAGCAAAGGGGGTCAAAGGCCGGAATTGAACTCTCACCTTACAGTTGCAAGGCCACAGTGTTAAACACTGAGGCACCTGTGTGGCCCTATGACACCTGATGTCAATTCAAATTTAGACCGTACCGCTTATACAATTATTTACAGAGATACACAACAATTCCCACCATGAGCAAGCACTTGGCGACAGCGGCAAGGAAAAACTTCCTTTTAAGAGGCAGAAACCTCGGACAGACCCCGGCTCTAGGTGGGTGGCTGTCTGCCTCGACCAGTTGGGCACTTCCTGCTTCATGGGCAAAATAATAATATGTAAAGTTCTACCACCAACAAAACTTCTCTGAGTGAAACCGTTGACATTTCAGTTAGTACATGTGTGTCGTAACTGCCAAAGATTACTCTTTGCGTCCAGAGCAAGCAGTGTGGGGGTCAATCAGGACCTGCAAGATAAGAAAGCACAAAAACTCTGGTTCCTCTGTGCAACCAGATGACATCTGAGGGTACTTTTTCAAAAAAATTCTGATTAATAATTAAATTAATAACCATAACAACTAATATTAAACGTGGGTGGGTAGAAGAACCGTAACATAAAAAATTTCCCCCCAGGGATCAATAAAGTATTTTTGATTCTGATATATAAGCACATATATAGTACAGAGACATATAGACCTCCATATGATCACATTACGGGTGTGGCTGTATTAACCAGTAAGGGGACCCACTTTTTCTTTAAAGCTGACAAAACAGTCTCACCACCAGGTCCATTTAGTAGCTGTACTGGAGCTTTTGATTGTACTATAAGATCTTCATCAGCAGGTGGAGTTTGCCCCATTACATCTAGGGCTGCACAATTATTATTATTAATCAAAATATTAATGAAATCACAATAGGGTGAATCGTAAGAGATGTAATGTTTTGATGAAGGTAAAATGTGTGACAAAGCAGCACAAAAACATACAGACCCCCAAAAATTTCGTCTTGATTTTAATTATTTATTTTTGGTGAAAATTCAATTTGTGGTACAAAAATGATCATTCCCACATAATCGTGAATACCAATATCTGTCCAAATAATCGTTGAGACACCAGTTGTCTCCTTGTGGGGAGGAGGGCAAATACACTTGAAGATTGTAACAGCCGCCCCCGTATTTGTGCAGCAAATACATTTCATTAAGCTTCTTCTGATTTCAGGGAGTGGGATTAATCTGGAAACAGGGCGTATGTATTCTTTACCCTGGAGAATGACCTTTGCACTGCAAACTTTTCCATCCTTTTCCAGGGTAGGTATCCTTCCAATCGGTCATGATGCTCGAGGATATTGAGGATCAACAATCATTACAACCTGACCTAAATCCAAATTCTCCTTGTCAGTCTCCCATTTTTCCCTGGTTTGAAGGTTTGGAAGGTTATGGCGGATGAAGGCTGTCCAAAAATGGTCAGCTAAGATCTGACTGTGGCGCCATTTTCTCCTGCCGAGAAGTTCACCTGAACAGTAGATTGCCTGAGGAAGAGAGGAGTCAGGCCGCCCCATCAGCAACATATTTGGTGTGACTGGGTCTGGATCAGCAAGGTCAGAGGAGATATATCCAAGAGGTTTTGAATTGAAAATGCCTTCAACCTTCTGTAAGGGCGTGCTGCGGCCATGTCGTGCTCCAGCACATCACACAAATGTCATGAAAATGTCTTGATTATTGCCATATAAGGCTTGTCATTGTGTTCAGGAAGGGACTCCTGTCAGACCAATTGTTTATTCTTCTATTATTTTTATTTTGTTTATTAATAATTTGTTTTGCCTTTAATAGATATTAATATCTGAAGAGAGAGAGAGAGAGAGAGAGAGAGAGAGAGAGAGAGAGAGAGGTCGGATTACGTGGGAAACCGAAGCTTCTTGAAGAAAATCCACAGCAACACAGTGGGCACTCTGTACTCCTCACAGCAAAGGGGGTCAAAGGCCGGAATTGAACTCTCACCTTATAGTTGCAAGGCCACAGTGTTAAACACTGAGGCACCTGTGTGGCCCTATGACACCTGATGTCAATTAAAATTTAGACCGTACCGCTTATACAAATATTTACAGAGAGACCCAACAATTCCCACCATGAGCAAGCACTTGGCGACAGCGGCAAGGAAAAACTTCCTTTTAAGAGGCAGAAACCTCGGACAGACCCCGGCTGTAGGTGGGTGGCCGTCTGCCTCGACCAGTTGGGCACTTCCTGCTTCTTGGGCAAAATAATAATATGTAAAGTTCTACCACCAACAGAGCTTCTCTGAGTGAAACCGTTGACATTTCAGTTAGTACATGTGTGTTGTAACTGCCAAAGATTACTCTTTGCGTCCAGAGCAAGCAGTGTGGGGGTCAATCAGGACCTACGAGAGAAGAAAGCACAAAAACTCTGGTTCCTCTGTGCAACCAGATGACATCTGAGGGTACTTTTTAAAAAAAATTCTGATTAATAATTAAATTAATAACCATAACAACTAATATTAAACGTGGGTAAGTAGAAGAACCGTAACATAAAAAATTTCCCCCAGGGATCAATAAAGTATTTTTGATTCTGATATATAAGCACATATATAGTATAGAGACATATAGACCTCCATATGATCACATTACGGGTGTGGCTGTATTAACCAGTAAGGGGACCCACTTTTTCTTTAAAGCTGACAAAACAGTCTCACCACCAGGTCCATTTAGTAGCTGTACTGGAGCTTTTGATTGTACTATAAGATCTTCATCAGCAGGTGGAGTTTGCCCCATTACATCTAGGGCTGCACAATTATTATTATTAATCAAAATATTAATGAAATCACAATAGGGTGAATCGTAAGAGATGTAATGTTTTGATGAAGGTAAAATGTGTGACAAAGCAGCACAAAAACATACAGACCCCCAAAAATTTCGTCTTGATTTTAATTATTTATTTTTGGTGAAAATTCAATTTGTGGTACAAAAATGATCATTCCCACATAATCGTGAATACCAATATCTGTCCAAATAATCGTTGAGACACCAGTTGTCTCCTTGTGGGGAGGAGGGCAAATACACTTGAAGATTGTAACAGCCGCCCCCGTATTTGTGCAGCAAATACATTTCATTAAGCTTCTTCTGATTTCAGGGAGTGGGATTAATCTGGAAACAGGGCGTATGTATTCTTTACCCTGGAGAATGACCTTTGCACTGCAAACTTTTCCATCCTTTTCCAGGGTAGGTATCCTTCCAATCGGTCATGATGCTCGAGGATATTGAGGATCAACAATCATTACAACCTGACCTAAATCCAAATTCTCCTTGTCAGTCTCCCATTTTTCCCTGGTTTGAAGGTTTGGAAGGTTATGGCGGATGAAGGCTGTCCAAAAATGGTCAGCTAAGATCTGACTGTGGCGCCATTTTCTCCTGCCGAGAAGTTCACCTGAACAGTAGATTGCCTGAGGAAGAGAGGAGTCAGGCCGCCCCATCAGCAACATATTTGGTGTGACTGGGTCTGGATCAGCAAGGTCAGAGGAGATATATCCAAGAGGTTTTGAATTGAAAATGCCTTCAACCTTCTGTAAGGGCGTGCTGCGGCCATGTCGTGCTCCAGCACATCACACAAATGTCATGAAAATGTCTTGATTATTGCCATATAAGGCTTGTCATTGTGTTCAGGAAGGGACTCCTGTCAGACCAATTGTTTATTCTTCTATTATTTTTATTTTGTTTATTAATAATTTGTTTTGCCTTTAATAGATATTAATATCTGAAGAGAGAGAGAGAGAGAGAGAGAGAGAGAGAGAGAGGTCGGATTACGTGGGAAACCGAAGCTTCTTGAAGAAAATCCACAGCAACACAGTGGGCACTCTGTACTCCTCACAGCAAAGGGGGTCAAAGGCCGGAATTGAACTCTCACCTTATAGTTGCAAGGCCACAGTGTTAAACACTGAGGCACCTGTGTGGCCCTATGACACCTGATGTCAATTAAAATTTAGACCGTACCGCTTATACAAATATTTACAGAGAGACCCAACAATTCCCACCATGAGCAAGCACTTGGCGACAGCGGCAAGGAAAAACTTCCTTTTAAGAGGCAGAAACCTCGGACAGACCCCGGCTGTAGGTGGGTGGCCGTCTGCCTCGACCAGTTGGGCACTTCCTGCTTCTTGGGCAAAATAATAATATGTAAAGTTCTACCACCAACAGAGCTTCTCTGAGTGAAACCGTTGACATTTCAGTTAGTACATGTGTGTTGTAACTGCCAAAGATTACTCTTTGCGTCCAGAGCAAGCAGTGTGGGGGTCAATCAGGACCTACGAGAGAAGAAAGCACAAAAACTCTGGTTCCTCTGTGCAACCAGATGACATCTGAGGGTACTTTTTTAAAAAAATTCTGATTAATAATTAAATTAATAACCATAACAACTAATATTAAACGTGGGTAAGTAGAAGAACCGTAACATAAAAAATTTCCCCCCAGGGATCAATAAAGTATTTTTGATTCTGATATATAAGCACATATATAGTATAGAGACATATAGACCTCCATATGATCACATTACGGGTGTGGCTGTATTAACCAGTAAGGGGACCCACTTTTTCTTTAAAGCTGACAAAACAGTCTCACCACCAGGTCCATTTAGTAGCTGTACTGGAGCTTTTGATTGTACTATAAGATCTTCATCAGCAGGTGGAGTTTGCCCCATTACATCTAGGGCTGCACAATTATTATTATTAATCAAAATATTAATGAAATCACAATAGGGTGAATCGTAAGAGATGTAATGTTTTGATGAAGGTAAAATGTGTGACAAAGCAGCACAAAAACATACAGACCCCCAAAAATTTCGTCTTGATTTTAATTATTTATTTTTGGTGAAAATTCAATTTGTGGTACAAAAATGATCATTCCCACATAATCGTGAATACCAATATCTGTCCAAATAATCGTTGAGACACCAGTTGTCTCCTTGTGGGGAGGAGGGCAAATACACTTGAAGATTGTAACAGCCGCCCCCGTATTTGTGCAGCAAATACATTTCATTAAGCTTCTTCTGATTTCAGGGAGTGGGATTAATCTGGAAACAGGGCGTATGTATTCTTTACCCTGGAGAATGACCTTTGCACTGCAAACTTTTCCATCCTTTTCCAGGGTAGGTATCCTTCCAATCGGTCATGATGCTCGAGGATATTGAGGATCAACAATCATTACAACCTGACCTAAATCCAAATTCTCCTTGTCAGTCTCCCATTTTTCCCTGGTTTGAAGGTTTGGAAGGTTATGGCGGATGAAGGCTGTCCAAAAATGGTCAGCTAAGATCTGACTGTGGCGCCATTTTCTCCTGCCGAGAAGTTCACCTGAACAGTAGATTGCCTGAGGAAGAGAGGAGTCAGGCCGCCCCATCAGCAACATATTTGGTGTGACTGGGTCTGGATCAGCAAGGTCAGAGGAGATATATCCAAGAGGTTTTGAATTGAAAATGCCTTCAACCTTCTGTAAGGGCGTGCTGCGGCCATGTCGTGCTCCAGCACATCACACAAATGTCATGAAAATGTCTTGATTATTGCCATATAAGGCTTGTCATTGTGTTCAGGAAGGGACTCCTGTCAGACCAATTGTTTATTCTTCTATTATTTTTATTTTGTTTATTAATAATTTGTTTTGCCTTTAATAGATATTAATATCTGAAGAGAGAGAGAGAGAGAGAGAGAGAGAGAGAGAGAGAGAGAGAGAGGTCGGATTACGTGGGAAACCGAAGCTTCTTGAAGAAAATCCACAGCAACACAGTGGGCACTCTGTACTCCTCACAGCAAAGGGGGTCAAAGGCCGGAATTGAACTCTCACCTTATAGTTGCAAGGCCACAGTGTTAAACACTGAGGCACCTGTGTGGCCCTATGACACCTGATGTCAATTAAAATTTAGACCGTACCGCTTATACAAATATTTACAGAGAGACCCAACAATTCCCACCATGAGCAAGCACTTGGCGACAGCGGCAAGGAAAAACTTCCTTTTAAGAGGCAGAAACCTCGGACAGACCCCGGCTGTAGGTGGGTGGCCGTCTGCCTCGACCAGTTGGGCACTTCCTGCTTCTTGGGCAAAATAATAATATGTAAAGTTCTACCACCAACAGAGCTTCTCTGAGTGAAACCGTTGACATTTCAGTTAGTACATGTGTGTTGTAACTGCCAAAGATTACTCTTTGCGTCCAGAGCAAGCAGTGTGGGGGTCAATCAGGACCTACGAGAGAAGAAAGCACAAAAACTCTGGTTCCTCTGTGCAACCAGATGACATCTGAGGGTACTTTTTAAAAAAAATTCTGATTAATAATTAAATTAATAACCATAACAACTAATATTAAACGTGGGTAAGTAGAAGAACCGTAACATAAAAAATTTCCCCCCAGGGATCAATAAAGTATTTTTGATTCTGATATATAAGCACATATATAGTATAGAGACATATAGACCTCCATATGATCACATTACGGGTGTGGCTGTATTAACCAGTAAGGGGACCCACTTTTTCTTTAAAGCTGACAAAACAGTCTCACCACCAGGTCCATTTAGTAGCTGTACTGGAGCTTTTGATTGTACTATAAGATCTTCATCAGCAGGTGGAGTTTGCCCCATTACATCTAGGGCTGCACAAGTATTATTATTAATCAAAATATTAATGAAATCACAATAGGGTGAATCGTAAGAGATGTAATGTTTTGATGAAGGTAAAATGTGTGACAAAGCAGCACAAAAACATACAGACCCCCCAAAAATTTCGTCTTGATTTTAATTATTTATTTTTGGTGAAAATTCAATTTGTGGTACAAAAATGATCATTCCCACATAATCGTGAATACCAATATCTGTCCAAATAATCGTTGAGATACCAGTTGTCTCCTTGTGGGGAGGAGGGCAAATACACTTGAAGATTGTAACAGCCGCCCCCATATTGCAGCAAATACATTTCATTAAGCTTCTTCTCTGATTTCAGGGAGTGGGATTAATCTGGAAACAGGGCGTATGTATTCTTTACTCTGGAGAATGACCTTTGCACTGCAAACTTTTCCATCCTTTTCCAGGGTAGGTATCCTTCCAATCGGCCATGATGCTCGAGGATATTGAGGATCAACAATCATTACAACCTGACCTAAATCCAAATTCTCCTTGTCAGTCTCCCATTTTTTCCTGGTTTGAAGGTTTGGAAGGTTATGGCGGATGAAGGCTGTCCAAAAATGGTCAGCTAAAATCTGACTGCCTTCAACTTCGATCAGGACTGTGTGTAGGACTGTTTCTATTGTTGGTTGGTTTCCTAGTGCAACACTGAAGGCAATTTTTATTGATTTTATCTCTCGTTCCCAGCTTCTACCGAAATGTAGGGCAGATGGAGGATTGAATTGGAAGATCACTTGTGTTTGTGCCAATTTCTGTCTTAAGTCTGGTGCCATGACCTGGAAGACATTTTGCAGTTTTGACTCTCCTGCTCTGAAATTAGTCCCACAGTCAGAGAGAAGTTCAAAAGGACAAATCTTCTGAAGGCCATTAAGAATGTGTCTGCATTTGAAGAGTATGCCCCCACCTTTTCTCTGTGTGGCGGCCGACTTACACCATGAAAGTGCCAGTCTATGCCTGTTGACCAGAAAGGGGGCTTAAGCAGTCTAAGACGGGCTGGAGGAAGGTCAGCCATTTTGGGAATGACTGGATTAGCTCTCCATCTCTGACAGTCTTGACACTGGTGTTGATGCTGGCCAATGGCTTGGCGATCACACAGGATCCAGTACCTGCGTCTCATTTCCACAAGGACACATTCAGGGCCTGGGTGAATATTCTGGAGACAGGGAAAGTAGTTTGCTACTCTTTAGTATGGCTTTATCAGTTCTGAGGGCATTGATTTTCTCAGGGAAACACTCTGATTGGGCCCTTTGCAGAAGATGCTTTTCTGAGTTTATATAGCATTTGGCTGTATTTAAGTTCTGATCCGCTGCCCCATAAAGCACATTTTTTGTTTCTTCTATCAAATCATCCCAGTTGCTGTACTTTTTTAGATCAGGGAGGTTTGTGTCATTTGACATCACTGTACCACAGAACATGGATTTCCTAAATTCCTCAACAGGCTCTGATTCAGTTGGCACACATGGGTTGACTGGCCAGCTGTTGGTGTTCAGTAAGAGGATAAGACAATTACTTTTCAGTCACAAAACAAAACACATTCTACTTTAAACTGATTATAAACTAATGATTACAATTTTAATATTATAGTAAATTATACCATAATGACTTGTATCTCAAGCGCTCACTGCATTAACTCCCTGCTAGGTATCACCTGCTAACGTCAGTCAATAATTGTCTTTCAGATCTGTAAGGGCGTGCTGCGGCCGTGTCGTGCTCCAGCACATCGCACAAATGTCATGAAAATGTCTTGATTATTGCCATATAAGGCTTGTCATTGTGTTCAGGAAGGGACTCCTATCAGACCAATTGTTTATTCTTCTATTATTTTTATTTTGTTTATTAATAATTTGTTTTGCCTTTAATAGAAATTAATATCTGAAGAGAGAGAGAGAGAGAGAGAGAGAGAGAGAGAGAGAGAGAGAAAGAGAGACAGGGGTCGGATTTGGTTGGATTACGTGGGAAACCGAAGCTTCTTGAAGAAAATCCACAGCAACACAGTGAGCACTCTGTACTCCTCACAGCAAAGGGGGTCAAAGGCCGGAATTGAACTCTCACCTTATAGTTGCAAGGCCACAGTGTTAAACACTGAGGCACCTGTGTGGCCCTATGACACCTGATGTCAATTAAAATTTAGACCGTACCGCTTATACAAATATTTACAGAGAGACCCAACAATTCCCACCATGAGCAAGCACTTGGCGACAGCGGCAAGGAAAAACTTCCTTTTAAGAGGCAGAAACCTCGGACAGACCCCGGCTGTAGGTGGGTGGCCGTCTGCCTCGACCAGTTGGGCACTTCCTGCTTCTTGGGCAAAATAATAATATGTAAAGTTCTACCACCAACAAAACTTCTCTGAGTGAAACCGTTGACATTTCAGTTAGTACATGTGTGTCGTAACTGCCAAAGATTACTCTTTGCGTCCAGAGCAAGCAGTGTGGGGGTCAATCAGGACCTACGAGAGAAGAAAGCACAAAAACTCTGGTTCCTCTGTGCAACCAGATGACATCTGAGGGTACTTTTAAAAAAAAATTCTGATTAATAATTAAATTAATAACCATAACAACTAATATTAAACGTGGGTAAGTAGAAGAACCGTAACATAAAAAATTTCCCCCCAGGGATCAATAAAGTATTTTTGATTCTGATATATAAGCACATATATAGTATAGAGACATATAGACCTCCATATGATCACATTACGAGTGTGGCTGTATTAACCAGTAAGGGGACCCACTTTTTCTTTAAAGCTGACAAAACAGTCTCACCACCAGGTCCATTTAGTAGCTGTACTGGAGCTTTTGATTGTACTATAAGATCTTCATCAGCAGGTGGAGTTTGCCCCATTACATCTAGGGCTGCACAATTATTATTATTAATCAAAATATTAATGAAATCACAATAGGGTGAATCGTAAGAGATGTAATGTTTTGATGAAGGTAAAATGTGTGACAAAGCAGCACAAAAACATACAGACCCCCAAAAATTTCGTCTTGATTTTAATTATTTATTTTTGGCGAAAATTAAATTTGTGGTACAAAAATGATCATTCCCACATAATCGTGAATACCAATATCTGTCCAAATAATCGTTGAGACACCAGTTGTCTCCTTGTGGGGAGGAGGGCAAATACACTTGAAGATTGTAACAGCCGCCCCCGTATTTGTGCAGCAAATACATTTTATTAAGCTTCTTCTGATTTCAGGGAGTGGGATTAATCTGGAAACAGGGCGTATGTATTCTTTACCCTGGAGAATGACCTTTGCACTGCAAACTTTTCCATCCTTTTCCAGGGTAGGTATCCTTCCAATCGGCCATGATGCTCGAGGATATTGAGGATCAACAATCATTACAACCTGACCTAAATCCAAATTCTCCTTGTCAGTCTCCCATTTTTCCCTGGTTTGAAGGTTTGGAAGGTTATGGCGGATGAAGGCTGTCCAAAAATGGTCAGCTAAGATCTGACTGTGGCTCCATTTTCTCCTGCCGAGAAGTTCACCTGAACAGTAGATTGCCTGAGGAAGAGAGGAGTCAGGCTGCCCCATCAGCAACATATTTGGTGTGACTGGGTCTGGATCAGCAAGGTCAGAGGAGATATATCCAAGAGGTTTTGAATTGAAAATGCCTTCAACTTCGATCAGGACTGTGGGTAGGACTGTTTCTATTGTTGGTTGGTTTCCTAGTGCAACATTGAAGGCAATTTTTATTGATTTTATCTCTCGTTCCCAGCTTCCACCGAAATGTGGGGCAGATGGAGGATTGAATTGGAAGTTCACTTGTGTTTGTGCCAATTTCTGTCTTAAGTCTGGTGCCATGGCCTGGAAGACATTTTGCAGTTTTGACTCTCCTGCTCTGAAATTAGTCCCACAGTCAGAGAGAAGTTCAAAAGGACAAATCTTCTGAAGGCCATTAAGAATGTGTCTGCATTTGAAGAGTATGGCCCCACCTCTGTGTGGCGGCCGACTTTCACCGTGAAAGTGCCAGTCTATGCCTGTTGACCAGAAAGGGGGCTTAAGCAGTCTAAGACGGGCTGGAGGAAGGTCAGCCATTTTGGGAATGACTGGATTAGCTCTCCATCTCTGACAGTCTTGACACTGGTGTTGATGCTGGCCAATGGCTTGGCGATCACACAGGATCCAGTACCTGCGTCTCATTTCCACAAGGACACATTCAGGGCCTGGGTGAATATTCTGGAGACAGGGAAAGTAGTTTGCTACTCTTTAGTATGGCTTTATCAGTTGTGAGGGCATTGATTTTCTCAGGGAAACACTCTGATTGGGCCCTTTGCAGAAGATGCTTTTCTGAGTTTATATAGCATTTGGCTGTATTTGAGTTCTAATACGCTGCCCCATAAAGCACATTTTTTGTTTCTTCTATCAAATCATCCCAGTTGCTGTACTTGTTTAGATCAGGGAGGTTTGTGTTATTTGACATCACTGTACCACAGAACATGGATTTCCTAAATTCCTCAACAGGCTCTGATTCAGTTGGCACACATGGGTTGACTGGCCAGCTGTTGGTGTTCAGTAAGAGGATAAGACAATTACTTTTCAGTCACAAAACAAAACACATTCTACTTTAAACTGATTATAAACTAATGATTACAATTTTAATATTATAGTAAATTATACCATAATGACTTGTATCTCAAGCGTTCACTGCATTAACTCCCTGCTAGGTATCACCTGCTAACGTCAGTCAATAATTGTCTTTCAGATCTGTAAGGGCGTGCTGCGGCCGTGTCGTGCTCCAGCACATCGCACAAATGTCATGAAAATGTCTTGATTATTGCCATATAAGGCTTGTCATTGTGTTCAGGAAGGGACTCCTATCAGACCAATTGTTTATTCTTCTATTATTTTTATTTTGTTTATTAATAATTTGTTTTGCCTTTAATAGATATTAATATCTGAAGAGAGAGAGAGAGAGAGAGAGAGAGAGAGAGAGAGAGAGAGGTCGGATTTAGTTGGATTACGTGGGAAACCGAAGCTTCTTGAAGAAAACCCACAGCAACACGGTGAGCACTCTGTACTCCTTACAGCAAAGGGGGTCAAAGGCCGGAATTGAACTCTCACCTTATAGTTGCAAGGCCACAGTGTTAAACACTGAGGCACCTGTGTGGCCCTATGACACCTGATGTCAATTCAAATTTAGACCGTACCGCTTATACAATTATTTACAGAGAGACACAACAATTCCCACCATGAGCAAGCACTTGGCGACAGCAGCAAGGAAAAACTTCCTTTTAAGAGGCAGAAGCCTCGGACAGACCCCGGCTGTAGGTGGGTGGCCGTCTGCCTCGACCAGTTGGGCACTTCCTGCTTCTTGGGCAATAAATAATATGTAAAGTTCTACCACCAACAAAACTTTTCGGAGTGAAACCGTTGACATTTCAGTTAGTACATGTGTGTCGTAACTGCCAAAGATTACTCTTTGCGTCCAGAGCAAGCAGTGTGGGGGTCAATCAGGACCTGCAAGATAAGAAAGCACAAAAACTCTGGTTCCTCTGTGCAACCAGATGACATCTGAGGGTACTTTTAAAAAAAAATTCTGATTAATAATTAAATTAATAACCATAACAACTAATATTAAACATGTGTGAGTAGAAGAACCGTAACATAAAAAATGTCCCCCCAGGGATCAATAAAGTATTTTTGATTCTGATATATAAGCACATATATAGTATAGAGACATATAGACCTCCATATGATCACATTACGGGTGTGGCTGTATTAACCAGTAAGGGGACCCACTTTTTCTTTAAAGGTGACAAAACAGTCTCACCACCAGGTCCATTTAGTAGCTGTACTGGAGCTTTTGATTGTACTATAAGATCTTCATCAGCAGGTGGAGTTTGCCCCATTACATCTAGGGCTGCACAATTATTATTATTTATCAAAATATTAATGAAATCACAATAGGGTGAATCGTAAGAGATGTAATGTTTTGATGAACGTAAAATTTGTGACAAAGCAGCACAAAAACATACAGACCCCCAAAAATTTCGTCTTGATTTTAATTATTAAATTTCAATTTGTGGTACAAAAATGATCATTCCCACATAATCGTGAATACCAATATCTGTCCAAATAATCGTTGAGACACCAGTTGTCTCCTTGAGGGAAGGAGGGCAAATACACTTGAAGATTGTAACAGCCTCCCCCGTGTTTGTGCAGCAAATACATTTCATTAAGCTTCTTCTCTGATTTCAGGGAGTGGGATTAATCTGGAAACAGGGCGTATGTATTCTTTACCCTGGAGAATGACCTTTGCACTGCAAACTTTTCCATCCTTTTCCAGGGTAGGTATCCTTCCAATCGGCCATGATGCTCGAGGATATTGAGGATCAACAATCATTACAACCTGACCTAAATCCAAATTCTCCTTGTCAGTCTCCCATTTTTCCCTGGTTTGAAGGTTTGGAAGGTTATGGCGGATGAAGGCTGTCCAAAAATGGTCAGCTAAGATCTGACTGTGGCGCCATTTTCTCCTGCCTAGAAGTTCACCTGAACAGTAGATTGCCTGAGGAAGAGAGGAGTCAGGCCGCCCCATCAGCAACATATTTGGTGTGACTGGGTCTGGATCAGCAAGGTCAGAGGAGATATATCCAAGAGGTTTTGAATTGAAAATGCCTTCAACCTTCTGTAAGGACGTGCTGCGGCCATGTCGTGCTCCAGCACATCACACAAATGTCATGAAAATTTCTCGATTATTGCCATATAAGACTTGTCATTGTGTTCAGGAAGGGACTCCTATCAGACCAATTGTTTATTCTTCTATTATTTTTATTTTGTTTATTAATAATTTGTTTTGCCTTTAATAGATATTAATAGCTGAAGAGAGAGAGAGAGAGAGAGAGAGAGAGAGAGAGATAGAGAGGTCGGATTTAGTTGGATTACGTGGGAAACCGAAGCTTCTTGAAGAAAATCCACAGCAACACGGTGAGCACTCTGTACTCCTCACAGCAAAGGGGGTCAAAGGCCGGAATTGAACTCTCACCTTATAGTTGCAAGGCCACAGTGTTAAACACTGAGGCACCTGTGTGGCCCTATGACACCTGATGTCAATTCAAATTTAGACCATACCGCTTATACAATTATTTACAGAGAGACCCAACAATTCCCACCATGAGCAAGCACTTGGCGACAGCGGCAAGGAAAAACTTCCTTTTAAGAGGCAGAAACCTCGGACAGACCCCGGCTCTAGGTGGGTGGCTGTCTGCCTCGACCAGTTGGGCACTTCCTGCTTCATGGGCAAAATAATAATATGTAAAGTTCTACCACCAACAAAACTTCTCTGAGTGAAACCGTTGACATTTCAGTTAGTACATGTGTGTCGTAACTGCCAAAGATTACTCTTTGCGTCCAGAGCAAGCAGTGTGGGGGTCAATCAGGACCTGCAAGATAAGAAAGCACAAAAACTCTGGTTCCTCTGTGCAACCAGATGACATCTGAGGGTACTTTTAAAAAAAAATTCTGATTAATAATTAAATTAATAACCATAACAACTAATATTAAACGTGTGTGAGTAGAAGAACCGTAACATAAAAAATGTCCCCCCAGGGATCAATAAAGTATTTTTGATTCTGATATATAAGCACATATATAGTATAGAGACATATAGACCTCCATATGATCACATTACGGGTGTGGCTGTATTAACCAGTAAGGGGACCCACTTTTTCTTTAAAGGTGACAAAACAGTCTCACCACCAGGTCCATTTAGTAGCTGTACTGGAGCTTTTGATTGTACTATAAGATCTTCATCAGCAGGTGGAGTTTGCCCCATTACATCTAGGGCTGCATAATTATTATTATTAATCAAAATATTAATGAAATCACAATAGGGTGAATCGTAAGAGATGTAATGTTTTGATGAAGGTAAAATGTGTGACAAAGCAGCACAAAAACATACAGACCCCCAAAAATTTCGTCTTGATTTTAATTATTTATTTTTGGTGAAAATTAAATTTGTGGTACAAAAATGATCATTCCCACATAATCGTGAATACCAATATCTGTCCAAATAATCGTTGAGATACCAGTTGTCTCCTTGTGGGGAGGAGGGCAAATACACTTGAAGATTGTAACAGCTGCCCCCGTATTTGTGCAGCAAATACATTTCATTAAGCTTCTTCTGATTTCAGGGAGTGGGATTAATCTGGAAACAGGGCGTATGTATTCTTTACCCTGGAGAATGACCTTTGCACTGCAAACTTTTCCATCCTTTTCCAGGGTAGGTATCCTTCCAATCGGCCATGATGCTCGAGGATATTGAGGATCAACAATCATTACAACCTGACCTAAATCCAAATTCTCCTTGTCAGTCTCCCATTTTTCCCTGGTTTGAAGGTTTGGAAGGTTATGGCGGATGAAGGCTGTCCAAAAATGGTCAGCTAAGATCTGACTGTGGCGCCATTTTCTCCTGCCGAGAAGTTCACCTGGACAGTAGATTGCCTGAGGAAGAGAGGAGTCAGGCCGCCCCATCAGCAACATATTTGGTGTGACTGGGTCTGGATCAGCAAGGTCAGAGGAGATATATCCAAGAGGATTTGAATTGAAAATGCCTTCAACCTTCTGTAAGGACGTGCTGCGGCCATGTCGTGCTCCAGCACATCACACAAATGTCATGAAAATGTCTTGATTATTGCCATATAAGGCTTGTCATTGTGTTCAGGAAGGGACTCCTGTCAGACCAATTGTTTATTCTTCTATTATTTTTATTTTGTTTATTAATAATTTGTTTTGCCTTTAATAGATATTAATATCTGAAGAGAGAGAGAGAGAGAGAGAGAGAGAGAGGTCGGATTACGTGGGAAACCGAAGCTTCTTGAAGAAAATCCACAGCAACACAGTGAGCACTCTGTACTCCTCACAGCAAAGGGGGTCAAAGGCCGGAATTGAACTCTCACCTTATAGTTGCAAGGCCACAGTGTTAAACACTGAGGCACCTGTGTGGCCCTATGACACCTGATGTCAATTCAAATTTAGACCGTACCGCTTATACAATTATTTACAGAGAGACCCAATAGTTCCCACCATGAGCAAGCACTTGGCGACAGCGGCAAGGAAAAACTTCCTTTTAAGAGGCAGAAACCTCGGACAGACCCCGGCTGTAGGTGGGTGGCCGTCTGCCTCGACCAGTTGGGCACTTCCTGCTTCTTGGGCAAAATAATAATATGTAAAGTTCTACCACCAACAGAGCTTCTCTGAGTGAAACCGTTGACATTTCAGTTAGTACATGTGTGTTGTAACTGCCAAAGATTACTCTTTGCGTCCAGAGCAAGCAGTGTGGGGGTCAATCAGGACCTGCGAGATAAGAAAGCACAAAAACTCTGGTTCCTCTGTGCAACAAGACGACATCTGAGGGTAGTAGCACAGAGCGATTTTTTTTCATTAAGGTTTAAAATGTGGGCGAACCGAAGCCTCTCGGAGTAAACCCTATGTCATTGAAGTTACTACGCGTGTATTTTTGTCTGCGTTTTTCCTAACCACCACCTCGAACCCGCCAAAGATTACTGTTTGCGTCCAAAGCGGGCAGTGAATGGCTTGGTCACAGTCTTTAAGACACGTGAGACAAATCTGTTCATGCCGGTCTTTTCATGTGGCGTCACTAGATGCTGTTGCTGCTTGGGCCCTAGTAATAATAATAACATTAGCAGTGGGGGTCAACCAGGAACTCTGGTTCCTCTGAGCGACCAGACAAACTCTGAGGCTAGTAGCACAGAGCGATCCACCAGACTTTAATTTTGTTGGTACTTAGGGTTTTTTTCATTAAGGTTTAAAATGTGGGTGAACCGAAGCCTCTCGGAGTAAACCCCATGTCATTTCAGTTACTACGCGTGTATTTTTGAGTGTGTTTGTTCTAACGCCTTGAAACCGCCAAAGATTACTCTTTGTGTCCAAAGTGTACTTAGGTTTTTTTCATTAAGATTTAAATGTGGGCGAACCGAAGCCTCTCGGAGTAAACCCTATGTCATTTCAGTTACTATGCGTGTCCTAACCACCACCTCGAACCCGCCAAAGATTACTCTTTGCGTCCAAAGCGTACTTAGGCTTTTTTTCATTAAGGTTTAATGTGGGCGAACCGAAGCCTCTCGGAGTAAACCCTATGTCATTTAAGTAACTACGCATGTATTTCTGTGTGCGTTTGTCCTAACGCCTTGAAACCGCCAAAGATTACTCTTTGTGTCCAAAGCGTACTTAGGTTTTTTTTCATTAAGATTTAAATGTGGGCGAACCGAAGCCTCTCGGAGTAAACCCTATGCTATTTCAGTTACTATGCGTGTCCTAACCACCACCTCGAACCCACCAAAGATTACTCTTTGCGTCCAAAGCAGGCGGTGAATGGCTTGGCCACGGTCTTTAAGAGACGTGAAAAGAAGCTGTTCACGCCAGTCTTCTTCTCTGGCATCACCAGATGGTTCTTAAGTGTCTCAGTTATGTATCTGTAAATAGATACATCCCGGGACAGCAGGCACATCTGCAAGATCCCTGCATCACCTGTCTTCTTGCACAACTCTTTGCGCACCGCCTTGGCCACCCTTTTGATATGATGGCCACTTGGCTTGACAGCAACGTTAGATCCTGCCATCTGTTCCCAAAGCAACTTCCCCAGTGTCTCGCTGATGGTTTCAATGTCTGTGCAAGTCAGACTAACGTTTAAATGTTTCTGACTTTCCATGACTTTTTGAAACAGTGCAACTGCCATAACCTTGCAGCTCATTTCGTTCCACTGATGGGCTGCTGGTGCTGCGGTCTCACCTACAGCTTCACCAGCCTCATCTCTGACAGCTGACACGACGGACTGAATGGAGGTGGAAGATGGTTCTTCTACAACCACAATCAAAGTGTCACCAGACTCATCTCGGCTTGGTGACTTGCCGGACTGAATGGGGGTGAAAGGGGATTCTACTATATCCACCAAAGTGTCACCAGACACATTTCGGCTTGGTGCCTTGATGGACTGAATTGGAGTGGAACGTGATTCTGGTTCAACAACCAACGTGTCACCAGCCTTAATACTTACAACGACCTCCGGAGCAATAGAAGCTGATCTTGACACAGGTGTCACACAGCCACTTTCTATGACTGAGGGGACAATTGTGGGCGATCGCTGGCTGATTACCCCCCTGATTTCCTTCACAGCCAGACTTGCGTGGTCCCTCTTCTTCTTGTGGAGCTTTAGCTGCTGGTTGAGCCAGTTTCGTATCTTCCTCATAAAGCTGTCAACTTCTCCCTGTACCTCAAACCTGAACTCCAAAGAGGGGTCCTGCTCAAGATGCTGTGAGACAATATCCCCGAGTTCAATGGCAGCCATGTTGTGTTGTCCACTGGATATTACCTCTGCGATTCTCTCGTACGGGCACTCGTCTTCGGCGCCATTATTTATGTCCTCCGCATTTAATGAAATTATGGTCTTCACCACCAGATCAGCCTCCTCCATTAGGTGACTCAGAGACCTCTTTTCTTCCGAGACGCAATTATACTTACGCCTCAGTTTTGTCACAAGGCCGAGTAGTGACCCCATGGCAAATTTTACCGCAAAAAACGCCTTAAGTTTATCTCCCACTGTTTTCCAATAGGATAACTTTATAGATTCAGCCACTGATTCCGGCACTGTACCATCTAATTTGATTTTAAGGTCTTCAATTATTTGTTTGACTATCAAAAAAGCCATCTTGTTTGTGTCCCGGGAGGAGCCGGACTCAAACTCTTGACATTCTTCATCTGAAATATTAACGTTATCACTAATTGGGGTAATGCTTTTTGCCTGTTCTTCCAGGATATTTTTCACAGCTTCTCTTGTTTCAATGACGAAGCTCGTTATTGGCAGAATGTCCATCTCATCCACAAAGGGAACTACAGGGGTCTGTGAAGACTCCCCGGTTTCAATTGGCGTGGTGCCCTCCTCACCTGTACAGTTCTTCAACATTCTCGCCACATGTCGGACCATGGTCTTCAGTCTGTGCGTGAATGATGGTGAGACGGGAGGACTTTTCCCTTTATTGCTGCCTCCAATACTTCCAGAGGCATTGGAGAGCTCATTTACTCGCTCAGTGACCTCTTTAACCACAGCGTTGGTCACCTTCTCCACGCTTCGGCAACTGACTCTGTCCCCGGTTGCCTCCGTGAAGGCCTGTAATATTGCATCTCCTAGAAATCTGCGAACGTCATCTTCGGATATGCTGCTCTTCTCTTCAGACCCAGAAGAGCTTTTAGAGGATTTGTTTCTCCTCTTGAGTTCGCTCCGTTCAAACATCTCTTGAATTTGTATGAATAACATATTTACAATATCCACACACAATTCAGTAATTACATCCTCTGGGGTGCTGTCTTGAGACCCGCCTTGCTGCTTCGACAACTGTATGTTTGTCAACTTTTCCAGGCTCTGTTGGATAAGTACGCGAAAACTCTCCATTCTAGCTTGATCCATTTGGCTTGGTGACTTTATGGACTGAATCGGAGTGGAACGTGGTTCTGGTTCAACAACCAACGTGTCACCAGCCTTAATACTTACAACGACCTCCGGAGCAATAGAAGCTGATCCTGACCCAGGTGTCACACAGCCACTTTCTATGACTGAGGGGACCTCTGTGGGCGATCGCCTGCTGATTACCCCCTTGATTTCCTTCACAGCCAGACTTGCGTGGTCCCGCTTCTTCTTGTGGAGCTTTAGCTGCTGGTTGAGCCAGTTTTGTATCTTCCTCATAAAGCTGTCAACTTCTCCCTGTATCTCAAACCTGAACTCCAAAGAGGGGTCCTGCTCGAGATGCTGTGAGACAATATCCCCGAGTTCAATGGCAGTGCTGCTGTGTTGTCCACTGGATATTGCCTCTGCGATTCTTTCGTCTTCGGTGCCATTATTTATGTCCTCTGGATTTAATGAAATGATGGTCTTCACCACCAGATCAGCCTCCTCCATTAGATGGCTCAGAGACCTCTTTTCTTCCAAGACGCAATTATACTTACGCCTCAGTTTTGTCACAAGGCAGAGTAGTGACCCCATGGCAAATTTTACCGCAAAAAACGCCTTAAGTTTATCTCCCACTGTTTTCCAATAGGATAACTTTATAGATTCAGCCACTGATTCCGGCAGTGAACCATCTGATTCGATTTTAAGGTCTTCAATTATTTGTTTGACTATTGAAGAAGCCATCTCGTCTGTGTCCTCAGAGGAGCCGGACTCAAACAATTGACATTCTTCATCTGAAATATTAACATTATAACTAATTGGTGTAATGCTTTTTGCCTGTTCTTCCAGGATGTTTTTCACAGCTTCCGTTGTTTCAAAGATGAAGTTCGTTACTGACAGCATGTCCGTCTCATCCACAAAGGGAACTACGGGGGTCTGTGAAGACTCCCCGGTTTCAATTGGCGTGGTGCCCTCCTCACCTGTACAGTTCTTCAACATTCTCGCCACATGTCGGACCATGGTCTTCAGTCTGTGCGTGAATGATGGTGAGACGGGAGGACTTTTCCCTTTATTGCTGCCTCCATTACTTCCAGAGGCATTGGAGAGCTCATTTACTCGCTCAGTGACCTCTTTAACCACAGCGTTGGTCACCTTCTCCACGCTTCGGCAACTGACTCTGTCCCCGGTTGCCTCCGTGAAGGCCTGTGATATTGCATCTCCTAGAAATCTGCGAACGTCATCTTCGGATATGCTGCTCTTCTCTTCAGACCCAGAAGAGCTTTTAGAGGATTTGTTTCTCCCCTTGAGTTCGCTCCGTTCAAACATCTCTTGAATTTGTATGAATATCATATTTACAATATCCACACACAATTCAGTAATTACATCCTCTGGGGTGCTGTCTTGAGACCCGCCTTGCTGCTTCGACAACTGTATGTTTGTCAGCTTTTCCAGGCTCTGTTGGATAAGTGTACGAAAACTCTCCATTGTAGCTTGATCCATTTTGTCTGTTAGTATCCTTTGATTCGAAATCTTGAAGAATCGGTGGTAAAGGTGTTTGTGTCCTTGTGAAAGTCTCCTGAAGAATGTGAACTGAACCAGGTTGATTGGGAGCCTATATCTATATTTTCTGACAGAATGTTCGCCGTTGTATCAAAGCAACATTTTATTGGCTTTGTTCTTTTGATGACAACATTCTGATGACATCACAGCGAAAGACCAAAGGGATTTAAAAAAAAACACAACATTGCAGCATTGAAACAATTTAAAAATAAACACGTACGTTTTGCCAATAATTGATTGATTTGGTCTCGTACTTTTTTTAAAAATTCTGATTAATGATTAAATTAATAACCATAACATCTAATATTAAACGTGTGTGAGTAGAAGAACCGTAACAAAAAAAAATTCCCCCAGTGATCAATAAAGTATTTTTGATTCTGATATATCCAATCCAATCCAATCCAACTTTATTTGTTAAGCACTTTAAAAACAACCAAAGTTGACCAAAGTGCTGTACAGGAGAATAAATAAGACATCATAAATGTAAACAGTGATGGTGATGATGAAGACCACTGTGAGGAATATAGACAGTGATGGCGACAACACTGGAAAGTTCCCGTGGCAGACAACACGGACAAAGTCCGACGGCGACGAGCTCGATGTCCGGGCTGCAGACGCTCTTTCACACAGTCGTGCCCTTATATATAAGCACATATATAGTATATAGGCCTATATAAAGACAAATAGACCTCTATATGATCACATTACGGGTGTGGCTGTATTAACCAGTAAGGGGACCCACTTTTTCTTTAAAGCTGACAAAACAGTCTCACCACCAGGTCCATTTAGTAGCTGTACTGGAGCTTTTGATTGTACTACAAGATCTTCATCAGCAGGTGGAGTTTGCCCCATTACATCTTGGGCTGCACAATTATTATTATTTATCAAAATATTAATGAAATCACAATAGGGTGAATCGTAAGAGATGTAATGTTTTGATGAACGTAAAATGTGTGACGAAGCAGCGCAAAAACATACAGACCCCCCAAATTTTTGTCTTGATTTTAATTATTTATTTTTGGTGAAAATTCAATTTGTGGTACAAAAATGATCATTCCCACATAATCGTGAATACTAATATCTGTCCAAATAATCGTTGAGACACCAGTTGTCTCCTTGTGGGGAGGAGGGCAAATACACTTGAAGATTGTAACAGCCGCCCCCGTATTTGTGCAGCAAACGTTTCATTAAGCTTCTTCTCTGATTTCAGGGAGTGGGATTAATCTGGAAACAGGGCGTATGTATTCTTTACCCTGGAGAATGACCTTTGCACTGCAAACTTTTCCATCCTTTTCCAGGGTAGGTATCCTTCCAATCGGCCATGATGCTCGAGGATATTGAGGATCAACAATCATTACAACCTGACCTAAATCCAAATTCTCCTTGTCAGTCTCCCATTTTTTCCTGGTTTGAAGGTTTGGAAGGTTATGGCGGATGAAGGCTGTCCAAAAATGGTCAGCTAAGATCTGACTGCCTTCAACTTCGATCAGGACTGTGTGTAGGACTGTTTCTATTGTTGGTTGGTTTCCTAGTGCAACACTGAAGGCAATTTTTATTGATTTTATCTCTCGTTCCCAGCTTCTACCGAAATGTGGGGCAGATGGAGGCTTGAATTGGAAGTTCACTTGTGTTTGTGCCAATTTCTGTCTTAAGTCTGGTGCCATGACCTGGAAGACATTTTGCAGTTTTGACTCTCCTGCTCTGAAATTAGTCCCACAGTCAGAGAGAAGTTCAAAAGGACAAATCTTCTGAAGGCCATTAAGAATGTGTCTGCATTTGAAGAGTATGCCCCCACCTTTTCTCTGTGTGGCGTCCGACTTTCACCGTGAAAGTGCCAGTCTATGCCTGTTGACCAGAAAGGGGGCTTAAGCAGTCTAAGACGGGCTGGAGGAAGGTCTGCCATTTTGGGAATGACTGGATTAGCTCTCCATCTCTGACAGTCTTGACACTGGTGTTGATGCTGGCCAATGGCTTGGCGATCACACAGGATCCAGTACCTGCGTCTCATTTCCACAAGGACACATTCAGGGCCTGGGTAAATATTCTGGAGACAGGGAAAGTAGTTTGCTACTCTTTAGTATGGCTTTATCAGTTCTGAGGGCATTGATTTTCTCAGGGAAACACTCTGATTGGGCCCTTTGCAGAAGATGCTTTTCTGAGTTTATATAGCATTTGGCTGTATTTAAGTTCTGATCCGCTGCCCCATAAAGCACATTTTTTGTTTCTTCTATCAAATCATCCCAGTTGCTGTACTTGTTTAGATCAGGGAGGTTTGTGTCATTTGATATCACTGTACCACAGAACATGGATTTCCTAAATTCCTCAACAGGCTCTGATTCAGTTGGCACACATGGGTTGACTGGCCAGCTGTTGGTGTTCAGCAAGAGGAATGGAGGGCCTTGATTTCATCTGTGTTGCTGAGAAAGTTCTAGGAGGGTTTTGCCCCGTGTAATGTCATCTGCTGGATTACTGTTCGAGTCAACGTATCTCTAGCTCTTTGTGTCAGTCAGAATATCAGTAATTCTTGCCAACAAACACTTTGTAGCAACAGGAGTCATATGTTAGCCATAGTCATATGTTTGTATATTATAATATCTAGGCCCTAGACCATTTGGGGATTTCCCTTGATGCACTGAGCTCCTCTCTTCCTCTCTCTCTCTTTTTGCACTCATTAATGTCCCATTAATGCATGTTACTAACTTCACTTCTTCCCCAGAGTTCTTGTGCTCAGGAAAATCTATCTAATATTAGATGCCACATGAATAGAACAACTGACAATAAGAGTAAAATAAACCCATGAACTGATCCAGAATTTAACATTCCCTCCAGAACTGGAAATATTTGCCAAATACAAGAAAAGGTGCCTCAAAATCTTCAAACACATACCTGAAGTTTTGAACTAAGAACTGTGATAACTGATCAGGGAATAATGTTCACAATAACAAAATACACGTCTATAAAGATAAACTGAGTTGTGTGTCTGATATTATAGATAGATAGATAGATAGATAGATACATACAGGAGCAGTTTATTATTAATAATTCATTGTGCCATCACCCTCTGTTGTTTGGCGTCTGACGTGCTGCTGCTTGTCAATATCCAGCTGACTGTCACTCTGTCAGGACTGCTCTGTCAGCAGTCACCAGCGAAGCTTTAAAGTTCGACTTTGTGAAATTCAATCTCCTTAATTCAGTTACAAACAAAAAACGCTGTGTGTGTGTGTGTGAGTTAGACTGATAGCTGCTGCCAATAATTGATTGTAAAATATAAAACAATGGATATCAAATATCGTGTTGTCTACTTTTATTATGATTGATGTGATGTGGATATTCCAGTTTTGTTTATTAGGCTAACCTAACCCTTAGAGTCCATCATGATTCATTTTACTTAGATTTTTCTGTTCGATTATGTTTGGTAGTAGTAATACGTAGAGGCAGTAACAGTATCCTGAGTTTCACAGCACTGATTCTGATTTCTCATTTTGATACTGAACATTACACTATTCAACACTATTGTAATGGAATAATTTTACTATTAATGTATTCGGAAAATGCACAAAGAATTTAGGATGGTTTACTCCAATTTAAACTTTACTATATTAATATAATAACAATTTTCACATAGACACCAAATCGTACAACAGAAGTGGAATCAGAAATTTCAAAAATTATGACAAATATTCCAACCGCTCTATATTATTTTACGATGCGCTGTCGCATTTTTTAAATCCTCCTCCCTCCAAAATACCTTTCATACAGTCCCTAAAATTCATGAGCAAAACAAGGAACCTCAAACTTACTGACATGAAAATGGTCAGATGTCAAAGAGTATTTGATTGTTTTTTGATTTTTATAGACTTCAGTCTTCAAAAAGTCTTATGAATCTTATCACAGTAAACTTGTATTACATACATTGTGTGGACAATAACTCTAATAAGCAGGTCCCTACAAGGTAATATAGATAGATATTACATTTTTAGGATTAATGTTAATGTTTAATTAATGTTTGCAGTGTCCCAATTCTATACTACATACTACACAGTATGTATATTAATCTTAATAGTGTTTCTGCTTTCAGTATATAAGAGAACCACACACTTAACTGACAGGTTGAAATAATACAATAGTACAATAAATCAAACTTAGTTCAAAATGTTTTTCCCAAGATTATATAGTTATTTTTTGTTCCTGGAGCTGTTTCACTACCATCCACAATTAGTTTTACTTTATTCCAACTGTTAGCCGCTTTGCATTGTGAAAGAATATTCAACATGATACAGACAGAGTTCATGCTACTATAAATGTACTGTCACAGACCATTTTAACATAAAAGCACATATACAAGACCCCATAGGACAAATGGAAAATGAAGAATATTTCATGCAATACAATATTTTAACATTTCTAATTAGAAAATTCAAATGAATGTTTCTATCATGAAATAGAAGAAAAACACAGAAACCCCCCACAGAGCGTTATTGTGTGTGAAGCATTGTAACTCCTCTCCAACCTTCCTCAACCCCGAGCCTCTGAAGGATTACGGCCCAAAATCCCTCGTCATTGTTTTTGATGATCACACCAGCTCAGAGAGAGACAGAGAGAGAGAGAGAGAGAGAGAGAGAGAGAGAGAGAGAGAGAGAGACTCAAGCTCAGATGTTGTGGGACCCGGAGGTTTCACCACTATACATCCCTGCCTGTACCGAGGCAGAGCCCCACTGTGACTGACACAAAGATGTGGGCTCTGTGTGTGTGAGACTGGGCACGTCCAAAGCAAATTACACAGACAAAAGAGGAATCAAGGAGGCACCAAATGAATGGTGTCTTTTTGTTTTTGCTCGTCAAAAGACAGACAGATGGTCTAACTGAACTTGAAGCCCGCTGGACATTTTTTATTTTGAAATGGTACTGTATGTTGAAGAGGAGGCTTTGAGATAACCTGATGGAGCGTCAATCAAAGGTCAAAGAGCTTGAAAAAAATTAAGCTAACACTGGTTAAAGTGTGCAAGTTTAAGTCCATCAAATTTGATACATTCCTATATGTTAGTATTACCAAATGGAAATATCTGTAGCCTATTTATTTCACTCAAATTTGCTGTGACAAGTGAATTTCCCCATTGTGGGATTAATAAAGTTATCTATCTATCTTTATTTGGCAGCTATAGTCACAAGTTGCTGTACAGATTCCAATTTAACATAAAAATGTGACTTTATAAGTTCATAAAAAGCAGTGTCTATAGTTGGTTTGTCACATTTCAGATGTCTATGAGTTGTAAGCAGTTATACCAAAGAGACAGTTTCCCTTTAAAGGTTTAAAGTGTGTGAACAGGTCTTTCATGTGCATATTCTTTCTGCATATGTGAAATAAAGACTTTTTTAGTTCCAGAGGGAGCTGTGCCAACTTTCATATTGCCTCAAGTGATCACTCAGAAGATTAAAAGTTTGAATTAAAAGAAATCTAGCAGTGTGGAGATTGAAGACATGGGCTTACCAGATCTTTGTAGCCATAGTGTGGTAAAGACTATGGTTGTATTCAAAACCACATACTATACTAGCAGTATACACTGATTTGTCCAAAATGCACAAAGAAAGCAGTCTGCAAACACGACGCAATCTGCAGTATGCCAAAAATACCCCAAAGTTGTACTGATCTCCAGTATTCATCGTCTCTGTTCTGCTGCACTGATTTCCATACTTTTACTGTTCATTGTTATATTGTGATGTAATTTATATCGTTGATAAAATATTAGTCACAGGGGGCATTTTTCTGCTGAATGAGTGCTTTCTCATTTTTCTGTAAAAGAGTTATTGACTGATTTAAAAAAGGATCAAAATCAATGCAGCAGAGAGTTTTCAGCCACAAAAGGCTTCATACAACTTCTTTCTTCTGTTCTTCAAAAAGGCATAAACAGTCTTTGATGTGTGAAATCGTTTTTTCCCTGTAAGTTTTTACTGATTATACTTTTCCTAGAATTCTAAATTCAGGACTTTCTCTTGTAATGGCGTGTTTTCAGATTGTTCCGATTTGAGTGCTTCCTCTGCTACTGATTTCTACAACTCACATAATTAATCATAAATGCCTTCTGCCATATTTCTCATATCTTGTTCAGCTGGTTCGATGTGTTTCTGAAAATGTTTTCCTTGCTGGACATATTGTTTTCTGATTCCACGCCAGCCTGAGCGACGGTGCTGCTGGTTTAGTTCAGGGTTCAAGCGGTCGTCACACTCTTCAGCACAATGGGGCTGTCTGTTTACTTGTACAATGCAATTCTTGTGGAGCTAAAATCCCCCCCTCCCAACCCCAAAAAAAACTTGACACCCAAGCCTCTACCACGCTGTTTGCTTGAACACACTGGCAGAGAAACTGCCACGGCTCTGGTGTTCGGGCCTCGACAGGAGCTTTAAGAAGAGGACAAGCTTTTTTTTCTCACATGAATAATGATGTAACAGAAAGTGAGGAGAAGTAAAGGGCCTCCAGGCAAAGCTGTTGCTCAATATGAATTCTCCTCGCGGCCAAACCTTTCGCCTGTGACGGGCGTGAGGCTTTTTGTATCGTTGGCATGACAACCTCTCAGCTAATGGCACAGCCAGGCCCATTGTGTCGCTCATTGTCTGTTTGACGCCTTTGCACACAGCTGCAGGCATGTGCAATTTGGGGTCCAATTTTGACAGATTGCACGCTGAACAAGGCAGCGTGGAGCCTCAGAAAGGTTAATTCAGTCAGAGGGCCACATGGAGGACGAGGGCAGTTTAGTTAAATTGATTCAAATGCATCTTTATCCAGATGTCAGATTGTACATGCTGTTATTTAACTGTCTGGACAGCAGGTCACTTTATTTTAAACACATTTCAACAGTGAACACAGGCACTCATTCATTATGATTCATGTATTTTTGTTAGATATTTTGGTTACATTATCTAGTTATACTTAAGAGTGTTTAAATTGTCACTAATAGTTTGTAAATGGTTCATTCATGTTCATAGCGCAGTAATAAGGCATTAATAAGGCAAACTTTGGTTTGTGTCTTGGGTTTCCTCCTCATTAACTTAAGAGCAAGTTTCTGTTCCACTCAGGTCAAAAAGAGTCAAGTCATTGTGACTCTGTGACAGCAGCATGGGCAGTTGGATTGACAACGTTAGGCAGTGACTTCCAGTTACTGAAGAAGGTACCGTATATGGACGCTGATCATAGCGTTCTTCAGATTTTACATATTAGTTAGATATTCGCTACGAAACACAAAAAAATAGAGAATGGAGAAATAGAGTAATGTGCTGTGTAATACTATTATACCAGCTTGCTATCATAATCAATAGTTGCATGTCATTATTTAATCATCACAGACCAGTTATTATATTTGTGAAAATTGATTTTGATTAGTAACTGAACACCACTGGCGTGTGTATTTGATGACCTGGGAAAGAGATGTTGCATCTAGAGATAAAATGGCTCATTCTCAGGTAACAAATACACAATAAGTCCAATATTCAGGCGATTATACAGTAATTTGTGTCAGTAAATCCTCCTCAGTCTTACACATGGGACCTTTAATAAATATGAATTCATGTCTTTGTGTGGTACACTTCTTAGGACAGCTTGCATTCACACATGTGCATATTGTAGTGAGACGCCACCGCAGTGAAGGCAACTTGTTTTACTTCTGGTACTTCCCTGGATTTGTGTATTGTGGTGAGAAAACTTCCTAGCAAATGTTTTGGATTCAGGAATGCAGAGTCTGAATAAGACTTGATAGAACACTCTCCTGTTGTGATTAGTTTAATAAGAAGTGACATTTCTACATTTAAAAAAAACCCTGGCTTCTTGCTGCTTTTAAACAAATATTTCTATCCATCTGTCTGCCCTCACGGTGACCACAGATTGGTGTGATACCCACTGGACTTCAGCCCTGCACATCGATCCCCAGTGCTCAGACTTGACTGTCAGCTGAATCCTGACAGCAGCTGCAAACTCCACAAACGAAGTAAAAAAAGAGGAAACGAGAGGCTCGTCTCATCTGTTTAGTCAAACACACAAAGATCTGGGAACACGAGGGGAAACTGCTCTAAACAATCTGACAGAGACGCCCAGACAGCCGGCGCTGCATTATTCATCACAGCCAGAGAGGAAAACATCGCTCTTTTTATCTTTTTCAATCACAGTCAAATGTCAGAGCAAATATTCAAAAGCGGCTTCATTTATCGAGTTGGTTTAATGCTGAGGAACTCACGGCTTAACTCACTTTACTTCAAATGCCCACCTGAACTATCTGTCACCCTGCTTTTAGCCACAAAAAAAACTAATTCATTTTGATTATTCTGTTAGAGATTTTCCATCCAATGATTTTAATTTGCAACAAGCGTCCTGCAGTTTTGATTTATTCATGGATCAGCAGTTTTGGATTTCAAACCGTCGTCTCCACCTGATCAAAGCAGTAAAGACAATCCAGTGAGAAAGCCATCAGAAAGTTTTCACAGGTCTGAAACTATTTTGTAAAACTATGTGACTTTTAGATAACTGGTATCACTTTGGATCAGCAGATATTTATCCCTGAATGTCCTGACAAACATCCAGTAGGTGTTCTAATGCCTCATTTATTTTTCTTATCATTTAATTAGATCAGGTGACTTTGTAAAGTAGTGTGTAATTTCAGACATGGAATAAACTGTGAGGTGATTTCACACATAACTCACAAACATAATCCTATTTTTATGCCACTGCGCAATTCTGAATGGTAGTCGGATGTGTTTTAAATTCAGAAACGTGATTTATAAGGAAGATGAGGTGATTAAACTGAAAATAAGTTCACTTAACATACTTATGGATATCAGCATTTTATTTTGTATTCATCCTTTATTCAACCAGCAGTTATTTTTAGGTATAAATAAAGTTCAGTACAGGTACACATAAAAAAGAAATATAACTATATATATATAGTTCTATTTCTTTTTTTACACACACACACACACACACACACACACACACACACACACACACACACACACACACACACACACACACACACACACACTCTATACTACTACTTTACTATATATAAAACCAACATAAGATGTCTTAGTAAGGTGTTGGGTTGCTATGTGCCACCAGAATGGCTTCAGTGCACCTTGGCATTGATTCTACAAGTCTCTTTTAAACCCAACAGATACAGGACACCGGATTAATAAAGTAAATTATTTTATTTATAAACTTGCTTAGACAGGGGAAAAGTCTCTGGGCGGACTGAGACTGGGCAAGAAGAGAGTGGGAACCAGGTGGGGTTGGAATGGTAGACGGGCCAGAACACAAAAAAGGAAGGAAAGCTGAGGAGATGAAGTCCAGAGAGCTGGATTCGACAACAAAGCCAAGTGAGTGATGGTGGAAAACACAGGAGGGAGTCATGCCAGGGAACTGCAGGCAGAGAACCGGACTGACCAGGAGCAAGTAGAAGAATATAAAAAGAGCTAAATCTACTAGAGCACTTAGGAAAGGAATTACTTATTAAATAATATATGTATTTTTTTTAATGAAATAAATCAATTTGAAAAACACATCAAAATACAAAATATTGAATAAAAACACTTACTATGGGTACACCAAAATGTAATATAACCGTAGCACACGCATACATCCATGATTAGCTATGAATGTAGGAGAATCAAGTCTATTGGAGAGAAGACCTCAGCATGGTTGTTCTCTCCTAGACTTTCAGAACAATATAACTTATATACCATCAAGTATATACTAGAGTGCTACCATAGATCAATAGTTCTTTGATCTGACAGTGTCAACAGATTCTTTATCAGACATCCTCATACCATAAAAACACTAACCACTAACCCGAACTCAATACATCGATCACTCCATCTAAAACGTTCATCTCCCACATGAGCTATATCATGATGGTAAGAAAGTAAGCGGAGGTAAAATGCATGGTTCAATAACACTGCAGTCTTGAATCCAAACAGGAAATATTGGAAAGAAAACCAAGAGTATCACTTTTCCACCAAATTAGCTCTGGTTCTTGAACCGGATTACGTTCAGGATTCAACAACTGTCAACAATAAATAATCTTTTTAAGAATAAGCCTGCCTTCTGCCATGCGTCCGTAGCTGAAAAGGGTACTGTACTGTAACATTGGTCGTAACGGCAGTACTTAGAGAGCCTAATATTTTCTGAGATGGCAGGCATTAGGTTTTGGAAACACCATAGAGGCTGGACATGTGACTGAGCAAACAGAGTCCAGGATCTGGCAGCGTTGAGGAAAGAACCAGGTATTTGAAGCAGAGCAGGATGATTATGATGGCTGGCAGCTGGTGGCCTGACACCCACACACCTGACTCCTACAATCACACACACACACACACACACACACACACACACACACACACACACACACACACAGAGCGAGGGGAAGGGAGGGGCAGAGAGGCTGCCAGCTAGGCAGAAGTGAAGGGCTTGATATGGCTTTCTAAAATCTCCCATAGGAGTTTAGTTGGGTTGAGATCTGGTGACTGTGAAGACCAATAGCATATGATTCCCATCGTTTTCATACTCATAAAATCAGTAACTCATCCTGGAAGAGACCACTCCTGTGAGAGTAGAAATGTTTCCTCACAGGATGCAGAAACTATACATTTACTGACCCGCCTTCAGTAGGAATGAATTAACCACAAACATTTGTTTTGGCCATTTTATAGGATTTACTGACAATAAGAAAAACAGAATAATACCAACCTTATTTTTTAAAAGAAAAACTCAACAAGAGACAGAAAACCCAATAGTGGCCAAGTTTAATTTTAGAAATATAACCCCTTGCAGGTCCCTTCAGGAGCAGGTTGTCTCGACACCTCAAAGGTTGAAGGCTGAAAACCATCCACACCAAAGTTTTTTTTTTTTTTAACGGCAGCAGGTTTGTTTATAATGAGCTCGCCGGGTATCTTTCTACCACCTACAGAAAACTTTACTCTCTGAAAATGTCACACATTAACAATAACCTAGATTTGTCCTTTCTCCACGTTTGCTTTGGGATATCGACTGTATTTGGGTGTGACTTCTATTTCGCAGAGGTCACACCCTTCTTTCTGCAGCTGACATCAGACATTAAAGTAGAGTAGTGGGTGTGTGTGTGTGTGTGTGTGTGTGTGTGTGGGCCGGTGTAAATTATTCAACACTGGTGGGTTTCTCTCAGGGCGGATGGAAGTAAAAGCAGAGCATCTTCTTCTTCTTCTTCCCTCCGCTGACCCGCTTAGTGCCATCAGCAGCTCCCAGCGTGCAGCTGGGCCGCATTAATTATTCATCATTATAACTCTGTGAAAGGTATACAGAGGCCTTCAGCTCTCTGTCTCTCCCTCTTTATCGCTCCCTCTGTCCCTCTCTCCCACAATCAGCCTCGCTCCCTCAGAGCAAATAAGAAGCTTCTGCAGTAAAAAGCCAATCGTTTTAAATTTACTGATTTAATTCTTGTGCTGTACAGATGTGAAAGGCTGAAAATTAGCAGAATAAAGCAAGAAAATTGTGACATTTGTCTCCATTAGCTGGCTGCAACATTCACACGTTTTAGGACTTTTTCTTTTTTTAAAGGATTAGTTCAACTAAATTACAAAAACACATATTCTTTCCTTACAGTACATCTAAGTAAGCACATATATGAGGAACTTGTACTTTACTTTTGATGCCAATTTATACTTTTGTATCTAATTTGCACAAAACAAACGTAGACATATGTTTTTTATTAATTAAACTAATTTCTGTCTAATGTTTAGGCAAATAAAACAACTTGGTTAACGTTGGGAAAAGATTCTGGTTAAAGGAAACCAGTAGTTGTAGTAGTAGTTGGTAGTGGATCTCTTATGTAACAGGAGTTTTATGGAGTTGTGACGTCTACGTCTTCTTTTCCTCCTCAGCAGCAACAACAGTTATTATTTGCACAACCACAAGAGGTCACTTGTTAGGATGATGTAAATACTAATTCTATAGTTTTTCTGGTGAGGACAGACTTGAAAACTGACATTAAATCTCAGAGATGTCTTTAAAAATGGGCAAAAACACAATTTTTGTAAATGGGAGCAAACCAACCTTTTACTTTTAAGTTGGTCCTTGGTTCATTTAGGAATTTAGGAACTTTATTTTGGGCTACTTTACACTGTTTGTTTGGTTTGTTGGTTGGATACAACAACCATTGTGAAGGTGTGATGGCATTTGTCACTAGTTTCAGAATTCTTTACAAATCACACAATAAATTGTTCAAATAGAAAATAATTATTAGTTCCAGTTTTATACAAAACAGTTTAAAATGAGCACGTCAACTAACCACAACAGTAAAATCTTTACGCCTTTACATTAATGCGTGACTTGTTTCTTTGTATATAGGCGTTGTGACTCACTGTCTTGAATTTACAGTCATAATTGTTAGTATGTCTACTGGTGTGGTGGAAGTTTCAGAGGCAGATACCTCAAAATGTTGGCATATAAAAGATATAAAATACACTTTAAAACCAGATTAATTTAAGAAAAACAATTGTTGAAACTGATTACATCAAAAACATGTTGAACTAAACTAAATATTGTAGGTTAAAAAACATTCTCAATCAACTAGTTTTAGTAGTTTTAAGTGAAACTGACCTAATTTGTAATTGTATTTACTTAATCAACAATATTTTTCAACTTAAAAGATTAAATTTGTGTTACTTCAAATGTTCAATGTAATCTGTTTATTTAAAATAAATTATTGCATTACGGTGTAGCATTTTATATATCAATACAGCTGAAACCCCCCCAAAATAAGCAACTTTTTCAATAAACTAGTTTATATTTATGGTCTTTCTCTTGCGTGACAAGCTGAGTAGTAAGGTGACACATGTATGACCGTGATGCAAGAGGATTTGACTTCTGGGAGGACACAATCTTCTTATTCACATTCTCTGTATGTGTGTCTGCCCCCCCGCCCAGAGCCACTGTAATCCTGTGGTCTGCAACTGTAATCCACACACACACACACACACACACACACACACACACACACACACGGTTCAGTATCTCAGGTCTAATGCAAGAGCGAATAATCTATCATGAGCTGTATCTAACCTTTATCATAGAGGGATAAATATATGACCCACACACACACACACACACACACACACACACACACACACACACACACACACACACACACACACACACACACACACACACACACACACACACACACACACACACACACACACACACACACACACACAGAGAGAGAGAGAGAGAGGAGGAGGTCTTGTAAATACACATTCATGTTTATTACCATTTACTATTTACATAAGACTATAGATTGTTAGACTTTTTGACATAGACTTTTCATTTAAAACATTCATGTTTTTACCCCCCCCACAATCCCTTTTTCCTGTCAAAAGAAAAAAGTAATTCATATCCAATAGTAACAACTGTACAAAGACAGCCTGGTAGGTACAATAATTTACTTAAAAATTCTTCTTATTTTAGTCAATGCAAATCATGTGACAACAAAAACAACAGCTCAAGAGTTCCCATCACGACAATATTTTATCTTTTTCTCCCACAGCGGAGCCGAGTGATCACAAATGACTAGAGCTCGTATGTACATGCACTAAAGTGCTAGTGTTTCAAAAGGCATGCAAATATTGGACTGATATTTGTACAACTGCCTTCCAAATATGCATAAGGTTATTCAGTTTGTCGTCACCCACCTTCTACGATTACAGAGCCAAACATTCACCCCCAACGTAAAAATAAATAAATTACATTAGCATCAGAAATGACATCATGTGTCTCCGCTTCAGACCCGATGAAGCAGAAGGTTTTTTTGTTTGTTTGTTTGTTTGTTTTGCTTGTGTTGTCTTTTTCCTCCTTGAAGCTAAACAGAAAAGTCAAGCTTCAAAGGGAGGCAACACAAAGATGAGAAGTATGCTCTTATTGAAAAAAAAAAACCCAAAACTTTTAACATGAATTGATGCAGGACAACGTAAATGTAAAAAAATAAAATAATAAAATAAAAGCGTAAACAGATGAGAAAAAAAAAAATGGTGTAAACTTCATACAAATGCAAACAGCTGACCTACACCTGAAGGTTCAGAATTATGACTAAAATATACATATATGTATTAAATACATATATACACACACATGTGGGGTGATGAGTAACTCAAGTGTGTGCAGGCACCTCTTATGGAAATGTAGTTTTATGTCTTTTTTTGGATGATATTACAGTACATTCCAGGTTCTTCTAGAGAAGTTCTGGTTCCTCGATGGTCAGCTGGTGCTACTGGGTGGATCTTGAACCCTCCCTCCCCCCTTTCTGGCTCCGTCTCTTGGGAGTCTCTAGATCTGGTGGGGGGGGGTTGGGGTCTCTGAGGTACTGGGTCTTTTAGGCTGAGGTGGAGGAGGGTGAGAGGAGGTAGAGGACGGCCTCACGCTGGCTCCTCGCCCTCCAGGATGGTCTTCCGGTGTCCCGGCGGCGGGAAGGTGAACCTCCTCTTCGAGCCCTCGCTCCACTTGGGGGAGGAGGAGGGGGAGTGGGCGGCCCAGCGCGAGGGGGGTCGGCGGTTGGCCGGGCGGGCCGGTCTCAGGAAGTGGGAGTCCAGGGGTGGAGCCACTGGAGAGCGAGGCAGGTCCTGCAGATGACAAGGAGCTGTCAGAGAAAGGGGGGGGGAGCAACAAGGCGTCCGTGGCTGGTTGGCGCCGAAAGAAACAGGAAGTGAAAGACTTAAACTGAGAAATATAAATGAAAGGAAGTGAGAGAAGAATGAGCAGGAGGGGGACAGGTGTATAAATGATGAAAGTAAAGTGATTAATCTTCCACTTTAAAGCCCCTACAAGGAACTTTTTTTGTGTTGATTCTGGCGGCCCCTGTGGACAGAAGCGGTAGTGTTTCTACCGTCTCGTCTCATTGATTTCAAGGGGAATCCGACCTGCTGGAAAGCGGTAACAGTAACTATGTAGAAAAAGCTGTTTATGTAGGTCATATAGAGGCATCAGTATCAAATCGAGACCAGATAAAAACTCCTTGTAGTACGATTAAACAAAAAAAGGAGGGAGAAATGTGTCAAAACGGATAAAGTCAAGAAGGAATGTTATTTTCTTGACTTTCTACGAGCACAATTTTTAAAATAGATTTCTTAAAAACTTCTTAAACAAATCTAGCCATGTTTTATCATATTCAGTTACATCTTTTATCACCAAATCAAAACCTAAGGGCAACAGGCTGCAGTCTCTAATGTTTTGTTCCCCTCATGTAGAGTATGTGAGGGACAAAAGATCAGAGACGGCTTTGAATAGATGAAGAGCTGATGGATGAAGTGGTGATGAGCAATGCAACAAACTGTGAATGACAATGAAAAACAACCAACTTAAAGGTTGAGAAAAAGACGAACAAATGAAGTCCACAGCCTCTCACAGCGACTCAGTATTTTAATTTCTCAACCTCACCTAACTGGAACTTACCATCTGCTCAGGTAAGCTCGGGGTCAGCTGAACAGGTGCAGGCGTGCAGATAATACACAAAACAAAAGAGTCATTTAGGATTGCCTAGTTACTGCTGGCATTAACATTCACCTGTGGACGCACACACACAAACGCTCCCCAACTTTAATGGAACATTATTAGTGCGGTCTTCACCCGTCCCTCCACACCTTTAACGATGCTCAGTCTCTCGCTGATTAAAAGGACCCACATGTGTTTTTACTAACGCTAACTGAGATAATCTGCTCCAAAATCACAAGCAGAACATAAAAATCTTTTTTTTAAATCTCACAACTTATTAACCTGTGAAAACACTGGAGTAAAATAAACAATATAACACAAGAATAATGGTGGGGAATCCGACTTAATGCAGAAGTGTCTGGAAACCAAATAAACATGGATGCCTCAAAGTAAGTGAAAGTCCCTCGTTCAAAGTAAATAAACCCACATCTTAATAGATATAATGTTATATTGTGAATGCAAGTTTAACACTCACACAACCAGCTGCAGTCATACAACCATTGTGTCTTGTGCAATGATGTAAAGAAATCGGAAACATGAACGTTTTGTTCCATGATTTTTTGCCTGATTTCATGGAAGCGTTTCTAAAAAAGATTGCAATGTTTTTAAGCATTTCTTTTGGTTTTGTTTGTATAATTCATTAAAAATGTAAGGCAACTTACCAGACAAGCTGCAGTGATTGGACAAAATTATAAGGCCGGATACATGCTGCCACCCGAGACTATAATATAAATCTCTGTATTTTAAATGTATTTTGAGAGTAACAATAATCACATGGATGTACATTGTATTATTAATTACTACCCAGCTTTAAATTATTGTTTTTTACTCTTGGAAGTGGGGGTGTGGGGTTGCTGGGCAGGGACAGAAATAATCAGTTTTAAATGTGGTAGTTGCTACACCCACCAAAAATGTAGTGTGGAATACAAAAGAAGAAAGAGATGCTGGGAAATTTTGCACATGCAGCATTTAAAGAAACTCATAAATATTAATAATTGTAAGAAAGACCAGAGAAAACACAGAGGACCTGACCTTGATGTCCTCAGAGGTTGCTACACCAGGTAGGTACATCATTAGTGAAACGTGAAGGAAGCAGCCTTTTCACAATAAGATTCAGTGGAATAAAAAAAAAAACACTACCGCCTCAGAAATGACCTGAATCAGCACTTCTCCTCAGTGAGTAAATGTGCAACACATACAGGTGTGTAAGGACACACAAGCTGTTAAAGGACACTGCTGGAGTCAGGTGAACGACCAAACTGTCCTGGTTTATGTCCAAACATGGACGTAGTGTGTTCACATCTATTTATGTATAATGCCCGTAGGCATAAAGTCTCGATGGCTGAGACGTATAACCCGGAATAATGCAAACACAGGGGTTTAAAAATCTGGTTCAAGCCTGTGTTTGCATATTTCTGCTGTGGTACATACACAGATTAATGGCGCTGAAATTACTTTTATGCATCTGTCCCCTGGATGAAAAAGAAAAAGTGAGGAAAAGAGGACGACAGGGAGAGAGTGAAGCGTCTGTGGGTGAGTTTCTGTCCCCCCTCACAGTGATGTCAGAGTGTGATTGGGTGAATGATCACACCGGGACATCACACCACCGGCCTGATTTATAAATAGCCCATCTCCAAGCATTAGATTTCGGCTGAAGGATGGCGGGACATCGAGCCCGCAAAAGCAACAATCTAGTTCTGCTAAAAATACAGTGAGGCTGCGGTGGCGTGAGAGAGGATGAACCGAAGGAAAAAAAGTAAGTCATGAAAACATGGATCCAAATCAGAGAGTGGATGTGTTGCAATAACCTTCCCGAAACACAGGCGGGAAAACAAGTCGCAGAGACGGATGGGAGGCGTCTCCGTCAATAAATAATTAGTTTATGGATTCAAGTGATGGATTGCGTACACACACTGGAAATACAGACAAGTGGTTGTTTAATGGGACGGCTTTGTGGGTTAATACAAGATTCCCTAAAGTGATGCTAATATCACATATCACAGCGCCACAGAGGCATGCAGCAGTAATGTGTACAGGAGAGGCAACTGAAGACAACAACTTCACATCAACTCTGACTTCTCAGTAGATGCTTCAACCTTAAAGGAGAAATCCACCTCAAAACACTTTCACACTGATTAAAACAAATGTAAATTGCATTTGTGGGAACATTTTGATGTGTTTTGTTTTTGTCGCCATGGATACTCAACCAAATGTAGACATCAAGATTTGAGTGCATCAGAATTACGTCATGTTAAGCTATTTGTGGCAAACAGCAGATTAAAATTTTAAGCTCTTCTGTGGTTGATCAGGGAGCATTATATATATGTGTGTGACATATACAATAAAATACTGTTAAATGTCAGGTTTGGTGAGGTTAAAGGAAGGAGCAAAAAGTTTCCCTCTATACTGACCACTTAACTCATCTGTCGCCTTTAATGGAGGCAGACATTCATCACAGAACAAGACATTTCTTCACCAACAGCCCTAATATACTTACTTTTAACTACACATTTCAATGCACGTTGCGGCTACGTTTTAAATGTATGCTCCACTCAAAGAAAACTCATATTAATTCAAGTGCTTCCTAAATTCACAGAAAGGTAATGGGGATGTTTTTCCTGTGCAGTAAGTAGGTGTTGAGCTAGTCCCTCAAAACAGATGATCATCCGTGGTTTAGAAGTACTTTTTAGGGTACTTTTTATTGCAAAGCAACACAACTGACCTGTGAATAAGGACGAGTCTCATTTCGATGCAAAGATTTGTATAATAGCGGAAACACTGAAGTGAAAGCAGCGCTGTTTATTTAAAGGTGACAGTATTATAAAATGATTTAATCACTAAACTCAACGAATAATCGTAATAAATAATCATAATTATCATTTTGGTAAGTTCTCAAGGAAGATATTTTATTCTATTCTATTAATTTAGAGGCTTATTTATACTTTTCGACTCTCCAGACACACACAACGCCACCTGCATCGCGTGTGTCGACTATTACAATCAAACAAGTGTATCGCAAATGTCACCTTCTGCAGCATTTTGAATACAAGAAATGACCAAATTCACATTATTTTCGTCACAATCTCCATGTTTTTATATCATTTCTCTTCCAAGTTTCCAAATTTACTGTAATATACGAGCCTCAAATCTACATCCAAGCACTTGAACTCATCAACGAGGACAACTCTTTGCTCCCACCGCATCCAAATGCAAAAACATTCATACGCGTTTTCTGCATATTTTATTTTTCAAAGCTATTTTATGTAACGTAGGAACTGAATTACAAGCAGGCGGGGGGGCCGAAGAAAACTTAAATTCCAGCACTCATTATAAAAATCCACTGACAGGCTGTAATATGTTGTATAACAGTGTAAGAGTATCTGATGGTGGATTTATCCTCGAGGCATGCAAAACAGACCAGAGTAACCAGTTAATAACCACCAGGCATCAGACACAACCCCACCCCCCCACCCGACAGGTGATAAGTGCGTAGAGAAGGGATGAGTGTTAGCAGCTGTCTTCTTCAGTTAGTCTTTGGAGGACTTGTTAGTGTGAAAGGAAATGGCAAAGTGTGGGGAAAACTGTAAGAGGGAAGAGGGAAAGAAAACACTGTATGGACAAAAAAAGGGTGAAAATAAAAAAAGAGTAAAACATCACAAGAAAACGTCACAGTCCATCCAGTCGCACACATGGTGACACAAAGAGGAGGACCTGGTAGAAACACAGTGTTAGAATAATCCAGATAAAAGCCGCACGGGTCCCGAAAGACAACAAACAACCTGTGCTGAGGAATGTGTGTGTTTGTTTTTTTGTTTACTGCTCAAACTTTGATACGATCAGTAATCAATCAGTTTGAAGAGACTCTTTGAATCACATGAACTGAGTTTGCTTTAAAGGACCATACTGGAGGGTTTTTGCAGGTTCTCTCTTATTAATGGAGAATAATTTATAGTTTACATTACAGCCAACCTTTAAAACTGCTTTATAACTGCTTATAACTTTAAATGCTATTACAGTTAATGTTTCAGTTAAAGTAAAGCTGCTATAATACACTAAGTGTGGAGAGCAGGAAATATACTGAGAAATCTCATGTTTTTGTGATTTTAAGAGCTCAGAAAATCTGGAAAATCTGATTTTTGATTAAAAGAAACTCAGATTATACATAAGTTCCAGGGTTTCCCTACGCTGCCTCTGACCGGTACTGGTTGCTTTCATTGGTTGGGTTGGTTAGGTTCAGGCACGAGGAGTGAGACTGGGTTAGGGTGTGAATATCAGGGTAAGCCAATCAAAAGACTGATGACTTTGCCATCCTAGGGAAAAAATAATCACTTCATCATCAGCTCAGGTAACACAAGCTGTCTAATGTCAACGTTAGCTATTTCTTAACTAAGTAATTGAATTACCGCAAGTGTTATCTTACCTAATCTATGTATCTATCTACGACCTTCAGTTTCTGGGTTAGCTCACTAATAGTAGTTTAATAGTTTACTGAGAATTATTTAATTACTACTGAAATTATTACCAAAATGCAGCGTAAAAAGTTGCTAACTAGGATTTAACTTTAACACATTATTTGTAAAATGTGTGTTCACTTATTTTCTTCCAGGTTGTTTTTTAAGGACTAGCCTGGGCTAATGTCAGCAGCCTACATTAGTCAGCTAATTAGTTAACTATGTTTTAGGTATATCTTCCCTGTATAGTAATGAGAAGTAAATGATTTCAGCTAAACTACCAGTAAACAAGATAATTTATCAGATCAGTTGCTGCTCTCCGCTGCGATGGACCTCACAGATAGTCACAGTTTAATAATCGTTGGCTGTAATTGATTACCTTTAGCCTCCTTTCAAACGTTGATTTTCACGTCTAATCGAAATATAATTCTCTAAAAAATGTACGGTATGGTTTTTGAAAACAGCAGATGTGATTTATGGTTAATGGACTAAAACATGCAAAAAACACCATTATGGTCCTTTAAAAGAAAACAAACAGATGATCTATCTACCAAATAAAGTGAGCATGCGTTCTTTAACACCAAGAAACAGATGGATGGCCGACTTTCGACACCACTCCGATGGCTTCACACACTGTCACTCTGCCGTCCTGTGAAGCATGCATTAATGAAGAGGGTGAGGAGGACGAGGAAGGGGGAGGAGAGGGGTCTGCAGGGCGTGAGGTGAGAGGTCCGTGTGGCTGGTGAACCCCCCGCCAAAGGTCGTAGAGGAAGAGGAACTTACATCACGGAGACAAGCAGAGTTAGAGTCCCCAAGGAGTTGTTAGTATGACAGTGTGGTTCTGGATCAGAGCACAGCGGACAGGGAAGAGGAGGAGGAAGAGGAGGGAGAGATAAATCCCAGAGGGGAGGAGAGAGAGAGAGAGAGAGAGAGAGAGAGAGAGAAGGGGGAGGAGGAGGAGGAGGGAAGATAGAGTGGGAAATGTTAATCGGTAAAATCGGGCAAAGAGGAAAAATAAGTCTGGCATATCAAAGGCAGAGAGGTTGATCAGGAGAAATAAGGTGGCTGATTTCAGCTTGCAGACCACACAGACAGCGGTAACACACACCCATTCACTTTAGACCTGGAAAAAACACAAGGGGGGGGAACTGTGACGGCGACCTCGATACACGCAGGCCGGTGGGGCGGTGTCAAACATTCGATATGAAAGGTTACAGATAAACCAAACTAGGGTTGGGTGATAGGATGCAAGGCGGTAGAGTTTTGTCCAACGGGAAAGATTCAAGATAAAAACACTGAAGAATCAATAGTAGCACGGCTCCATGGTAATAATGCATTTAAGGATGTTTTCCCTCCATGTGACGAAGGACCTTCATTGTCACTTAATTGTTTAGTCAATTTATCAGCCAATGGACAAAACAATCTTTTATTGGCCAATTTCACAACCTTTTTGTCGATTAATTGAATAATCTAAAACACTGGTTCTCAAACTGGAATCTCTGAAATTTAACAATCAAATGATTAAAACATATAATTCAATACTATCAAGATACTACATTATACATTGACTATGAGATTGCTGAAATATAATTTAAAATAATATTACATTTTGTTTCAATATCAGTCTGCTACGTCGCACACATAGCATGCATACATCCACGATTGGCTACGAGTTAAAATGTGAGCGGAGGTAAAATGAACGGTTCAAAAACACGGCTGTCGTGGATCCAAACGTTCACGACAGTCAACAATAAATAATCTTATTGCGTGAACTATCCATAGCTGAAGAGTCGGCCTGAACAGCAGTAATTCCTGGGTTATCTAAAAGCAAAAGTTCAAGTCTGGTTATTGAATCTATTTAATATCAACGGTTTGTCAATTGAATTTCCAGAAAATCTGCTGTATCTCAGTAAATATCCAGTAGAAATTTGAAATGGTTTGAATTTCCTTCAGAGCTAAAATGACTAATTAGTCGGATTAGCTAAAAACAGAAAGTTTTGCATCCATATCACTCATTCCTACATTCTTACAATTAGGTTTACTGGTGGAAATTTGAATGGGGCTCTCCCCCTCACTTCTCTGTGTGTATCTATCTATTTGAAACACACACACAGATAAAAGCAAGATCCTTATCCAGGTCTGTATTAACAATATTGATACGTTGAGTACCGTTCACAATCAATCTGAACTGTGACATCCACAGGAGGCTGCAGGAAACAAACGCTCCACTATTATCCATGAAATCACATATCAGACTCTAATCTTACTGTGTCTGTTCTGCAGGTCAGTGAACAGCAGCTGGTGCAACCCTGATGTTAGTGGACAAATTAATCACCATATGTGGGATTACATTGCTTACTGTTCATGTTATGGTTTTAAATATAAAGGAAGGCTTTGGTAAATTGTTTTAATGTACAGCTTTAATACAGCATGACCTACTTTTATCAAGTTTTAATCTGTCTGGAGAGCCAAACTGAAAGCGTTTTTTTCTTTCTGTTTAATCATTTAAACATGACCAGAAAGAGGGTTTTGTGTCTGTCATTTATTTTTTCCCACAGGTCAGCTGAATGGGTGGTGAAAAGGGCCCGACCGAGCTGTCAGAGCGCTGATTTCAACGAGTAAAATCAACGCTTTTTCTTGGTTAAAATTCTGGTGGAAGACGTAACTGGAGAGTGGTGATAATGATGAATTATGTAAATCTGTAGCTATGATCCCACATCGATTATTGCCGCTGTGAGATCATTAATGTCACGTCTCCAGTTATCAGACACATAAATCTGTTTGTTTTTTCGGTCGGGCCTCGGTGAAAGTTAAAGCAAAGAAATAAAAAGCCACACTACAAGAAAGTCACTACAGTGAAGAAGAAAGTACAGAAGAAGAAACCTTAAAGAGTGTCTACATACAGCAACGATGGAAAGCTCAGTATTATTGAAGAGGGTCGAATATTTTGACATTACCATTGCATCAGTCAGTGCTTTCGATCTGAGAAAAAAGCATTTAACATTTTAGTGATATTATAACGTAGTTGATTAGCTTTTTTCCCTCTTATTAACCACAGATCCCTTAAAGTTTGTCTTCAACCATTACAAGGAAAAATCCCAGGCAAAGTCATAAATATCTTTGTGTCATAAAACATGGACCCCAGATCAAATGAATGATGAAGCGATGGATCCAGTGCGCCTGTATATTTACCTCCATACATCCAGATTGTCCTCTGTCTGAGTCGGCCTGCCTGCTGCTGTCTCTGCTGCTCTGTCCTCCAGCCTGCAGCCTCCTCTCCTCTCTAAAGCTCTGCTCCTGCAGCTTCTTGTTAAGGATGCGAGCTGCGTTCTCAGCCAGCGTGTAGCCCGGCGGGGCCGACAGGTCCTGCCGTATGCTCACCACCTCCGGGTTTTTGTCCCCCTGCGTCTCCACTATCAGCTGCACGGGGCTCGGCGAGCGCCCGCGAGCGGTCCTCAAGCACTCCTGGGCGTTCCTGGGATCCGTAGCGAGGGCCCCTTGAGTGGGGCAGGGCTCTGCGGGGGAAGGAGGGGTGGGCCGAGAGCGACTGGGGGACTTGTTGAACTTCTGCATGGACTCGTAGGCCACTGGGGTGTGGTCGATGATGTTGAAGAGGCTGGAGAGGCCGTCGTTGATGGTGGTGTGGACGGGGCTGTCGCGAGTGGTGGTGGAGCGGGCCCACGCCGATTCGCTGTTGCCCTTCTGCGGTGTGGTAGGGGTTGGAGCACGGCTGGTGTTGGGTATCTCAGCCTTGTTGGATGTGGACAGTTTGCGCTGGAGTTTGGGCGAACCGTACTTTGGCGAGCAGCAGGGTCGCTCAAACTTGCTCTGGATGACAGGAGAGTACTGGACCTTCCTCAGGCTGCGTGACGGGGAAGATATAGGTGTGCTGCCACCTTTCGGGGTGAGGCAACGGTGGGGGCTGCTGGTCAGGTTCCTCAGCAGGTCAGTTTGTAGACCCACACTGATGGTCTGGGTGGTCTGGGTGCCTCTTGTGGTGAATCCATTGGTCTGGCAGGCGGTGTCCCGGACGACGGGCCCTGGCGGAGAGCGGATGGCGTTCCTCACAGAGATGGCCACCTCCTTCATGTCATCACTCATGTTTCTGGAGAGCTGAAGCTCCAGAGAGGACGTGTAGCCCACAGTGGGGCAGATAGGAGACTGGCTAGGAGAAGTCATCAAGGCCCCACTCTCCAGAAGCCCACACGCCCACCTCCCAGTGCTGAACACCTCATCTGCCCCGCTGGCTCCCACGCCGGCCTCCCCTCCACTCCTGGCTTTGGTCCCTTTGGCGTACAGGAAGTCCGGGTCTTGGGCAGTAGGGTGCTCAGCTGCCCCAGATCTGGTGGGGCTGTGGAGGAGGTGAACCCCACAGTGCTCCACTCCCACCCCTGCTGCCCCTGCTCCGTTGCCCCTCAGTGGGGACTTGTGGCAGTGCTCAGGGCTGCTCAGGGTGCTGGTGGTCAGGGTGGCGCTGGTGGTGAGGAACCAGGAGGCTGGCTGGAATGGATCAATGGCCCCTCCCCGGGCCTCGGGGGTTTTGTCCGTCCACACTTCCCGGGTGGGACCCGGGCCAGAAGTGGATGATGGGAAATCCCAGCCCTTATTGTTGAACTCCTCAATGTACTTGAGGTCGTCCGGGGACAGAGGTGGGGTGACGTCGTCTTGGCCCTGATCACCGTGGCGAGTCTTGTCGGGGAGGAACGGCGAGCTGTCCATTAACCGTTGGAAGTCGCTCATGGAGCACACAGACTTGGCTCTGCACAGGCCACACACACACACACACACACACACACACACACACACACACACACACACACACACACACACACACACACACACACACACACACACACACACACACACACAGTTCATTAACATTAACTTCAGCTGGGACGCTCATGATCTCACCTCCTTTACAATCCCGCTGCAGAAAATAAATCCTAAATATGTGTTTATGTTTTTTTGAAAAGCAACTTAATGCCTTTAAATGTTTCAAATCTGTCTGAATTATTTAACAACATCTTGAGCTGGATCACTTCTTCGCCATAAGAGTAACTTTCAGAGAAAAAGTCACCAGGGGGAAACTCACTGTCACTGTCACTTCAAGTTAACAGTTAATAGAATCAACAGCCGATCTCCGGAGGGATCGATGTGTATGTATGAGCAGCAAAAAATGCAGCAGGAGAGTGAATAATCTGCAGTCAGTCACATCGGTTCTCGGTGATAAATTCACTGATGGCGTCTATGAAAATTTATCAGCTTTTAAAGAATAATTTGCTCGTCTGAACTCTCTTTGGACTCGGCTTTGTCGTGAGGTTACCTGAGCAGACTCCCGCCCATCTCCTCCTCTGGATACTCAGGATCGACCTCTCTCTCCGAAATCTCATTCAGGGCCTGAAACAGAACAATGAAATCATTTGGGAAAAGGGTTCAGGTGTAAAATGATTTACAGACAGTAGCTTCTGGAAAGAAATGGTAGTAGTATATTCTGAAATCAGTGAGTATCTGTCAAGAAAAGGGAAATGTTCTATGAGAAAACAACCACCGCAGTTCATTTACATCCAATATGCTTAATATAAATGTTGTTTTTGATGTTAAACAGCATTCAGACACTGGATGATTCATTTGAGAGGCTCATTTTTATCTGCCTCAGATTGTAATATACTTTTTAAATATAATTCCTTAAAGTCTTACTTCATGTTAACAGCTTCTAATAAATGTTTTAGGATTAAACCTCAAGAATAGGAGTTACTTCAATATATTTTGTAAAAGCAGGTCCAATAAAATGTAATGAAACTAGAAATTAACTCAGCTAAGATTAAATCATAAGACATTAAGGCATAAAAAGGGTTTGTTCTAAAGATGAAAGAAGAGTTGTGAGATCCTGAATTATCAATAATGAGGAAGCTGAGATGGAAGAACGTTGGCAAACACACTGTAAGTCCTGTTTACTACCAACTTCGAAACGTTTTCATCATTCGGGAGTGTAGTTTAGGGTGAAAAACACAAGATATTTTTATTCACATTATACCTTTTCCCTTTTTTTGTTCTATCATTTCATTAAGTGGTTTGTTAATAGTTATCAACTAATCATTTTGACAATAAAATGTCACAAAATAGCGAAACTGCCATTACATCCATTACATAACAGTCCAACACCCAAAAATAGTAAGTTTACTTTCATGTTTAATAAAGAAATAAATCAAATTTCTTAGAAAAAACTAAGAGTCTACAGCTAGCAGCTCTCTGAGCTGTATAAAAACTTTATACAAATGATATTAACTTCATTAATCCAATACATTTTTAAGGCCTGTCAAAAATTATACTGAGACATTTTAAGGCCTAAAATTCAGATTATTGGATGTAAGACTTTTTAAGAACCTGTCCTGAGGTCGGACATGAATGTTTGTCATGGCAATCTTTTTAATAGTTTCTGAGATATTTCACTCAAAACCAAAAACCAACCCTTTAATAAATACATTAATAAAGTCTTGAGGTTTCTTGACTTTGATGTGTTACCTCCTTCATGCAGGGGAACCTCTTCTCACTCTCCAGTCTGGAGGGTGGTGGGACCTCCAGGCCACCGAGGGGGTCTAGAGTCAGCGCGTCCAGGAACAGGTTCTCCATTGGGCCTTTCAGCCTCATCGCAGCCCCCTGCTCCTCCAGCATGGCCTCAGAGTCAGAGTGGGAGCGCATGGGGGGGACGGAGATAGGGGTGGACGTACAGGGGGAGCGTGGGGAGCGAGGTGACCGGGGGGCGTTGCAGGGACTGTCCTGAGGGGAAAACACACCTCTGTGGCCGGAGGCGCCATCTTTGACGTCTCGGCTGTTCAGCTCTCTCTGCATCTGCACAAAGAATGAAAGTATTTTACATAATCTATTTAAACTTTTACTATTATATTCTTTTAAATTCTGAACTTTTCTGTGTACATTTTGTGTTAATCTCTTTTATTGTTGCTTGAAAATCCAGGTATTCGCTTTCTTATAGCTTAGTTTAGCATAAAAAAACAAGGGGAAACAGCCTAACTCTGTTCATAGGTAACAAACTGTGCCTGCGTCCAGTCTTTGTGCTAAGCTAAGCTAATTAGCTATTGGCTGTAAGCTTCATTATTAGCGAAAGAGTGGTATCAATCGTCTTACCTAAGTAAAAAAAAGTCTCAACTACCTGCATCATTTCTGGGGAATTACAGTGTAAATGTACATGTCTTTACTATCTTTTACCCCATTAAATACAACTTTCATAAGTAAATAAAGCAAAATAAACACCCAAATTATTATTATATAGAGGCTCTAGAAGATTATCTTTGGCATTTCTGTAATAAAATTTCTTGTCATATTGATACAGATCAATTTGCAGTGAAGAAATATATTGATTTATTGGTATAGCTCTATAAAACCCTGGTATGGTCCTTCACATTTACAGTATAAGTCAGTTTATACGAGGGAAGCTTTCGTCACATACGGACATCTCGCTTTCTTTTAACATAACAAACTATTCTTCCACTCTAGTCCGCGACGGTGAGTAATCCACCTGCAACATTTGGGGTCAAGTGCCTTGCTTCGGGCTCAGTGTTAAAGGAGAACAACCACATCACTCACTCACTCTCACACTGACAGTCTGAGCAGTTCAGTCGGCGACCTGTGCTTCATCGTTTGCTGCAACATCGCTGAATAATGCATCTGTGCGTCCTGCTCTGTGTCTCTATTCAAACATGCATCAGCAGTTTTTTCTTTAAGCTGTTAAAGGCGAGCCGTATTCAGAGTGTGCTCCTTGTGGTTATTATTCCAGTCCCTGCTTTATATGTTAATACTCTCACTATCATATCATATTAATGAGTGCTTGTTCCTACCTCCTGCCCTGAACGTCGCACACGGGCGAGGTGAGATGCTGCAGTTCCTCTAATTAAAGCTCACAAAGGACATCAATTATTCAGTAATCCTCAGTATTATTTAATCGCCTCGGGCGATTTGTCACTGTTTCTCATATTCACTCGCACAAACTTATATTCATTAACAAGCGAAGGCTTCAGATCTTTAAGTTGTGGTGTGTTTTTCTAGTTAGATCTGTAAAGTTTGTGAAGAGGCAGTTCAGATCAAAGTGGTTTTATACAACTAAACAGATTTTTTATTATTCATTATTCTGTGGAAATAGTTAAAAATAGCAAAAAAAGTCCCTTGCATGATGACTTTAAATTAGTTGTTTTGTCTCATTAACAATCCAAAGGATATACATTTACAATGACTGACAGATTATTGGTGATGAAAGGGTTATTCAAGCACTTTAAGGACTTTCATCAATGTTGGCTTAAAGGTTGAAATTCAAAAATCTGTGATACGATCGTTATCTACTAAATGGACCTTGTGGTGTGATTTTTTTCTTGTCAACTGCTGTTTTGTCAAGAATGAACTTTCAATCTCACCTTTTAAGCCAACATGGACGAGACGTTTTTAAAAGTGAAAAGAAAATGGAAATTTGAACATTTCTCCGTCTCCTTCCACCTCCTCCCCTCTCTCACCCTCTCCATCTTGCGGTGGAGCTCCCTCATGCTGCCGTCCCACTCCTGCCTCTCCCGGTCGAGGCGCTCCAGCAGTTCGGCCCTCTCGCGGCCCCACCTCTTCTCTCCATGCTGCAGCTTCCAGCGGAGGTCCAGGGAGGTGCTGTGGCTCTCGGCCAGCAGACGCTGGTGCTCCTCGCGCTCCTGATTCAAGGTCCACTCGGGGTCTCTGACTGGTTCCCCTTCACCTCCCTGAGCTTCGCCTCGTACCTTGCCTTGCGCCTCCTCCTCCAGCTGGTCAAACAGCAAAGACACAGTGATGTTGGGTTGATTAGTCATAGAAAATAAATAATTAAGACAAAGAAAAAGGGTCGATTCACCCAAATTATGTCACATGTTTCAGTGGAACTACCTTCGACCAAAGAAATAGATTGATTATACACAATAACAAAGACACTACTTAGATGTTTGAGATGCTGCTGTTGATTTTTTAAATGCAGTTTTTCACCCTTGTTGCTGGTGTGAAGGTATAATTCTCAATACCTGGTCAAATAAGACCCAAACTATCTGCATAACGCTGGAGGTAAGTCAGAAAATATGTTCTTGGATGAACCTCTGCTTTAATTTGAAGGCAGAAAAATAAAGACGACAGTAAAAAGATGAGAACACGATCATATGAATACAATAAAAAGAGACTCTACCAAACTTCTTTTGATCTGTTTTTGTTGGATCGACAAGTTTTTAAAGTCGTGAGATGCTTCATTTCTTAAAGTTTTGTATAAATCCAAACAGCAGTGTCTGAGATATTTTACATGACAAATAGACAAACAATATTTCGCTCTTCTGATCTTCACTTTTTGATCTTTTAATCAGTTTTTTTTGGTAAATAAAACAATGAAAACTGAAAAGAGAAGTAAAGTCAAGCACTCACACAGCCGCTAAATTATAAATGAGTGTCAAAGTGGATTAAATCAGTGAATGTGTAGCTTATTATGTGTATTCTCATCATAACAACACAATTTATGAACAACCTAGTGATGACACGGCCCACTGGGGCTGCTTATTTAAACAAACAGCCTAAATAAATATTAAGAGAACAAGTTCAGAGGGATTGTCGTTGGATAAACCTTCAAATTCACAGATCAAACTGAGAACCATGTAGCTTGTTGTCACAAACTGTTTTCACAAACTGTTTTCAGCTTTGAGACAAAGCATTTTGTCTCACGATTGTTATTTCTATATAGTTACTGTTAATGCCTTCCACTGGGTCGGATTAAGTCGGATTCCCATTAAAATCAATGCAACTAGGTGGTGGAAACACTACTGCTTTTGTCCACAGGGGCCGCCAGAATCAACAAAAGGCAAGTTCCTTGTTACAGTACTTGAATAAATGGTCCACACACCCTCCAACACAGGCCTTATTTTAACACAGGGCTTCTTTTTCAGTCTCCTACTCACAAACAAACACAATGAGATGACTCGAAGGTTTCCCAAAGTACCAGTATTTTCTCTTGTAGCTGACAGGAACACACAGTCCAGACATGAGCGAGGGCTGACCTCCCAAATTTATATTTTAAACCACTCGCTGGCGGTGGTTGGGGGGCCGGTAGAGGGGGGGCATAACCCGAGGATTCAGATGTGCTGCAGAAATCTTCAAAGCTGCAGAGCGACAGAGTGAAGCTTCTCCTTTCTGGGCAGAACAGAGCTTTGTAATCTTCAGACGAGCTTTGATTCGGCAAACATAATGGTACAAACCCGCGTCTGCAGTACTGGAGCTGTGTGAAGAGCAAGTCAAGGCTGTCTCCCAACACCAGCTTACATAACTCCCCATTCACAAATGTTTGTCTTGTAGACTTTTATATTGAGGTTTTAAAACTGTCTGAATACACACTGGAGGAGACATGTACAGTAATAGCTGCTGACTGAATGCTAAGAGCCAAGACGTCATAAAAATAGACAGTTATTTAGGAGGCTTCACACTATGCCAGTGTATGAAACAAGAGCCAGCCTGAGCAATGATATTAATACCTGACAGTAACACTGACCCCCCCTCAAAAGTAATCACTACTTATATCCACGTATAAATACACAGGTGAGGGTAATTTCCAGCTTTGCTCTGCTCTGCTGGGCTGCGTAATGATCCTGAATATGAAAAAACAGCTTAGTTTAGGGGCATATTTCTGAAGTCTTCATCAGAACGAAGCACAGTGGAGCAAGTAAATCATTCAGTGGGGTTTTATCAGAGCCACCTCAGCTCTGTGGAAGGATATGAACCATGTACTAGCTGTTCAGATTAGTGCACAAGAGTTTAAAAAGATCCTCCTCTTACTCAACCCGTCTTAATTGGTTCCTAAAAGCTATAGTTCATCAGATAAAGCTGAGGAAAAATTCACTGTGGGTTCATCTTCCAACATGGTGGTAAAGAAACATGTTCAATATCTTGAAACTGATTCCAGATCGTGCTCTCCCCTCTCGAAAGGGGAACGAAAATCTGGAGTTTAAATCAAGACACAGCAGACAATGAGGCTCTGACCGCGATGCCCATCTGTACAACGTGGTTTCAATATCCCTCTGGGACACACTGCTGCGCCTTTCTTGCAAATTCACTTCCTCTCTCTGCAAACTTCGCACATCGTTTGGTCTACCATGAAATTACAACCCACATAGTAGAACTAGGGTGTGAGGATACTGAGCGATATCATCTATTCATGATGCACACTGCCAATATATTAAGGTTGACCATGACTACACAGATCTGTACATGCAGTGGGATTTAAATCTAAAGCCATTATGTGCAGAATTAGGGCTGAAAGCAACAAATGCAACTAACTTTTCTAATCAATTATCACTGTGATAGCTTGGTAACAGAGTTATAAAACCCTGTATCACAATATTACAAACTGCTCTGCAGCGTTTTGGCATCTATAAACCTTTAAAATCAGTCAAACTGGCCTTTTTTGGGCCAGATTTAATCCTTTTGTGTTTTATAATGGTGTGCTGTTTTTGTTCTTTTGGTCTGAATACCCAGAAACCATTAAATAAAGTTCTTTTCCTGGGTGTTAGTGATGAGTTCTAGTGTCCCGCAATGTTGTAAATGCTGTTTTACAAGAACAATCGTAATCTTGAAGGTCTTTAATGTAATCATTTCACATTTAAAGCCTCTACAGTGGCTTGGGGCCACTGTTGGTATTATCTCTACATGGGAGGGCCACTTAAACATTCAAGTACTAGAAGAAAACGCATTATTCAAAGTATTTCCATTACTAACATCATACTTCTGTATAATCCTTTTCTATTTCTATTTTCTTTGTTGTTCACAGCCAAACAAATAAAGCCCTAAAAACCTTTACATGTATTCGTGGACACCTTTTGCCTTTTTAAAAAACAGAATAATGTTTTTATTTTAATTGGATATTAAATTATTGAGATTATATTATAGTTTCAACATCATGTTACAGGCCGGAAGGAGGAGGTGGAGGGCCGGTAGTTTGAGACCCCTGTCCTACAAGGAACTCTCATTTTGTGTTGATACAAAAGCGGTTTCTAGCGTCTTGTTTCATTGATTTCGAGGGGAATCCAAACTAGTGGCAAGCGTTAAGAATAACTACACAGAAATAGCTTCTTGCTGATGTTTGTAGGTCATACAGAGCAGTGGTTCCAAACACTCACGACCCCTGACTGTGTTTCATATAACATTCAATGCATAACAACAGCAGTTCAGAACAACTTATAAACTGTACAATGAACCCAAATAGTAATAACGCAACAACTGCAGGAAGTTTGTGTAAAAAGAGCAATTTGGACGAATTTTGAGAAGAATATTGCATCAGAGATGAGTTTTACTGATAATTTTAGGACATTTTTAATACAATTCAGTCTGTATTATGTATTCTTTTTATGTTTTAACAATCACAAATACTTAATAGGCTTCTTTCAGTGTTTGACAAGCTCAGATATAGACACCTACTGTGTATATTTTTTAAGTTTTCCTTAAAATCCTCGCTGTGACGCTTTAGCGACTAGTTAAAACCTGTTTAAATATTTTTCTTATTGACACAAAAATCCTCAATCAGCGGCCTCCGTCCAAGACTGGTATCAGCCTTCATGTCAGCTGAGATAAAGATACTCTCTTCTTAATATACACAGTAGTTAAACTCCCATTGGGAGTTTGAAAGAGTGCTTTAACAGCTGTCTTGAGTTCTGTATGAAATGCTTAGAGGCACATCAAACAATTAGGCACAGTGTTGAATTAATTAGTTTGCACAATGACAGAATATACCCATTACAGGGTGCCAAGCAAGTGACTCATCATTTTATATTTTGTCTTATTGTAAGCAGCCCTTCCTCTTTTCTAATTTAATTGTTGAGGGGTGATTATAAATTGGATTCTGTCCATTTGTTTGTCACTTGCGATATTGATTAAGACAGAACTTCATTTCCACTTTTAAAATGACGCTGATTGGCCCGAACCAACGGGTAAAAAAACTAAAGGATTTGTTGTTGTCGACTTGTTAGCGGTTGCCTCTGAGTGGGATTTCATGCGTGGAGAAGGCAACATGTTTACTGTCACCTTGCTGCTTATTGAATGCACCACTAGCTTTCTGCACCAGATTGTGTCCTGTCCCTTTAAGGTGGGCACTGAGACGCCATCTGTACCTGGGCGACCTGGCACTTCATCTCTGCCCACTTGACCTCCCAGGCAGCTTTGTCATTGGCGTAGGACTGCTGCAGTTGGCATCGCTGCGTCTCCTCGTCCTGCAGCTCCTCCCGAAACTCCTCCAGCAGCGTCCGCACGGCCTGCAGCACTTGCCGGTTCTCCCCGAACTGCACAGAGGGAATTCAGACAAAACTATCAGCAAAAATACACAATAGGGAAGGTTAATCCAGCAACCTCACACACACACACACACACACACACACACACACACACACACACACACACACACACACACACACACACACACACACACACACACACACACACACACATGAACATGGCAAGTTCAGCAGGTTCTTTCTTTATCTTGATGTCTCTTGTTTTTATCTGGGCCTGTGTCCTTTGTTTCTCTTTAAAGCACTCTGGGACAAACCTGCTTTGTAAGTGCTTTATAAATCAATTTGACTTGAGTTTCTCCATCATTTTTCCCATCTGTCTCCTTGTCCTCCTTTTAGAAAAAGTCTATGTCCTTTCCCATCTATCCTTTCTTCACATGAAACAGAAATCAGAGAGCTATTTGCTTTCACATATTTACATATTTCCTCTAAAAACAGGCAGCTAGTGTTGCTGTATGTTACGTCCCCCGAGTCAAGCAGCTATAATGGACCCATTAGCTGACTCTGGCATGCTGGGAGCTCCCAGTGAACAGTACGTCCAGATGTTGATTGAGGACAGTTTGATGGCAGAGAATAAAATATAGTGGTGGGGTTTTTTGGTAACATTACTGTTATCAATAGTTAAACTGGCCTCCGTCTGTCTCAGAGGTTGTGTTCACTGGGAGGCTGCTGAGCCCCGTTCGGTTGCATGCTACAGCAGCTACAGCGGCTGAGTTAAGCCAGAGCAGCCGGAGGATGTTGGATGGGAAACCCGACAATATTTTCTCTTAAAATTTGATCCCAAATCACTGATAAAGTTGTGTTTTTGTACAGTAATCAGTGAGACCATAACCAGAAAACACCATGCTGTTGATAGCTAACTAATTCATCTTCGCTTATATCGATATTATTGGTTATTATCGGTTAGTTCATGCTGACGTAAGCAGGTGTCACATTTTGTTTTACAGGAAGAAAAAAATATTTCAACATAAAAATACATTGTTAAATAGGGGTACAATATAACTGAGGATGCAACCTTTGCTTTCTTACTTGGACTTTAAAGAACTAAAACAGTGGATGCATGTAAATACAAGGTTGCAGTCAAATGTCCTACAACCGATCAATTGAAATTAAGTGAAATCCTTTAGGAACCTCTGAGTTGTGCAGTAATTAAAGCTGCAACTAGACAACAACGATGCTGATTTATTTTAGTCCAATTACTGTGCAGAGGGGATTGAGAAAGTTTAGACAGTCACATTTAAGATCTGGCTTTGAGTTTATAACTCAGGCTTCAGGCTATATGAGCAGCGACATCCACTGGGTCACAGTGAAGAGAACAGCATGTTATTCCTGAAGAGTCTGTTCAGAGAGCTGTTTGCCTCTGGTGGTCCTGCTGCAGAGAGTCTCCAGGTCTTGGCAGGAGGCAGCGAAGCACAAAGGACTCTGTGAGTAAAACATCACCTCGGTGTATCACTGCAGCCCTGCTGGCCCTGCCAGCCGCAGCCGAGAACACGATATGAGCTCAGGTGATAAAAAGGGACAGAGCACTTCAATACAGCCTCAGTATAACCAGCAAAAAATAACTCTTTTCTGGAGTTTTCTGGTGGAGTTTTCTTGTGAATAAATATGTTTTAATTCAGAGTTTCTCACCAAAATGCAGCCTAACCAATGTGTTTCCTTCTTTATAACTCATTTGCAAAGGAGATTTTACATCCATGTTTGCTACTGTTACTTAACAGCTGAAATGAGGAGAGAAAGAACCAAACTGGTTTACATTATTGCTATGAGTCTGAACCACTAGGACCACCAGGACCCCACAAACCAGTCTTCTTCTGTTACAGGACTAAATACTCATTAGCACCACTAGTGGTCTAACGGTCCAACAGGGTTCCCACTTTTTCCAGGAGCTTTTCTTGATTCAATAATTTGGCCACAGCACAGACTAAAACACAAACATCTCCAGGACAACGTAGATTATCTACATGATATTTGATCATTTAAATCAATTTCCAGGTGTTCCAGGACATCCTTTCTAGTAGGTACCTTTAATTTAAAGCCAGAACATGTCGAATTTAAATATGTCCAACCTTTGCACCCTATTGGTTGGATCAAGACAGACATTGTGGCAGAAAGCACCCAACTCCGACAGATCTGACCCAGTGACTGGACCAAAAGCAACAACACAGACAACTTTACACATTTAGACTTTAAGCTATTTTTTAAATCTTTCCCCATGGGGAAATTTATCCTACATCCACAACTATTTAGCAGCAGTTAGCCTCCAGGAGCTTTGGCAAGATGCATTGAGTATTTTTAATAATTCACACGCATGTCTGCTGATTTTAGAGTAAACCAGAGTACAAGGAGCTGTGACGCAGAAGGTTCAAACTCAGGTGCCTCTCGCAGTGAGCCAACCAGAGTTTACCTACACTAAATGTGATGAAAGTTCACAACCACCGTGGGAAAATCAACAGTATTTACAGTATTTATCTATACTTAAACACTTCAGCAGTATCAGACATTGGCAGGACCAGAGGGAATGAATCAGGATTTCCCTCACCAAGCTGCCAAAGTGCCTAAATTATGTCCAAGTCTTCGCTGAAAACTTCCAGTGACCTCTTTACGGCTTAACATACTATTATCTCGCTCTGGCTGCAGGAATTATCATCTGTGCTCTGCTCTGCTCTGCTGTAGTAGCCATGTGTGCAAATGCTTACTAAAGCAAGTCAGCGTTTCTTCTCTCATGCATAAAGCTTAATATAGTCTACTGGGCACGCTTGTTAAAACTGGAAAAACTGCAACACAGAGTAAATGTCAGATCACTGTACAAACCTTTTTTATGATGTTGTGGAAAAATCAAAACACGGGACAAAGTCGAGCACTTAAGGCCGTTTAATAATGCATCCAACCCAAAATGCTTACTTTCTTTACTTTTACAGAGGGGCAAAGTGGTCGACTGCATGTACTGAAAAGTAGATCTCAACACACGCTACGTCTGGGTAAGTATGGGTATGTCCTCCTCTGAAACATTCAGCGGCCCGAAGAACACAGCTCCTTTTGTCTTCTTTGCATGTAACTGAGAGTCCGTGTTACACTTCGAACAATAAGCCTAAAACTGGGTGTACTCAAAATAATTGCTGCCTCTAACTTGTTATCTAGGCCAAAAATTCTCATCTGCATACCATGCCAAACAGCTCTAATGAACGCCTGCCAAACATTCATTTGAACACAATTAAAATGAATGAGAAAAATAATGAAAGGCTCCAAAAACTCTCAATACAGCAATTTACTGGAGGAAATATACATTCATGCAACTTCAGAGTTATAATGTTCATTATGTGTGTGTATTTATATATGTTTATACAGTATGTCACTGTATAATAGCTTATTGTGTAACTATAGCATTTGTCACGATTACTTAAATGTTTTGATTGTATTTTTATATATTCTTTAGTCTTATATATATTTTCTATGTGTGTAGTGTGGAGCATTCAACTTTGCAATCCTGTATAGTGAAATGACAATAAAGCTTAATAATAAACCTTCAACAAACCATTATTTTGCTGTAATACCTAAAAATTTAAAATAATATGAAATCTTTGATTGATTCTGATGTTTTTACTTTAATTTGAAGATTTGAGCCTGAGACTCCCATGATTGAAATAAATAAAAAATGTATTCCTACAGTCACTGGAGCTTCAGCCAGAAGGAAGAAAGTGTAAATGATCAAGTATCCTGGCTGAACATACTGACCTGCAGCCCAGAGGCTCCACATATCCAGGCGCACTGGACTGGCTGGATTTTAAAAAATGATCTAAATATAACAACAGATTTGTATGACGTTCTGAGGGAATACCGTCAGTCAGTGCGCAAGTCCATCCATTTTAAATTTAGGGATTCATTTATCTAAAAGCTGGCAGCCAATAAATAATGTGTCTGCTCCATCAATTATTTTACACAGAAGATCTTCAGAGGGATGTTTCTCAAGCAACAGCGGCACTCACAGTGAACAGGCTGGACTGTAACTTTATTATTCATTATTCAGTCTAGATCACAAAATGGTGGATTGAATAAAAAATGTAATGATGTTCAATAATGTTCAGTTTAAGTGGAGCGAGTAGAGTTGCAGTTTTCTATCTAATCTAGGATTTGTACCTGTCTTTGATGCTGCAGGTGTCGATCAGGTGACGGCAGAGGTACGACGGGCCCGGGATCGGGGACGTCCCCTGGAGTTTGCGGTAAACACAGTCTGTCGTCTCGCGCCGACTCCCCCTCCGCCTGCTCCATTATCACTCCCAACTCTGGGATGCCCTCCAACTTCTCAAACTGGAACAGATGATACACAGCCATGAAAAGCCGCCTGAGTTTTAATTCATGCACTCATTTTTTTTTTTTTTTGTGTGTTCCAACAAATTCTGTTTCAGGCTCACAGTTGCTGAGCCTTTCCCAGCATGCAATGGGTAGAAGGAAGAGAAGCACCCTGCATGAGTTTTTTACCATCACTACCTAATGCACACAAACAAGCTCTCACATTTATAGCTGTGTATGGATGTATTTAGTTAGGTCTTGATGCAAAAAGTGTTGTTTTGTAACTGGATACTAAGTAAGTGGCTCATTTTATGCATTTAAAGAGAAACTAGTACGCCACCGATATTTGACACGGGGTAAAAGTCTGCAGAGAATTATGGGAAAAGTCCATGAATGAAATCAATGCCTAAGCACTGAACACTAACAACATGATCATGCCTTCATATAACAAAGAGGTAGACATGTGCTTTAGATGTTTTCTATCATCTGAGATAAAACTGTTTTACAGGAGGGTTGGTTGGCCCTCTTGATCAGTTAGAGTAGATCTTTACTCCTTAGTATAAATTTATGATGCCCTTCTAGGAAAACAGCCAATATATCTTGAATCTCTTCTATAGTACAGCCAAACTCACTGATTTACTAGAGCTAAGGAGTGTCTCATCCCGGAGATTCCCAAAACAAATCTTGGGGAAAAAAGGCCCAGTTTGATATATTTCTCCAGTGTGTCCAGTGTCCAGTAACATTTAACATTTAACATTTAGGAGGATTTATTTGGAAAAATCTAAATGTGATGAAAAATTAATTGTGATACACTTCATAGCACTTTTGAATCTGCTTGTTCGACATCCTGCATCACTCGTGTCGGTAGCTGTATCATATCACAAATGCATGGTGGTCGCAGGTGAAGTCTTTAAATTTAAAATCAGAGGTGTGGCAGCTTTTTGGCTTCTCTAAGTCAGAAATTTAAGGTTAAATTTAGTTAAGAAGATAACAGACAAAACATGGCAAGAAAGCAAGACAAATGTTGTTTTGCACATACCTAACATAAGTACTAATAAAAAAGATATATATATATATTTATGTGTGAGAAATAATAGAATCTAGAGTAATTTGTCTTCAATTTAATATTGTGAAAGAATCATATGAACCCTGGATCGTAGTTGATTGTAACATTCCTAATAATATTCATAGGTATGTTTTCATTAGTGTATAATCACCTGAAAATAACCACTGTTGTGTTTTTGTTACCTTAGAATAAGTTGTTTTTATCTACAGAGGGAGCGGGTCCTCTGGAGTCCACCATGTTTCTACAGTAGCCTAAAACGGACAAATTGAACATAGGCTCTACAATAGGGCAGGTTTTGCTGCCACTAAATCTTACACACTGGTTCTTTAACTCAGTTTGTTTCTTTAACCATTTCTCCTGTTCTTCCTTTTTTTAATTACAGCTGTACAAGTTTGAATGTTATTTAATTGTTGTTGTTTTTTTCACTTTAACTGTCCAGTGTACACAAAGCAAAAGAGAGTGAACTGCTCTCATCTCTTTATAAATAAAGGTGGAGTAAATAAAACTTTATGATTTCTTTGATTTCCTCTGCCATTGCATTTAACATCAGAACACTATGGTAATAACTCAAAGAAAGTCTGCAAACGTACAAGTGTGCAGAAAAGTTTCAAAAAGTCTACAAAAGTCCATTACACTGTGGGTCTGAACCCTTGCAGACTAATCAGGAACGAGCGTCCGTAAGGGAGGACATTGGAAGTGGGCCATTCTGTCTTGTTTCCACCTGGTTTATAAAAATTGAGGGGCACTGAAACTGTAGCCAGGATTAGGGGCTTTAAAAATAAACCCAGACTTGAGAAAATGTTCTGCTGGGATTCAATGTCAAGTCAAGGACGTGTGGTAAACATCCAGCGAGGTACACGTGGGCTCCTTACGGCTGCACCATCTGTAGGCACAAATTAGGTTTCACGACAAGGTGCTGCATGAATAAGATGATGAGCCAGGACAGAATCATTTAGTAATATAGAATTACATTAAAAAAAGTGCCAATACCTCGATAGAAGAAAAATATTACACAACAAGCACAGACAGAGTTTTTTAGTATAAACATGAGGAACTGGGTGGACAGTGTGAGCAGAAATTACAGGACCTCAAACTCCATCAGCAGAACATTCAGAGGGAAAAGACTTGGTCAAACTGCTCAGTAGTCTCCACTCATCATGTGAACATTCCCAGCAAAACATGAACCTCACAAATTAGGAGTTTAATCAACCAGGAGCCAGAGAAGATAGCGAGAAATAGTGAAGCATCGACCGCTGAATCAACAAGCTGCGCAGCAAATGGAGTCGATCAGCCGGGCAACCAATTAACAGCCTATCAATCAGCCCTGCTGAAGTACCTGCAGCCTGGTGGGAAGTTCACACCTCAAAGTGCTTCAGGACTGAAAATGATTCAGGATGTTGTTTCATCTCTTTCCTAATGACTCAAACTGCAACCTGATATGCTTTAGTACCTTTGTGACCGTCCCATGCAACCAAACTTCTACACCCAAACTCCTGACTCACCTCCGGGTGCCCTGTCTCCTCTCTGGAGTCGTCCTTGAGGCCAAGCCTCCAGTGCATAAGGATCCACCTGAGCTTCATGTAGAAGATGATGGTGTTGCGTCTGAAGAGGCGGACCTCTTGTTGCAGCATGGTTCTCTCCTGAGTCCAGGGCACCTCATGACTCTGAAGACCCTGCAGCTCCAGACCTCCACGCTGGGCCTCCAGACGCAAACGCTCATCTTCCTGCTTCAGGAGGGAAAGGATCGAGTTACATAGTCCATAAAATTTATAATTCATGAGTTTAATAAATAAGTGACATGTGAGTTGAATCCTGGGGGCTGCTAAAGAGGTTAGAGTAGATGCTTCTAGCATCAATTATATAAGAAGTGGAGAGTATTTCTTCATTGAAAGAAGAGCAACGACAGGCACTGAAGTCTTTTCTCGATATGAAAGATGTTTTCACTCTTCTCCCGACTGACTTTAATACGAGTTTTACTACGTTATATGGTTCATTGATCTGATTGGTTGAAGTTCGCCGTGATAGAAGATGATAGACAGATAGTTTCCAACGACGACTGCACCAGATGGCTCTGTGTAACAAACCATCTGGCACTGGTCAGGTTATAGATATGTTATCTCACACAATTTTTACTAAGTTCTACTGGTGAGAGGTATTTACCAGATATTTATCTGTAATCATTTAAAAAATATATAATTTTATAGTTATTTTGTCCAAAAAGTAGTACTTAATGCCCATTACAATTTACCAAAGAGAAATTAAGATATTCAAATGGCATCTTTTGTTTGACCACCATACAAAAGTCAAAGGTATTTTGTTTAATTTCAGGAAATGAAGGGAAACTAGTTAAATATTTACATTTGAGAAGCAAAAACCAGATAATTTTTAGCATTTTCACTTAAAAAAAAGGCTAATAGTTTCATGCTCTGAATGATGCTGTATGTTTTTGTGTGTTTAAAATGACAAAAAGCTTATATTTTAAAACATAGGCCAATACTTCTACTACAAAGTCAAGTTGATGATATTTTGAATGTCATGTTTACATGAATTAAGTCAGGTTGGCATGTTAGACGCAAAAGCAAAAACTTTCTTCCCTCTCCTCTGGTGACACTTAATTAAAATCATCTTCAAACTTCAGCAAAGATTGCAGAACGAGTGAAGTGTGATACCGGTGTTCTTACGCTCTGAAGGGATTTAAACATGAAGGCGTGACTGACTGCATTATTGTACCTGAGGCAGAGAAACCACAGCCTCCCGTTCCTCCGTCGCCACTCGCAGCCTTCGTTCATGATCCAGACGAAACTGGATGTCGGAAGCAGGCGTGTCCCGGAGCTGAACCCACAACACCACAGCACACAGTTACTTTACAAACACTTTGGTTTAATTACATCATATATTGATATCTCACTATCTTTCTGTGTGTTTCTCTGTAAAAACTATATTTGATAGACAAAATCACAGGGATTTATGTGTGAGATGATTACACTTGATTATATTTGTTCTCTTCAATTTTCCACTGCAGAACTAAAATTTACTGAGCACTGAAAACCCTCAGATGAGATCTGACTTTCTCACAAAAGTAGAAACCCAATATATCTTCTTCTGCAACGTCTCAGGAAATTATTATAATTTAATGCAGCACATTTTGAGCTTCACTTCATATTTCTTCATCTAGCAAAATCAAAGCTTTTTGATCAAACCTCAAACGACACTATATAAATATTTAAAGTAACAGTTTGGTATTTTGGGAAACTTAGATGATAAGATTGATGCCTGAAGCTGAGCTGAATGCACCTTTGGACAAAGCTAAGCTAGCGGTTTCCCCCTGTTTCCAGTCTTTATGCTAAGCTAAGCTAACCAGCTGCTGGCTGTAACTTTATGTTTAGAGATATCAATCTTCTCACCTAACTGTTGGCAAGAAAGAGAATAAGTGTATTTCCCAAAATGTCAAACTATTTCTAACTTGACTTCCTTTTTTAAGTTAGCCAACAAACTGAGAGGGGCAAAATAATACTGTCACTGTATTATCAGCGAAAGAGCTGCATCTAAATCATGGTTTCTATCACCAAAATAATACTAAACATCATTGAAATGGTATTAGCTGCCCTTTGAAAGGTAATATTTAAAAAAAAAAGCAACTCTTAAGTGCCAAATACAGCAATCGCAATAGGAACCGAAAGGATGTGAGGTTTGATTTGTTCACTACAGGTGAATAAATGCTCATAGGGAAATGAGATGCTTATGTTTATGGTTTTAAATGTAATGATTATCCTTCAACTCGTCTGACGAGACCTCCCTGTCTGTCCTCAAAGTATAGACTAAATTTGGGAACTGCAGCGGTTCATAACTTCTTTCTTCTATCCTGCGTGCGACTGCACCCTCCGACCGTAAGTTGAGCTGTTCAGTGTGCGCTGACCCTGGATCCCCTCCCTGTCAGCCCAATGTCAAATGCAAATCACACAGGCCTACAGTGCAGTGCTAATCCTGCCATATCCAAGCTGCTTTCCCATTCATTCATTTCACCTCCCAGATTAAACTGTGGCAGAAAAGCACAGGGACACAAAGAAATCCACACGGATGTGCTATAACTGTAACTGTAATAGTGATGTGTCACATCACCGCTGCCAGTACTCTGCATTACATAACAGATAGCAATTTCTCTATGAACACAACCATGAGGCAGCGATTATGAGCGTCCTGCGATTACACAGCTGGTTTATTAAACAGCCGAGTCACTGAAGGATTTAACAGATCTGAGCTGATGTGTGCGGCAGCAAGGTTATCGCTCGCCTCCCGGACTGCGCTCTTTGATCTTCTCTGTGTGTGTCGTTTTAACGTGTATTATGACACTTTTGTGTAAGCTGCACTTTTTTTTAACATACATTTAATTTTGCTGAGTCGAGGCATGACAGTGCAGCCGGTGGTGATGAACCGGTGCCAGAGGGCATCACTACAGAGTGCACTGTGTGCAGACACTGAGTGCATACATACGCCTAACAGGTCAATATACCGTAGCTGAGCGTGGCTGCTGTCTCACACTGTTTTAGAGGGCGACAAACTGCCTACCAGCAGATATAAACTCCTCTTTGGAGCAATGTGAGATCTACTTTCTACTTGTTTCTTCAAAAAAGGAGTAAATCAATCACAAAATGTCCAGGGGCACATGGGACAAATTTAAAAAGAAAATGTTAAACCAAAAAGAGTGAAAGTAAAATAACAATCAGTGGCTGTAGGAGTGGATATTTAGTGTGAAAGTTGTGAGCAAGTGAATGAAGTGAAGTCGTGTTCAGCATCAAAAAGTGACTGTGGCTGGAGTCGCACTAGACATGCTGGACTGAGTGGCCTTCTGATCAGAACAAACTCTTTGATCCTCTGTGATTCAAAATCAGCCAAATTTATGATACAGTCTGCTCGGAAACACTTTATAAATTTTGGTTGAGATGTGAGAAGAGGACTGACTTTAAATGGATATATATGGAAGTACAGTAAATAAAGTTGACACACTATGACTTGTACCTGTAGATGTTATCAATATCTTCACTATAGGGCAAGTTAAGTCTTTCTTGCATTGATTCTCAGGCCAACAGATATTCAAAAAATAACCCCCAGAAGCCCCTTAAACGTGTTCAGTGTTCAGGACATTTACTCTATCTTTTAGATTTAACTACAATATGACATCTTTCAAACTGCATTTTGCATTGACCTCAGGTTTTTTTCATTCATATATTTACCTGAATGTCTTCTATCTAAACTCTGCCAAATTAAAAGCGTCTACAGAGCTGTATTTCTCAACAGCTCACCATGGGAAAAGAAAAGACTTGTCACTTTATATAAGAAGAAAAACAGATTTGTCTTTGAATCAATTTAAATTATTAGAAAATAGGGTTCAAGTTAACAGAAGGCCCTGTGAACGGGGCTCATGGTGGAGCCAGTGTCAACTCAGTCCCACAGGTGGAAGGGAGATGGAGGAGGGAGGAGGCACTGACCTCTGCTCTTAAAGCCAGGGGCCTGTGGTACCTAGTGAGTCCCGTGGCTCCCCTGCTCTGGGCCTGGCCCCAACCCTGGCTCTGGCTCTGGGGCTCCACGCCTCGCTCCTGTCCTAGACGCCACTCCAGCTCATCCCTCTGACCGGACTGTGAGTGACGTGGGGTAGGGGGAAGGGGAAGGAAGGGGGGTGAGGACGGTGTGGGTGTAAGGGGTTAGGGGGGGTGACAGGTGCAGGGAACAGGGGTGCAGGTAGTGGAGGTGGGTGGTTTTTGGGGAGGGAGATGTGTGAGGTGGATTGTGGACAAAACAGACAGAGGACAACAAACGGGGTGAGGGGACGAGGAAAGAAAGCAGGTGGGGGAAAAAAACAATAAAAAAAAAAAACATACAGAAAATGGGTAAAGAATATAAGCAGAGGGGGGAAATTAACTAACAGACTACACGGTGTGGAGAAGAACAAACGGACTAGAGTACGAAGAAAAGCGCAAAGAGAAAGACCAACTTAAAGATGACGGCGTATGAGAGAGATGAGAAGAGAACGAGGATGAGGATGAACAAAATCATGGGCTGAAACATCTGGCGGGAACACAAAGAGGAACAAAGAGAGGGATTTGGGGGGGAAAAGAATGCAAAACACTTGTTATGAAGCGCATGCAATGAGGGATACATGAGTCCAAACCAACAGCTGAGAGATACCACGGCAAACTGCAGAGCGAGAGCTAGCACGCCAAAAGGTTTTCAACACATGCCGGTGCACAGCCGTGTGCGTTGTGGAAGCAGTCAACTAAGGAAAGTTGCGTCTTGAGCCTGTATGATGCACATTGTTTTCAGACATTACAGCATTTAAAATACACTGGAGGCATCTGAGGCTTCAGTCGAGCTTTAAGACAAGCGCCATGCTAGTTGCCCCCCGTTTTCGTAGCAGTGTCCACATTTTATTTTTTGTAAGTGAGCTTGCAAGAACTTTATGCTATCATGCCGAATGAGTAGCTACAGCATTCACCAAAGGAGGAAAAACAGGCATATTGTCATATTTCTGACTTTTATAGCTTGTAATTATGATGAAGTGTCTCAAAATTATTGGAAACTGTTATCTTGTATTTACAACACTTTTATCTCTTAAAAACCTCATAATTATAATTAAAGAGACCTTTGAATTTTACCTGATGGTCAGAGGATCAAAATGTTGTTAATATAATAATAAAATAATAGAAATAAAGATAATTACAAAGATGAATACCTGTCACAAATGACAAGATAAACATCTCGCACTTATGAGAAACTCATATTTAAACTTTAATCTCACAATATTTCATAATCCTAACTTTATTTGATGGTCTGAAGGTACTGAAACAGTGTGCTGTATACTTTATCTCAAAATCCAGACACCATAATTACAAGATCTGAAAGTCATACTAACTATAATTATGAGCTCAAAGTTATTACGAGATAAACATAATAAAATGATTGAACTTAGAAGTAATTGTGAGAAAACATATTTTTCTTTTCTCTGGTGAATGCGTTTCTGGACATATCTTCATTTTTAGAAAATATATTATTTATATACCTTCACTGTATACCCGACCCTTTGCTGCTGCAGTTTTTTGCTCTGTAGTCTATTACATTTAAAACTCCACGATTCTACAACTTCTCATCTTCAACAGCTCTTAAAGGACGAAGGCCTTATTGCTTTGAACAGGTGTGAGTTGTTAGTACAGTGGTTAGCTTTGACTAAACCACCCAGCTTCACCCAGACTAATCAGTGAGTCCTACAGGCAGAGGAGCAAAGCAGAAACAAGTCATTGGGTAGAATGAGCATGGAGGCAGCTTCAGTCTATTATCTCTACAAAGCACATTGGGTTCTTGAAGTGAGACATGTTTGAAGAGCTGTTTGTTTTACTCCATACGACAGTCTGGCTGATTAGAAAGGACATCCAAGATGTCTGCCTGATCATGCAGCACAGAGATAATGAACCAGCTTTGGAAGAGTACACAGTATGTTGACATGTTGACTGAGCTGCAATAAAACAATAACAGAAAGCGGGATGCCAGCCAGCGAGGTTCTTCCACAGGCAGCTCACACAGCGGCATGCAACTCTTTTCTTTTTTTATTCAACAGAGGTTATTTTAGACAGTGCACACACATTTTTATGCTTCGTCTCCATGGCAACACCATGGAGTAACCAATCCCACGTGTGTCTGTGTGTGTAATGATAAATTGTGCAAACATAATAGCTACACCATTTATGTGTTATAATGAGTCATACAAATGATAGCATGGTGTAGTAAAGTTATAAAGAGAGAAATATTTCCTAAACTTTGTCATCATGCAACAGTTAACGCTATGTGAGGAAAAGCTTTTGAATTGAGCCAAATGGAAGAAGCTGCCATAACTTTCCTTTAGTACTTACTCCAATCATACCAAGCAACCTCTCAAGCACCCTCCTAAGCACCCTGGCTGACTGGAAGCAGGACAGCTGCAGACAGTGAGTGCAGGGAGAAGCAGGCAGGCAGGGCTGCTGGCTATGAGGATGTGCATGGAGATGCAGATGTGAATGTGGCAGCGGCAGGAAGCGATGGTGGTGGCGGTGGGTCAGGGGAAAAGGGTGGCGGTGGTGCCAGTGTGGTAGAGCTGGGTGGCTCGTGTTGGAGTGGAGGGTCCTGCTATGTCACCCTGCGCTGGCACTAAATGTGAGGCTTTAATAGGATAGGTTTGGATTTTTTCAAGTCTATCTAACCCCAGCTCACTCTCCCTGTAATGTGGGGGGGGGGGCAATCCAACGCTTGGTGAGTTCTGGTTCATAATGATTGGGAAAAGCCAAGACTGAGGGATCAAAAAGAGGCATCGCTTTGAACGCTTGTCCACCACAGGACGGATATTCCCGTGGTAACTCTTCTGACACCTCCTGCAAACTCAGAAGGATCGTGAGACGGTCTGTATTTATACTGAAAATCAAGATCAAGCGAGATTTGCTCCTCATGCTCCATGGGAGGTTTGTCCTCCTTGATCTCGCCTTAGGACGCCTGTTTAACCATCTGACGAGTCCCCACAACTCCCCACCTGCTGTAGCGTTTCTCCACTGTAAGAAAGAGAGTCCACAGTCCTCGCTCTGTGCAAAAATACGTACAAAGTTTAGCCAAACTTAATGTGTGCCTTTCAGCTGGTCTGAGTCAGCTGAATTAAGTTGGTGACATATCCGTCCACCACATCTCAGCAAGGAAGGAAGGGTTATTATTATTATTTTTGCATCACTGCGCTCCTTCTCAACATCGAGATCATGCATATCACGCATGACAGACAAGACAAGAGAGGGAGACTCGACCCTATTTGAAGTTTAGCTTAGCACAGAAACAGCTGGTAGAAATGTCCTTCAGAGAAACCAAGACAGTACATTTCAGAGCCTGTACTTTTACTTGAGTATCTGTATTTCTGATTTAGCTTGTACCCCACTAACATTGCTGGACTTTTTTCTCAACAGTTTTGAGAAGAAAGGATCAAAACTGATGCAGCAGAACCAGAGAAATGGTCTTTTTTATCCATGCATTCTTCTTCCTTGTCAAAAATCTGATGCCTACGTTACCCACAAAGCGCTGACAGTTCAGTCAGAGCTTCAGTTTTGTTATGCAAGGAGCAGCTAATGTAACCTCGAGCCACTAGCCTCAAGCAGAGACGAGGAGCCGGGCTTGAATTTCCCTCGGGATAAATAAAGTATCTATCTCTCTCTCTCTCTCTCTCTCTCTCTCTCTCTACAGAAGTCTGGTAAACTCACTTCTTTCTAACTTCACACCTCCAGAGTTTTATCATTTTCTAACTTGTAGTCTTCAGCCCCGACCGACGCTGTCTCACATCACTTGAAGCAATTTATCAGACATCATGCGGCTCCCTCTGGAGCCACAAAAAGCTTTATACAACTTTTTTCAAATATGCAGTTGTACTCTCCAACACCTGCATGTGTAAAGTCGGTGCACTTCCCCTTTAAGAGTAAATTTTTGCACTGAGCGAGGAGTGTGGATGTTCTCCCCTATGTCATGGAGTCGCACTGCTTCCTATGGAGAGGAGGAAGGATTACAGTGACCCATAAATCTCTCAATGTACAAACGGGCAGGTGAACATTGTATTAAGGTAGACTTGAAAAAATCCCAACCTACCCTTAAAGCTATGTTTGCCTAGAACTTAATGAGGTTCCCACTGACGAGGCGTGGCTGTGGATCGTATGTGTTCTGCGAGAGATGTACGACGCTGCCACTGTCTTTAATTAGAGCTGATTTTTCGAGCACAGTGCTGACTCAGTATCTCGTTTAGTTTATTTTGGCCTCAAATGGTCCACTAATGACTGCACACTTAGGGCCATTTAAATCAAACCTAAATTAATTTCTTACATTTACAAATACACCAGTGGGTTGTTTGCCTACTGCTGTTTTAAAGCAATGAAGCCATCTGGTGTGATATTGTCTTCAGCCTTTCTCTCCTTGGACATGATATCCTCTGGACAATCAGGTGGGATGCTTTTGAGGCAAATCAGCGTTCTTATGCAAGATTTTAAAAGAACATTTTGTTTGCAATAATAAAATCTTAAGTATTGGCTGACAGACCTTCTATCTTATTACTAATATTTCTCTTTTTTTGCAAAAGAACAAAGCAGCCACAGAAAGAAAACATCTACATGTACAGAGAAGGGTCACCTTAAGAACGGTAGGAAAGGTCACAGGACGTCTATCCATTAAACTTACCTGGAAGTCCGTCACCAGGTCTCTTCCAAAGGTGCCAATGGGAGAGTCACGGGACATGGAGGTGACTGTGGACAGGAAGCTGCTGGACTCTGTGAGGTTTGGCATGGGTGACAGATCGTCTGTCCTTTCTCTCAGCCCTTCCCCTACGTGGTCCAACTTCTCCATGAAGATGTGTAGCTCGGTGCGGAAAGCCTTCATGCGAGTGTTGATGGTGTCAAGGACTTGCGTGTCTGGTTTGTTTCCAGACACCGTCCCTCCTTCCAGGCTCTCTCCTGTCGTCACAAGCAACCTGCCCTCAAAGATCAGACTGTCGGTGTCGGTGATCAGACGGTCCACCGTCTTCCCGAGCCTCTCTGCCTCACGTTTCACGTTGGTGAATGACTCCCGTTCTTCCCTCCTGCGGTTGGCCAGATCAGTGGCGCTGAGCTCGCTGCCGTCTGAGGGTTTGATGCTTCCGAACCCTGAGGTGGTTGTCGTTTTCTCAAACAGGTCTTCAGAGTCACTCTCGCCCCCAATAGGGCCCTCCCTCTTGGGCTGGAGAAGAAGAAGTCGCCCTGCCTCCTCGTCCTCAGCGGCTTCTCGACGGCCTGCGTCACTCTCTGCGTCGCTGTCTCGAGGGCTGCCGGTTCGCAGGCCCAGGTGCGCAGCCAGGTCGCAGCGCTGGACGTTGGACATGAGGACTCGGTTCTCATACTGCAGCTTCATCACTTTCCCACTCAGCTCATTGATCTGCATTCTGGCTGATTTAAGCTCCTCCATCATCATCCCGCCGCTGGAACCATTACCGTTCCCTCCATTACCAGGTTTAAATAACCCTCCCTCACTGCCCTCCTCGCCGACAGGCCCACAGCCGCTGCTGGGGCCGAACTTGAAGCGATTGAGCTCAGAGGTCAGCTGCCTGTTGTGGTCCTCAATCTCTGAGATGGAGCGGCGCAGCAGCTCGGCCTCCTCTTCCACAAATTGTAGATGGCGACGTAGCTCACTTGCCGACTCGAGCGCATCACCGCCATATGGTGACGAGGGCATGCTGGAGAAGGGTTCCCGCCCAAAGCAATCTCTTTCATACTGACAGCGGATGTCTTCATTTTCTGCCCGCAGGCTGCGGTTCTCCACTTCCAGCTCCACGATCTTTCTGCCCAGGATGTTAGCCTCCTCCTCCACCAGCTTCAGACGTAATCGCAGCTCAGCCTCTCGAGTGGTGTGAGGACCACCGCCAGAGCACTCGGCCAGGGGAAGGGGACTGTCCACATCCCCATAAACTGACTTGTACTTCTGCAGCTCCTGCTCCAGTTCGTCCTTCTCCCGGCCCAGCTTCGCCATCTTTTTTCTCATCAGGCCGGACTCCTCCTTGGAAAACTGGAGCTGGCACCTGAGGTCCGCACTGTCCTCCTAGCAGAGAGATAGGGATCAGGATACCGCCATTAAAAACATGTTTTAGACTTTTGTTTTTGTCAACAAATTCATTAAAAGATCAAAACCAACAATGATAAGCCCATTCATTCCTACTGAAGATGTAAATCTTAAGAAAACGGAGTCACAACTATATAGTTGATATAAAAAAGGCTCAATCATTGGATAAAAAAGCTGGGCACTGCAGTCTTTAGCAAACACTATTCATACAGGAGTAAATAGTGCATTTGTGGGGGACTATTTTCAGCAGCGCAGTAATTTACATTTGGTAGGACAGTGAATGTGTGATTGACTCGAAATAAACTACAGTGTGTGTTGACAGAAATGGATGAACATGTCATCCAGTGTGGTTCATTGATGTGTTTTTGAAAGGTTTCGGACAACAATGATGCTTTTATGTCACAGGGGAATAAGATCAATTAGGATTTTGCTGCACAGGCAATACGTGTCAGGAGGATCAATTCATTGCTGGTTTTGGTCTTTTGTCTGGAATTTGTGGACACTAAGAAAAATATAGAACCAAACGTATACTTTAATGCCTAAAAAATAAAATGTTTTATAATTTTGAATTCAGAAAAAAGGGACAGAATCACATTTATAGATTCTCTTTTTACCTGACTCGTGGATTTCTTGTCTTTAAATGTTTCCCTGCTTCCTCGTCTCCTCAGTGCAGTCTGTAAAAGAACAAAAACATTATGTAATCATAGTAATTATATACAATTATTCACTCTGATATTAAAATATTATTCCCACATCCACGGGTGCTGCAAGAGGGGAACAGAAAATTATATAAACAAACACACATCCGAGCCGATAAAGGCAATAAAAGAGGCTTTGTGAATTCAATAGTGAGGACCTCTGCAGTTTTAAGATGCTATTGACATTTCCATATATCATAATACCAGTGTTTATACAGACATGCGCAATCATGGCACTGATGGTACTGCATAACACCAATGCAGTGGAACAAATGGGTTTGCTAAGATGTACGCCAACTCCCCTAATGTGAAGCAGACTCTGCAAAAGGCCAAAATAACAGTAATCTATGTGGACATTTTACGTAACATTTCCATCACGTCAAAGCTCTGAAGTCTAATGAGGAAGTATTTACTCTAATGATCACATGACATAATTACATGACATAATTACTGTCTGATTCATGCACATAGTAACGGTAATAGGCTGTATCAAGGGCCAACATCTGGTTACAATGTCAGTCTCACTGCGAGCGAGGGGAGGGGCAGAGAGAACGGACACTTCATGTGATTTACGTTCTGTGAAGTAAAACGTCTGCTCAGTATTACGATCAGAAAAAGTTAGTACAGATGTGCAGATGATGAGCGTGATCTGTCGTGTCTTTTGATGAATGATGCACCACCGGGGCGCTTTAGATCCCATTCAGAGCTTAGTGTGACAGACGTCTTATCCCGGGCTCAGATTCAGTGACACATGGCGCTTCCACAACGCTCTGGGGGGAAGCATCTGCCTGTCCAGTGGTGAAATCTGTCCTGTAGCGAATACTACGCATTGCAAGCAAAGCCTGGATAAAACAGGGACTTCTGCACGCCAGCTTAGTCTTACAGTCTAATAAAATCATTCATTTTTATCAAGTCTGTGCACTTCCTTTCGCCATCAGCTGCAGCTCTGTAAGACAGGGAAAAGATCATCAAGCACTAGAGGAAAGGAGAGAGGCAGAGTGTGAACCCTTTTTCCAGGAACGGATCGCTGGCCGAGTTATTTAAAGTTTTTTTATGATCAGTTTAAGCTCGGCTCCTTTCTAGGAAGCATAACTTGATATTAATATTTCCGATCTCTGAGTGGCAAACATATTTCAGTGTTCTCGTACTTCAGTAGGAAGTCAAACAGGACAACCACAAATCAGCTGTGATCATTTTATTAATTCTTCTGGATTTTTTACAATTATTTAAAACAGAGAAAATCAAAGCAAGTGGCCAAATTTAAGGAGCCAGAAGCAGTGAATGTTTGCATTTTTGTTTGATAAATGACTTACAAAACTAATGATTATCAATATTGCTGTTGTTAAATCTCGTTTCCCTCATTGTTTCAGCACAAAATCCTCCTGTCCAACGTTTTATATCTCTTTTATTTTAAGCAATTTAACTTTTTTCATTTCTTTGCTCGCTTAAATCCCTTTTGTCAAAAGGAAACGCACTGATTGTGAGGTTTTGTAACAGACTGAACAAATCCCTCAACAAGGCACATATGCTTATCCTAACACTGCGATTGGTTTGCACAGTACGAACATCCTGCCACCGATCTGTCAGTGTGACAGCGTTCAGTTCAGGCTTGTGACGTGTTTGAAGTGTTAAAGAATTGTTACCTGGTCTGACCTCGAAAGACTGCTGTTGGTAAACTGTCATCATATTATCATAAAGGGGTGCTTGTCTGAACGGGGAAGTTCGGTTTTAGCCCAGAAGACTTGTACTGTAACTGGTTGCTTTACAAAAGAAAGTCCTCTTTTTGACATAATTTGTGGTGTTGAATGGAAACTGTGGATGTTTTTTTTTTTTTTTTTTACACAGATTTAGATTTTCCCTCTTTTTATGCAGTAAGTGAACTGTTTGTTTTTGTGTGTGTGAACCCACTTGCTTCAAATTACCACTTGAAGGAAGATTTAAGTCATAGAAGTCAGTGAACAGAATATTATTCATCAGTGTGTTTGGTCTTCTTTTACTTTTTCTACTTTTTTTTTTTTTACTTTGTACAAAGGAAACTCTTCACTGTACGAGCTCCGCTGCCAGCCAAAATAGACCAGTAGGACAGTGTGAATCATTCGTGGCCAGACGGACGGAAAGTGTGAGGGTGAACCGTTTTTTGCCCCGGAGCAGGGACGGACCTTGACTCAGTTGCTGGCTCTACGACAGGAAGGGAGAGCCTACTTAGAAACAGCACCAAAACATGAACATAACCATACTGTGGTCATAGTTACAGACAGAGATTTGTGCCTCCTGCTCTGTGTATGATTTGTGAACGGAGCGCCGTGCCCAGTTCTGTGATATATTTTACTTTGGAGTTTCTGATGATAAAGCCCTTGGAGCACTGAATCAAATGTACAGTTCACATTAAATTCAGTTTAGACAGGTTGAAGACAGCTTGCTTTTGCTGCTCAGAAGACCTTCGCTGCATAGTTCTCTGCTCAGGTGTGTTTCATGATCGATACTTTCTAATTTGTCTTTCTTTATTGAGGTAAACTGTGAATTTCTGAGGGGGTTCTCTGTCTGCCTTCTTGTTGTCTTCACAGTCTCTTTTGAAGTTCCCGTGTCTGATCCGAACTCCACCTCTGTGCTTGTGCCCTCAGAGGAAGAACTCCACCACGAGCTGAATGCAGATGAGGTTGATGTTACATGTGAGTATTTTGGCTTTGCACCAATTACAGGTTGTGTTCGACATGTTGTTTGATCTCGTCACGGCGCAAACTGTCTGCTTCTCCCTCCAAAGGAAGATAAACAGATTCGCTGATTCCCATATTTAACTCGTCAAATGCAATTTTTTGGTCAAAAATGTCTGAGAGTGATGACACGCTGCCATCGGTTACTTCAAACTCATCTTTTCCCTATAATCCCCTCCTATACAGATTCATATAACCAACTTCATCCTCTCAAAGACTATAATTGTTTTTATTTGATGGTCATAGACTGTAATTCATGGTTTACTCTAGTCATTTATTTATAACCTCCCCTCCCCCCTGGTCCAGTCTCAGCTTTGTGTCTATGTCAGTATCTCCAACACCAGTCGTGGTTTAATTCCCAGCCCTGGTGACAGAGCTAATCTCTCTGGGGAGACAGCGGATTAGACGGCATCTTGTGCAAAGCTCCTCAGAACCCCAGACCGCCACAACCAGGGATCCCTGTTTACTGTATACAGAAGTCAGTTTGAAGCTTAGAGCAACAGCAGTGTGATCAGAGAGTTAAGGAGTTGACAGAACACTAGTAATAGTTTGTCTGAGCCAATTACCTGTAAAATGAGTCTGACTTATAAATATACTATACTATTCATTATTAAATGCTGATACATATCTGTTTGGTACTCTTACTGTGTTAGAGGTTTGATTAGAGTTTACAGGAAGCAACTCATTCACTGCATTTCAGTATAAAGGAAAAGCTGTCACCCGGTTTTAGCAGTACCTTCAAGTGTTTATGAGAGAAGTTTACTTAAATAACCTAAATGATGTCGTATTCATGACAAAATTAGCTATTAGCATTAGCTGTAATGTGGCTGATACTTTTAAAAAGTATGGTCTGGTCCAGAGTTGGTTTGTTTGTTTTTTGTGTACTAGGGTTGGGCGATTGGACGAATAAAGGCTGAGTCCATAACCAGTTGTTTTATTTTTTCGGGTGATTTTTGTCCTTTTATTTTGTTAATTTGCTGGGGGATGCATGTGCGAATATATCGGCAATCAGCGGTTGTTGGACTGACGAAGGCCAGATGGAGATTATCACCCAACTGTCCTTGGATGCAGTCAAAAATGAAACAATTTGAATTGTTAGTCACTCAGCATATCGTGTTCTCTGCTCATGAACTTAAACATCAGCTTCAAGAACGCCAAAACGATGTAAAAGACAGATAGTACTGTATCAAAGTTTAAAATTCTGGTATCGTGACATCCTTACAGATGGGAGTAGACTTGAGTTTTTGTAGCGTAACCCACTTACACACCCACAATCCTATTTACTATACAGGATCAATAAGATTAGCATTTCCCAACGCGAGGTCACATAAACAGAGCAACAGGAGATACATAAGTGCCCAGAGAGGTCATACCTGCAGGGTTTGATCCCTGTGACAGATGGTGTCTCTCCATACTGAAGGACCTTAAGGCTGAACACTAAACCCCCTCCTGGGTCACCACTACTCTCTCACATTGCCCTTTAACACAAAAAGGTGCAGAGAGTTAATGTATGTCAATTCTATGTTTATTTTTTCCTTTTTATTGCCTTTAAAACAACGCTCCTCTGATTTAGCATCGCGCTCCTATAACACCGTCAGACTCACAATAGACGGTTAAAAAAAGGATAAAACTCGATGCAGCAGAACCAGATAGATCATCTTTTTTATTATTTTATTCCACACATTCTTCTTCCTGATCTAAACCTGGTGCATACATTACCCAACATGCAACTCAACCGCTGAGAGTTCGGTCTGAGGTTCACATATTTTATGCTGGCATCTACTAAAGTAGTCTCAAGTCTCACGCAGCTCCCTCTGGAGCTAAAAACATATGCACACTGATTGACTCCCAACACCTTTGATGTTTAGCTTTTTTTGTCAGATATATTAACAAGAACCGATATGTGACGATATGGTAAATGTATGCAAATTAAAATCAAAACTATTAATGAAATAAACTGCTTATTTTTTAGTTTCATTTTGTTTGGGATCATTAATTTGGACAACAGAATATCATCATTGATACATGATAATATTCAGTTTACATCAAATTAATCTTTTACATTTTGAAGTCACTTATCTTAATGTCAAACATTTGCTTTTCAAATGTGAGGATGCTGCATTTTTTGAGTGGTTTTAGGCTGTTGGTTGTACAAAAGAAGCAATCTGAAGATCACTTTGGGAAACTGTAATGGGCATTGTGGATTAAATGTTCGCTTGAAAAAATAATGTACAGATTAATCAATAATGAAAATACTTGTATACTCTACACTGTATAGTTACAGCCCTAATTGCACAGCACCACCAGATACTGTGCATGACTCCTGCTCCACATATTAAAATTTAACTCAACCACAAATTATTTGCCTCATGAGAAGCTCTGCCTCTGAGTGTTTGTGGTAAAACTAAAACTAAAACAACACACAAACACACACACACACACACACACACCCTGTTCTTTGTGCGGCTGTATTTCTTCCACTTTAACACACAATCGCACTCATGCTCACTAAAGGCACAAACACACAGACATCTCTCTCCATCATCATCTGAAGGCACTGCTCTCACAGGCCTGTTAGCACGGGTTAGTGGCAGTCAGTCATGCAGGCTGGCAGGCAGCTCCAGCTGGTGCGAGTGCCGTCTGTAGTACTGGTGGGGCTGGTTTTTACTCCCCTGGGCCTCTGCCAGCCTGCAGGATTAACAGATTGTAGTTACACAGTCGTTACCCTGCTCGGACTGAATGAACCAGGCGCTGTGGGCCCTGACTGACTGACTGACTGACTGACTCTGGCCTTCTCCTGCACCTTCTTCCTGGAAACCCCCGCCCCCATCCCTTTCTACTTGGTCTTGCTCCCTGCTTCGTTCCCTCCCTCCTCCCTTTCTCTTCTCCTTCCTCCTTTTTTCACATCCCCATCCTTACTACTTCTGGCCAGGATGGTTTCAGTTTCAGAACTGGCACCAAAAACATCTTCAAATGCCTCATTTATGATATCTGGTTTATGGTTGAGGGGTAAGATGAGAATTAAGATTTGATTATGTTTAATATGAGGGGTTGAGGTTAAGGTAAGCTTTGACTTTAATTTTAAGATAAAGAATTAGGACAAAAGTTTAAAGGATCAGACCAAAAATAGCATCGCATTAAAATAACATGCAAAGGTCTCGCTCTGGTGGTGGTTTTATCATGAGGCTCTGGTTTCTAGTCTAGCCGGGGACCTTTGTTGTCAAGTATGTTGTTTCTCATCTTTGTTTCCTGTCATCTCTTTATTGTCAACTAATAAAAAGGAATAAGATGCCGAAATAAATGGCCTGTTTAAATAAATAAATATCACAGTTTCTACCATTTCTCCTCTATCTTGACTCTTTCAAATTAGAATTAAACTCTTCAGGAATTTGCTTTTAAATGTATTTGATTGGATAATAACAACAGGATAATACTGTCTTAACCTGTTGCAACAGCTGAGCCTTGCTTCTTTTTGCTGCAGTACTTCTATGTACCTATGCAGTGACCTCATTGACTGCTACTGCTACTGTTTCTTGGATTATAGACAATGTAAATGCAGCTTAAAGATTATGGTTCAGGGTTGAAATCAGGTTTAGGATTTTGTTTGGGTTAAAGTACAGTTGAATTAAAGGTAAATTATAGGCTAGAATTTGGCTTTAAGCTGAAGGTTGGAGGCAGTGTTAGGTTCAGGACGAGGTAAAGATTATCACGTCAGGATGAGGGTTAAAGGTTTGAGTTAGGCTTTAAAGCTTCAACATCAGTTAAAGGTCCCCACAGAGCCAGTCCTGCATGTCAGGGTGTGAATGTAGGAGTAAAGGATTCCGATGATGACATCAGGACTGTGAATGATGTGTGTAACAGTGCGTTCATATTCAACAATTACTTCCAGCATTGCTCTGCTCTACACCACAATTAAACGAAGCGTCACAAGTCATCATCACAGTACGGTGTGGGTCTGATTCTGTCATCCATTAGTGTCACTCCAGGTCTCAGGGGACCATATTCAACAGATGAGTAAAAGCACACTGCTCCATAGGAAACGTTTGCTCTGCTGCTGCTGCAACAATGTCACCACGTAATCTTGGAAAAACTGCGAGCGCTCAGAAGGGAAAAAGGAGAATATTGTGTTCTCTGACACGCCTGTTTGTGTAAGACACGGAGGCATTTTTTGGAACAAGTGCTGGATGACATCGTGCAGTGACATCACCAAAAACAACTCCCAATGTGGGGAGGGAAAAAATATTTTTGGGGGAGGAGGATGAGTAAGAATGGGAACACAGAGTGTATTTTCGGCAGCATCTCTACTCAACAGCTTGGCCTATTTATGATTTTGCTCAAAGACTGTAACACAGTCTGCAGAGAGCGGCGTCTGGCTCTGGTAATGGGATTTAACAGGAAGTATAGTGTGACCAGCTGAAACGGGGCGGGATGGAGGGTTGGCGGTGGGGGGGAGAGTGGGGTAGTCGAGCACAAAAGGCGCTGCGGCGGCCGCTGGATGCAGATAAACCCCTTCTCAGCCCTGACAGAGGAGCCTAAGACTCCTGCACAACAGAATAAATATCGCTCACCCGGCGGGAGAGCTCAGAGAGATAAGTCGCTATGAAATGTTTAGAGGCAGATTATATTAGTGAGATCTAGATGAATGAGCGCTCAATCTGGACTGTAATCCGTTTCAATAAATTAATTAATACTGAACACACGTTGGAATGAATGCATGTATAAGTCTCACATGCTCTCGCTGCGTCACTTAATTTAATTTCTCTCCATCCGAGGGCATTCTGATGCACAAGTGTTTTTCTTTGAAGCCCCTGCTACACCGTGATTTACGGCACTGTGTTATTTTTATAAGGACGATCAATCTCTGGCTTGCAGCACCTGCAGTAGGGCCTATACAGTCTAAATATACTGCATCTGGATATGCTCCATCAGCCAAATATGAACCATGCAACCCATTGGAATTCAATTTGCTGTTGAAAACTCCCCCCCCCCCTCATACAGGCTACAGTGAGGCTACCATGAGTAGCTGTGGCAGTGATATTTCAAAAAAGCCCTAAACCAATCAAAGCTAACTGAATTAAAGTAATCCAGCAGAGTGCGCTTCTCAGCCGACGCGCACACTTGTGTTTGTGTGTTACACGCGTGTGTATCTGCAGTCATCCCTCTCCCACATGTGTCGAAGAACGTGTGGGTGAGTGTTTTTTGTGCTTCTGTCAGTGTGTGTGGCTGCTGTATTGTCCCGGCTGCATGTGTGTACGAGGTCGAGCAGGTTTGTGGGTTTAAATCCATCTGCCAGTGTGTGCATATGTTTGGCAGTGAGACAGGCTGAATGCAGCACTCTCAGAGGTCATTCCAAAGTCAGGCCATCCCCGGCGGATGTGAGCATCTTGTAAATAGACTCTGGTCTCCCCATTGCCCCTGCATCTTGACATCAATAGCTGTCAGGAGATTGCTCTCCACCTCTGTGGTGAAGTCCTTAATTCTTAGAAACAAGACTATTATGCTCTGGGATGTAGGAGCAGAGCTTTGGAGAGTATGCCAGGCTTTGGACTGCACATCAAACTTCCCACTTATCAAATTTAAAGGCACACTATGCAAGATTTTTACCTTAATATAACAGCTTTGAAGTCATTTCGATGGTAAACATACTCGTAGTATAGCGAATCATCCCAATAGCAAAGCAGGAGAGGGACGCCGTTGGCAGAACCAGCAATGCAAGTCTGAAAGGTGGCGTCCCGCTAAATCTCGCGAGAATCACAAATTGCTTTACGGCGCGACGTCACATACATCAGCAACATAAGAAGCAGCATCAATGGAAGACACTAGCAGGCATTCACTCAGACGTTACCTAGTCAGTAGACATCTTTGGAGTCTATCTTTGCCTGTTTGATGTCCGACGCTTCCATCCTACTGAACATGTACCGGTATACGGGGGGGAGGGGATCAGGCCGTGAGTGCAGAAACGCAGAGCCGTATATAAAGACGGCTCTGGTGAGTGGTATTTATGACCGTTAAGGTTAAATACAAGTACTCTGCAGCGACTCTAGGGGTAGCTGTTTGACAAAACCGGAAAACTGCATAGTATGCCTTTAAGGAAATTAAAACATTTTGTTTATTTGGTGAAAATGGAAAGGGGGATGTTTTGGAATAAAGCCACGCTACTGGTTACAATTGGACATCATATACGTCCTATTTAATAGCATCTAGTGGTGGATACTGCTGCCCTATCTAAACATGGCAGACTCCGTGGAAGAGGACCTGCTCCCTCTGTAGATAAAAACAAAGGTTGGTGGAGACCAAAACAGAGCTAAAATGAGAGTGACCATTGGACTTACGTGTTATATAGCGTTATTTTAAGAACTGCCATATAAAGCCAGTTATCCATCACAACACGCCCTGCAGTATCTGAAGTGTTACATTTTGGAGGGAGGCAGCAAGAAAGTTAGACATATTAGTAACTGTGGTTGTGATTTTATTCTATTTTCTAGGCTATTTATTTCAGAAACCTTCACAGTCTTATTTATTATTTCTGAAATCACAAAATGCTTTCAAGTATTTTTGTGTCCTCTGGTGAGAAACATCTCGCATTCATTCAGTAGGTCGACCATGAAACTAACTCTCTGCTACAGTCTGCAGTTCTACAGTCTTGATTTATATCGACCTTCCTCAGCAGCTGAGAGTGTTTCCAACCAACACTGTGCCGGTTTGTGTGTTTTAAGATGTTCCACCATCTAATGTTTATGCATTTTGAAAAAATATTGTAAACTTGATCAATGGTGGACTGAAACAATAACAATAATTTGACTCCATCTCATGCAAACCAAGTATAAACATTCAGTAAACACTTATATTTTCACAGCAGAAAAAGCTACAACAATATAAGTATAATACAAATGTTTATTCACCTGTTATCATTTGTTAATTGTTCCTGATAAAAGAAATAAGTTTGGAATTAAATGATATTTAGCCACAGGATTAGAAGTGCGAGATGTCAGATCCTTCTTAGAGTCCTTGAATGACAATCGTATAATACAGGAAGTCCACGATCCGTATCAGTACAAAAAAATCGAATTAACTAATTATTGGAAGAAAATAATTATCTGTCAACCATATTTCAAACTAATTTAATTATTCCAGATAGTTTGATAACAGACAAGGGGGGTGAAAAACACTATACAATACAGCTTAGTGCTTCTTTTGCAATAAACACTGTGGTAATAAACTCTGGGATTTAACGGCTGGCGTGTGAGGAGTCAACAGTGCTGCTATTCTTGGTTGCCCACTAGAGACCCTGTAGGTCCTATAGCAGATTGAGAAAACATTAAATCTCTTAGGAATCGACACTGGTAGTTATGGTGACCTATGCTGACATGCACAGGTTATATATCATCCTGTGTTGCAACATGAACACAGTATGTCTGCCTGTGTGTGTGTGTGTGTGTGTGTGTGTGTGTGTGTGTGTGTGTGTGTGCGTATAATTTAATGTTTGTGTATGTGAGTGTCTGCAGGAGGTCGCGTGTGAGCAGCGGAGGGTCACTCCCATACTGTTCCTCTTCGCTAAGCCGGCCCTGACCTCAGTCTGGGACCCGGCATGCATTAAAGAGCAGCACAATAGAGCTTTTACGGGGCGTGTCACTCCGCTTTCACTCAAGCTTTACAAATCTCCCTGAACAACCCGACAGCCTGGCGTGCTGCTCTCAGAAACACTGATGCCAACTGGCGCAAACCAAAGACACAAGGTTGACACGACTTTTAGGTGAGTTTTCCTACTAATCCCTTCTACAGAACAGAGCAGGGCTGTTGCTTCAGGCTGCTTTGAAATAAAATAGGATACAGCAATTAGCTGTTAATAATAATTAGCCATTATCTTGATTAGAGGATAAGAGCCAAGCAATTTAGCAAACATGAATAGCTGCAGAGTGTTGTCCTCCACAGTGAATCAGGTCTAACAGCCACATCAGCATTGTGATTAGTCATCGTGTCGGCATGTGTGCTGCATGCATGATACAGTAACATGCTGGCAAACTGGTTCTCGAACTCAAGTGTGTAGAGCCGAATCAGCAGGTCCCACAGTAGGAAGGAAAGCAGGGAGAGACTACACTTCAGTGAGCGCTCCCATTAGCAGGTTTAGCTTCTCTAGAAATGTAATTCCAATCAGCTCCAGCTCAAGGTCCCTTTCATGACACACAGACCGGCCAGATTCATTTATATTCTGTCGTTTTAGCCATTTTAGCTAAAGCTCGGCCCAGAGTACAGTAATCTGCATATTCTGCATGTACGAATAAAAAGCAATAACAACTGTTCTGTATCACAGTTCTTTAGTGATATAGGTGACAAACAGTATAAAAAAAAGGTATTAAATAAAGGCAGTGCGGATTCTGTGTTATCTTTGTCGAGATAACGGCTTATCATATAGATGGAGACAGATAAGAGGGAGGGCACGTTGAGCCCTTTCATATGAGCCTGTTGGAGTGTGTGACCTGTGAATATGACTGAGCCGACACCAACGAGGAAAAGAAATGTGTGACAAGCAGCTGTTTCCACTGCCAATACCAATAATTAATTCACTCCTTAAAAATCTCTCTTCTAAACGTCAGATTTTTACCCTTCTGATTATTATCTAGATTAGTGGTCATGACGCCATAAAAATGCAGCATTGTCTTTTTGTCAACAAGTCCAGAGTACAAAAAAAGTGATTTTTTTCTTTTCAGTGTTTCCAAACTTTTTAGCATCCAGTTTTTCACAAGAAACAAGAAAACATTCGGTAAAAGTAAGAAAAAATACTCTTTTGTGTATCAGAAGTCTGTTTTGTCGTCTTCCCTCTCGGGGCTTCTAACCCCCAGGTCGGGAGCACTAACATATGCATTTCTCACTACAATTTATTTGTCTCTTTCCTAACGTTTCTCCTGCAAGTGCAGTCATTTATAGTCGTACTGGCCGATGTGTGTACTGTAATACCAAGTGAGTAGACTGCTGTACATCACCCAAAAGAAAACCCTGTATTAATTGACTACAAATGCTTTTGAATTCTTTGAACTCTAATAATGAACGGTAAAGATGTCTCTGCTGGCTCACAGTCAGAAGCTACACTGGTTGGTTGCCTTGTGAACAGTAGTAAAGCCAGGAAATCTTCTCACAGTGCTTAATGACCCATCGCCTGGCTGAGCTGTCCATCACTGGCTGCCATGGTAATGGATGGCTTGAGAGAGGCAAATCGAAAAATCTGACCTGGAAAAAGAAGAACTGACACGAAGAGCGGAGGCCTCTAACACAGAGAATTGGCAAATTGATTCAGTATAATGGATACAGTTAAATTTTAAGTATTACAGTGGCATTAACATTTGCTGCTGTTGATACTCTAGAGAACCAGTGACAGGCAGGTATTTTCAGGGAAGAAAAAAGTCCTTTTAGTAGCTGAAAGTGATCTGTTTTCATGCCTGCAGCAGCAACATCAGTGTGTTTGCAATGAACAGAAGGACCAATTGTTGTCCACAGACAAAGAACTCGACTAAAACTTAATTTGTAGAGAATCCAAAGGCAAAAATGGTACCACTGCTGGCTGCAGAACAAGCACTGCATGGATCACAATGAACCGCTAAGCCGGTCAAGCTAAACACTCTTGCACGGCAGTTTACAAAGCTAATGATGGCAGTTTTTATTTACCATAACAATGTTCAGTCATTTTATAAACAGAGGTAGTACAATTTCTAGATACTCTAACAACCAGCGATTTGATTTTTATTGTGCTGGCTGAAATAACAACGGCCGCTGACTCTTTTATGCTTCGATTTGTCTCGTTTTAAAATGAGAATCTTGTAAAAGGGGATCTTGTTCTGAAGTATAATAATAAAAAATATAACATCAGACTTGTTTTTGTTTTACGCTGTCTGGCTGCTTATCTTACATAAAACAAGAGAAAAGGCTTTTAGGATGAGGGCTAACGGACATGTTTGTCCCTCATAATCATATCTGGAGTCACATTTTCTGGGGTTGCTGGAGCATAAACTTCCCCAGACACAATTCAAAGCAGGACAGGGCTGGTAATGTTCCCTCCTTGTGTTGTTATTCAACTTCTTTTTTTTAAACTGTATACAATATATTATCCCACACAATTCAAACTTTTGACTCTGGGATGCCTTGAAATTTTGATCAATCACTGTGGCTTTAAAGAACAAACTGACGGACTGGATGCTGCCATGATAAACACTGAGCGCTGTGGGTCTGATTTAGCCCTTTCACTGATGTGGAGGGTTGACAAGTGCAGATCTGGCAACCTCCCCCCGTGGCTCTGTGAGAGGGAGCGGGTGGTGGAGTCTGGGAGACAGGTCCCCGACTGCTAGAGGCCAGAAGGGAGAAGTGGTGATTGATATTTCTGTTGTAAAAGGGACATGAAGACACGGTCGGGCAGGATGAACCACCATCAGCCAACAAATACATTTCGAACAGATTTACAGCCCTGAGACAAGAAGTATATCCAAACAGCTCGTGTTATCTTTGTTATGAAGTGTTTCTTACATTGCACAGGTGGGGGTTCCTGTATTGTGACAGCGTGTGACCTGTCAGATTAAATGGACTTGTAAATGCTACTATTACTGGTACTGGCACTGGAGTAGTATTATACAGGGTGTAAAAGCAGCTGTATTTACTAAACAAAACTAAAACATAAATCCTGATAATACAGGTTTTGGAGGCTGAAGCAGGGTTAATAGACTGACACCTTCTGAGATATTTGTTTAAAATCATGCCGACAGCAACAATATCTTGGCACTGGACAACACTACCTGGCTGATATATTTCATTTATTAAAGTAAAAGTTAAAAATGACCCTTATTTTCCAAGAGTTGGATTAAAAGATGCCACTTTTATGTCGATGTAGAGATTGTGCCAAGAGGTGAATTGCCTAGCTTAGCATAAAAGACTGGGGGAAATAGAGCCACTGTGGGGGGGATCAGGGGAATATGGAGAGAAACTACATTAAAAGTAATGTGATTTATGCAGAGAAAATAAATAAACAAGAGTTTGCTCATGCTATTGTGCTGACCTTTATTTTACAAAAATTCAACTTGCATCCTTAGTTAGTTATTAGTTGCTTCTGAAGGAAAAGTTTGAGAACCTGGTTCTTTTAAAAAATACCTACAAGCCAACATCACAGATCTCACTAAGAAACAGTTTCACTAAAGGCGTTGGCAGGCGGATTTGTGTACGTAGGACAAATCCTGGTAAGCTGCTTCCCCCTCTTTCAAGTCTTTGTGCTAAGCTAAGCTAATAGCTGTAGATTTGTAATCAGTGGGTCAAACATGAGCATGAAAGCAAATAAGCATATTGTCAACTGAGGCTCTTTCTTCGTCCCGTATTATTGTCTTGGTTGGAAAATCCAGTATTTGTCTGGCCTGCAAAAGAGGCTAAAAAAACACAAAACAAGGAAAATTAACCTCTTTACACAAAAAACGTGGTATTATCATTGATTTTACTCGAAGGCTGCAAGGCTACAAAGAGAAATGTAGGTGGCAACAGTCGCCTAAAGGTAAGAGAAGGATAAAATCAACTCTGAAACTAAGAAAAATGAATGAGCAGCCCAGTTCTCCCTCGACAGTTATCACATAGCCCTTTGGTGAAGCCAGGAGACCGGAGTGGGCAGCTCCCAGGTGGGAATGTGTGTAACTACGAATGAGCTGCAGGACAGTGATTTAAAGAGCATGCAGACTCAGCAAAAACCTCCCCGAGGGAGACACAGGTGACGAAAAGAGAAAGGCATTCACTCCCCTGCTCTGTCTGGAGGTCAACCTAAAGCACATCTACTCTAAAAAAGCCTGTAACAGTTCAGACAACAGTGACTTTAAATGGAGGCTATATAAAAAAATAAAATTCAATGAGTAACCAGAGTCATTCCCGCTTGTGGAGCAACACTAACAGCTATAAATGACACTGTGCCTCAGACAGACCAGGAGGAGGGAAGATCTGCCATGTCATCTGCCTGCAAACTCCTCAGTAGGTCTGCCGAGTATTCTGGGACGGCAGGCTGGCAGCGTGCCAGTGGTGTGTAATGTGCAGAGATAGAGAGAGCCATGTGGAGAGGGCAGGAGAGGCAAAATGTCGCTGCGCTCTCATCACGATGTACAGAGGAGACGGATACGATCGGAGAGCTTCACTTGACTAGAGCCCCCGGGCCAAATAATGCTGGCACATCATAAGTGGAAAGAGATACTGCATTTCCCATGCTGTTCATGCCATAACAAATATCACCGGCTCATGTAAAGAACAGGGATCAACTCTTTTTTTTTTTATGCAACCTGTCTTGAAGCAGCCGAGATTAAGAATTTCTCTTTCAGACGAGACTTGAAGGATAAATCTGTGTTTTCTATCTTCAACTTTATTCATTTGGGAGACGCTTTTGTACAAAACGACACACAAATTAATCTCTTTATCCCTTTTTGGTTTCGACAAATCCAACAAAAAACAACAACCATGAATTTATTCCACTGACAAATAGTCTGTGTTATCGCATTAAAATTCAAACTATCATTCAAACGTGGAAAGAAAATTAATATTCCGAGTGACTGCTGGCAGCCTCTGTAGTTTGTTTCAGTGCGTTCTTCAGCTGATCCCCCTTTCTCTTCGCTTCTGAGTTAAAGACAATGGTATACAAAAGTGGCATAAACGTGTTTAAATTAACTTTGTTTGATAAAATTAACTGTTCAAATGAGGCGCTCATTAAGAAGAAGTCTGGTATAGTATATCCACTAATAGTAAACTATGTTGTTCTTCCTTAAAGGCCCTAAAAACACATTTTCTCAATCAGCTTTTTACTGTGAGTGATGGCGTCTTGCATGAATACACAACCCTTTGCCAAAGTTAGAACAGTTTTGGTTAGGGGTGGGCGGGGCATAGCTGGTAAAAGGTTATGACACACACTTCTGTACACCAATCAGGATGAAGCAAAGTTTGAATCAGAATCTGATGACAGCCGGTACGTCTCTGTCAGTCAGGTTTACTTAAACTGACCGACTCAGTCCTGATGAAGAAGATTAATTGTGTTTTTGAGAGTTAAACTCTTAAACCAACTTTGATTTTTGCTTAATGTACCACTTTTCTTTTAGTTTTCAAGGACTAAAATGAAAATGGAGGAAATTAGTGATCGATAATCAGAACACGCTGACGGGGGTGATCCATTAAAGGACCTAAACCAACATTTATTTAATCATAATACATACTGTCTGTGTATTCAAAGCCTGATACAGTTAGACCTTTAGGCATCTCGTATAACAAACAGAGGTTTGTCGGGGCTCATAATTGATAACATATAAATAGAAAATACCTTGATAGAATCACACAGACCAGACAATTCGATTCACTGGATCAAATCTCATTTCAGTGTGACAGTGAAAAATACAATAAGCCTATTTTAGTCTGCGCTATGCCTGATTGTTTCTGTAAACAGCCTTCTCAAGATGGCTGCCGGGCTTTAATTAGGCCTTTATCAGGAGCTTATTATCCTTCAGCCGGTGATTAGCATCTAGCAAGGGACTGCAGCCGATTGTAAGATCATCTTCTAGTCATAATTAGCAAGAGCCAAGTTGTTTTTCAAGAGTCTGGGTCTTCAGTCTGTGATTATTAAGTGTGTGTCTTTGGTAATGATACGTAAGACCTTAAAACCGAATGATCATAAACTTCTATCAGTCTATCAGGGACTCTGCAGAGGGAGCCTGGATGTCTCCCTCTGGGCTGCAGCCATGTGTCTTCTGCTCACTAATGGGAACAACAGAGCGTCATTCTCATCTGTGACAGGAGCTCCGATGGGAGGAAGGTTGGAGGATGGGGGTGAGAGTTAAAAAGAGGGGGGGTATGAGTGGACTGCTGGGCTGTCCAGCTGGCTGATAATGAGGTCGTCCTCACCCCCACGCCACTTTCCGCCACCCAGTACTTCACTGTCCCCTTGTGTGTGTCAAAAGGTTCACAATAGGTTGGTAATAAGAGGGAGGGGCCTTTCGACTCTGCACACATGCCGTCTTTGTGTCTTGAAAATGGGTAGGAGGGGAGCCAATAAAGGAGGAAAGTGAGATTTGAAATGCTGTGTTATTACCAAAGCCCAGTGGACTGCCGAGCAACCACAAAAGGTTGTAAAAGATAACGAACTCTGAGCTCAGGGGGCAGCAGAGGCCCGCAGTAATCTAGACGATCATTACCTGGACTTGTTATCAGCCCAGATGGAGGTTCATATCATGAGGGTTTGTGTCTGTAGGTGTGACAGCTACCAGATAAAGTTAAGTTGTTAGGTGTTTCTGAAGTTGTCGAGGTTTTCCATCCTCGGCTGAGCTTGATCTGCTGCTTTTCTCCACATTCTTGAGAGGAGTCACAGGCATAAAAGGAGATTGGAGCCAGGGTTGACCCACTTGCTGATTATTACTATGGAAAAATAAGGAATTATCCAACATCAAAAATGTGGCTCATAGATTTTCTCAGTTCAGTGGAAGCAGAGAGAAGAAGAAGATATCTTTAGAAAGATCAGATTTAATTGAGTAGAGTCTGCCCTTGGACTTTGTTTTCTATCTTTATGCTAATGTGGGATCTTTAGGTGAGCTGGATGTCTTTTCCCTTCACTATAAAAGAAGGCTAACCCTAAAATGAAAGATTACCACTTAGTATTGCAATTTATTATAATAATCAGTGACATTTTCGAGACATTTCTGTGTTTCTACTCAGGTGTTTTTACTTCAGATGGATGAACAGTGTGCAAGGGATTCTGAGAAACTATATGTATGTATGTATGAAGTTCTAAGGTGCTGACAGCTGGGATTACACAAATCCTATTGGAAGGAGTAGGAATTCTATATTATTAAAAAACTGGCTGACGATAACAAAGAGGAATTGGGACGCGGCTCATGTCTGCAAAACATAAAACAATAAAGTTTAAATATTAATTTCAGACTGTTTTACATGTCTGCATAATGCAAAATATGTTAACACATCAGCATTAAACTTTTAGTTTTAACTCTTCTGCAATTTAGATGATGTTCTCCTTCTTCTTGGCGTCATAATCAGAGGAGCAAAGAAAACAACAGAGAGGTCGAAAGCTAAACTGAGGTGATTTATGAACGACTGCTTTTAAAAGGGAGAAGTGGTAGGACAAGAGATTTTTTAAAGTGTATAATGGCATAGCAGAGACAAGAAGGACAGGTAGAGGGGATTATTTTTCAAAAGAAGAGCCATTGAGAGCAGGGGAGGAAGAAGATTCACTGAGGTGTCAGAGCTTTTGATGAAGTCTTGCCTGGGAGTGCATCAAGCTGTGTAGGCAGGCCTCTGTCTTTATTGCTGAAGTCATCATTTAAACATGACTGCATGCAACATACAACCCCAGAGAGATGGGAGTGCCAGCCTCTGTCTGCCTCCCAAGTCTTCCACTTTTCATCCCTTATATAATGAGCGCACTTCACTTCAAACGAAAGCACAAGTCTATAGGCATCCACGTCGCTCAAACACACACTACTTCTATAGAGGAACAGTAAATGCTCAGGGGCTTTTGCCAGTGCAACTTCCAAGATGAGTATATTGCCCAAAATAGAGCACTTTGAATATGATAGAGGACTCAAAGGGATACTGCAAGCTTGACCAAGCACAGCTCTGTACTTTTTCGGAGAGCTTATGTGCTCTTGGATTAAAAGCAGAGTAAATTGTTGAAAATAACAAGTCTTACAAATTTGCATCAACTAGTTTTTTAGAGATACTTAAAAAAATGTTATTATGTGTAGAGCTGGGTAGTTTTATCAATACTAGCGCAGCGTTTTTAGGATCGTTACCAAAATAGCATATTTTTGCATTCCTTACTTTAAAGGTATTTAGTGGCATCTTGCAGTGAGGCTGCATGTTGCAAGCGTGAAGGAGAAACAAAGCTGTGAAACTCGAAAAAATGCAAATGGGCCTATAAAGAGCCAGTGTCTGGTTTGTCCTACTGTAGAAAAATGTCAGTTCAACATGGCGGACTCTGGGAAAGAGGCCCACACACTCTCTGTAAATAAAACAAGCTCATTCTAAGGTAACGAAAACATGATTCGATTCCGGTGACAATATGCTAATCAAACATATCTATAAGTGTTACACACTGGACCTTAAAGGACTGTAAACATGAAAACAATGACAACGTTTTAAGTGAAAGGTGTTACTCGTAGTGACGTTCCCATATATATCTGCACACGTACATATATACATAACAATAACCAGCTCTGCAGCTCTCCTCAGATTTACAGACCTTTTTAGCGTCTTTCAGCTTGTTGTTTTGGTTTTATAACCTCTCACCACTCTCACCACTCTCACCAACCTCATTTCCTGCTGCATCAGGCGACTGTTTTCACAGAAAAAGCAGCATTTAGGAGTATTCAGCAGCTGAAGAACCACATATTTCCCTCAGGAGTTGGTGGAGACCAAAACAGATTTCAGTCAAATTTTATTTATAAAAATCACAAATCACATAATACGTCAGGGTTGTGTTTAGAACTTGTTGAGCTGCCCCCAGGTGGTCAAAAAATAAATTAACGCAAGTTTAACATAAGAAGCCAAACTTTCCAAAATAAAATAAAGTCTGAAATTGGAAAAATGTAAATCCCAAAGTGTGTTTTTGCAAAGATGATTTCTTAACTAGAATCTACAAAGACTGTACGTGTGTTTGCCTGCTGCTATTGGGAGCTTTCTGTAGCGCTTTTAATGCTTGTAGCTACAGACTCATTTTCTCCAGTTCCAAAAAGATGACAAATGATATTCGTCTGAACTAGACAGCCTGTAGAATCGTCCTTTAGTCTCTCTTCCTCTACACATCCCTGTTGCTGCAGTCCTGTATCACCCTGCTGCTGCTGGCCAGAACATGGTGACAACCCTCTGTGACTCACACAGTGTCTGACCTCTGCCACATCAGATGAACTCCTTTAGTCCACCAGACAACAGTGGACCTCACTGACTCTACACACACACCCTGTGGTCTCGTCTATAAACAGGGGTACACACAGTTTTTGACACAGAGAGCCGGTGGGGTGACAGTGAACATGTGACTGGGCGAGAACTGGCCGAGAACTAGTTAGAGGCATCCTGACCAATGCATCTCACACACTATACTAGCAAAAAATGCAAATGTCCCCCGCTTCACTTTGTCTTATATTACGGTAAATTGAATTTCTTTGGTTTATGAACAGTTGCTTGGACAAAACAAGTAATTTAAAGACTTTACTTGGGCTCTTCTAATGGCTTTCTTCAGCATTTTCTGACATTTTAAAGAATAACCAATTACTTAATCGCCCAAATTTCTGTACAGCCAATTATTTAATAATGCAGTACTTAATTCCAGCCCAATTTACAATATTAACTCACCTGCTGATAGGAAAGGTAAAGCTACGGTTACAGGCAGAAGAACTACCGAAAAAAGCTGAAAGACACAGCTAACATGTTTGCAAAAGATTGACCAATTTAGAGTCAAGTTTCAGTCTACCTGATTAATATACAGAACAACATTCACTCCACCAACTCCTGAGCAACATATCTGGCTCTTTAATTGCTAAATGCTCCACTATGTTCATCAGTGAGTTGCTAACTTTGCCTGTTTGCCACTTCAGAGAGGTGGGGGATAATTCCTTCACATTACACATAGTCATTTGATCTACGGTTAAAATTGAAATATCAATAATAGTACTTCCCCTTTCCCCCCTAAAATAGACCACAAGTGATTCCAAACTCATGCAGTACATAACTCAGCTGCATAACTCAGATCAAATCCGACATCTTCCCACTCCGCAACCTTTGGCGAAGCCAAAAACTGTTTTGTTGAGGCCTATATTTCACTGAAGGCTATAGCCCCCTACATACTATTGGGAGCTCTATTTTTCTGATGGCCTGTCTGTTCCTTGTGTTTGGAGGAGAGGTGAGAAGCACAATGACTCAGTCTGACTTACAGCCTGCCAAGCTGCTGTCAACCTCCCTAAATATAACTGCTAATACCATTTGTTACAGTGGAGAAGAGAAGCATCCAAGAAACCACCCTTTGATGGGCGCGGTGTACGTTCTGCTACTCTCAGATCTAGGTTAAGCTGAGCGGTGTACTGTGGGGTGATGAGATAATGCTTTTTAGCCATTCTAGTGTCGGTGTGTCTGTCTGTTGGTCCACCACTTTATTCCAGCCTGAAATATCTCAATGAATTACCATGATATTTTATACAGACATTCATGGTTCCCAGATGATGAATCCTGCAGTTTAGGAGCATATTCAGGCCTCTACACATCTGTATGTTTGCATGTAGTATTTTAATTTGCGCCATTGGAATTGCATGTATGTTTCATCGTTGTGCCGCAGATTAAATACTGTATGCGTACTAACAAATCTATATTGGGTCATGGTTAACTTACCAAAGCTGCTGGATTATCTTTGTCTTAAAGTTTTGGAGGTTTTTAAAGATATTTCAAGTAATACAACATCAGCACAAAAAGACCAATCTGAACTTGTTTTTGGGTCCGGTGGTCTGAATATATATATATATATATATATATATATAACATTGACTGGTTTTCTACAGCAAGTCAAATGGACGTGTTACCAGCTTTGATACTTAAACTGGAGCCCTAAATCAAAACTATATATGAAATATGAGTTTCAAGATTTCTGAAGACTATATTAAAAATCTGTGTATGTTTGAAACGCTTTATAATGTCCCTTGATGTGTCTGAAGACACTTAAAGGAATTGGAAAAAACACAATTTGACTTCTGCTATATCGAACGCTTCAGGATGTTTTATGATTATAAAGTGGCAGCTTTGATAGTTCTGTAAATTAAAGAAACTTGCAAAAGCATGTTCAGACAGAGGAGGCATTTCATTTTTCAACTTCAAAGGAACTAGCTTCAGAATTATAACAGGGTTTCATGCAGAATTGATGATTTCCCTATTTGCCTTGTGTCTGTGATAGTTTGCCTTTAGGGTGACAATGTCATTGCTTCTAAAATGCTTTGCGGCACACCGTACAGGTTTAGCCTGAGATAGACATATATATTACTGTCATCCAGTTAAGACATTTTCAGGAATCAAGAACAGTCATATTCGTACAACACAGAAATTACCTTTTAAACTTCTGATTTTGACCCGAGTACCAGTAATATTTTATAAGAAAACACCTTCTCCTGTCAATTATGTAAATGGAGAAACGCTGCATGACGCCGTGTGACAATAAGCTCTATATGGACGCGTGTCACTGCAGCAGATTTCGACTCACAGCAGAGTCTCTGCGCTACTCCTCTCCTCACGATTGCTCTCTTTCCCATTGGTGGAGTCAGACATAAGATATTAACTAGGTCAATGAGATTCCTTCACACTCCTCCAACAGGGAACCACAGCAGAGGAGAGGATGGGGGGGGGAGCTGAAGATGAGATGAGAAGACAAGAAACAGGAGATTCTTCAAAAGCCAACGTTTCTGCTGCTGAGATCTTGTGAGGAAGAAGTGAGAGAGGAGCACGAAGCAGCTTCTCTGACATGAAACAAATGTCTGCAGTGACTTTCACTCAGACATCGTCGACGTGATTTATTAAGAATGCAGGCATTCCCCTCTCGTACCTTTGTAGTAGTGAAACAAAAACAAAAGACTTGAGGTTAGAGCAACTCTTGGAGGTACCCTCGATTCCTATTTTTATATGTGTGAAAAAAATGCAAATAGTGCCACGACAACAGAGCTGCTTGTTAATGTTTAACTACAAACTACAGGTGCTGGTAGGCATTATCAATTTATCTATTGACAATTTTTCAATGAATCAATTAATCATTTAGTCCAAAAAATGTCAAACATTCCCAGAGCTCAAGGCAGGTTCTTGAAATTGCTCATTTTGTCTGATTAACCCAAAGATATTGAAGAAAAGATTCTGCACTTTAACACTATTTTTTCTTGAAAGATTACTGAAACCATTAATAAATTACTGAGATTATGGAAATAGTTGCTGATTATTTTTCTATCGATTAAATAATACATTAATTGACTTATTGTTTTGCTTCTACTCAAGTGTTTTGGACTGTTGATTGAACAAAAACAAGCAATTTTAAAACATAAGGTTGGGCTCTAAGTGATTAGTAAATTAATAAATATAGTATCTTTGATGAAATAATATTACTCGCAGCCGTACTAACCATACAAACAAGATTTCTGGTTCATTTTTCAAGGTTTTCTTATATATCTTTTTTATTTCTGCAGCCACTCCAATACTATGGAGGTGAATGGGATTTTGTTTGTGGTACCTGCACAAGAAATGGCATTTAAAAAGTCCTAGTCACTCAATAATGTACAGACCTTGCAGTTTTCATTGGAACTACTCTTTACGTTTGAGAACCAGCTCCTATAAAAGCTGTCGGCTCATGTGAATGTAAACACACATCCATTGCAGGAGAGAGCTTCCAACCTGTGTTACAAAATGTGAAGATTTAGTTTCTTTGCTGTATTCTGTCCTCATGAGATCTGATGTCAGTCAGTGCTCCTGTATGTCAGTAACAAATCGGACATGAGACATAACTGGTGTTCGCTGAGGAGGAAGAGCACAGCACAACGGATTATCCTTTTGCCGTAATGAAAGATGAACTTATCACAGGGGGGACAGAGAGTACCCAATAAATCACCTGATGCTCCTGTTATGCACGTTGACATTTCATTAGTTCCATTTCATTACACATATCAGTGGGCCTTTTCTTCAAATGTCAGAGGAATGAAAAATCTCTCGACCAATCGCTGTTCGCCTTCGTACTGACCACACAAAAGCAGCAGCTGTAATTTGCTCTTTGGGCCAGTACTGTATCAACAGAGGGTCCTGTCAACCAGCCCTCCTAAACTGTTTAATATCAGGTCTTTGAGCTGTGGAGCTGTGGTCGTATCGCAGGCGGACAGGGCCTACAGCCATCTGATTACAGCCATTCTCCGCCGCTCTGCCTCTTTGTCTTTTTTCACTCTTGCTCTCCCCTCCCACCAGAGTGTACCGAAACACGCCAGGGCTGTTTTATAACAGGCCTTCTTGTTGGATTAATCCATGCAGGGGTGCCAATCTCTGGGCCAGAGTCACACTGTGCAGCCTCTGATAGCAGAGAGAGAACGGGCACAGGGACAGGGAGGAGATGGGCTTTAAAAAGGCCAGAGACGCCTGAACTATCTGAGGTCAGTTGCCCTTTTTAACCACGGTGGTGAGAAAAGTAACTGATGAAGCTTGTTTGCATTTAGAAAGTGTTTTACCATTTACATTTAGCGATAAAAAGACTGTAAAAGATAGTGAAAATAACTAAATGGGAGAAGACAAAGGTGCCTCCAGTGGAATTCTAAAAACTAGTAAAAAAAAGAGAGGACGATTTTGTGCTTTTCACTGCTTTACACTACACCTAAGTCACAATTTACTAAGTCTTATTAAAGCAGAAAGGGAAAGGAAGAACCCTTTAGTCCAGTTGAACAACATTCTTATCAGCTCCACCTCTCTCGCCTGTCACTTAGATTTATCTGAGCGACTACGAGAGCAGAGGGCAGATTCTCAGACTCATCCATTTAAACTCATCCCTCACTAAATATTTGTAAACACTCTTATCATCTCCCTGCTATCAACAATTAAAAAAAAAACAACTAATGGGTTGCCCGCTGTGCTTTATGAATTTCACGGGAATTAAAAGACTTTCAGAAATGAGTACATGGCGATTAACTGCTGGAAAAAAATCCTGGGCAAAGACACTGTGCAGCAAAAATGGAAATATTGGGGTGCTGCATTATGAACGCACGCCTCTGGTGAGGTTAATTTGCGTCACGTGATGTCGAAAGTGCAGATCCAGAGACGGCTCGTGTTTTTCTGGGACAATCCTCAGGGGGACACAAAAAACTCTGCAATCATTTGGAGCAGCCGCTGTCTCAGCCTCCCTCGCCTCTTTCTCTGTGTACAAGACAAGTCTATGACATCCTGTGTTTCTATGCATCACAACAGTGATCACAATTAAAGGTCTGGAGCCACCACACATACTAAAAACGCCTCATGTGGAGCGTCCTCTCAATTCAGTCTTGCCGCTGGACAATCGTTTTCTTTTAAAAGGGGGTTACCAGCGTCAAACAACAACAACAATGATTTGCATTTGCTGTATTTGCACATCCGCACCAGAGCTCAGTCAGGAGGGCTGATAAGATGCCTTTAAAACAACAGTGTCGCAAACACACATACTTAAGGTCATAAACTGCTTCAGAATATAGATTCTCAACCTACAGAGGTGGCGGAGGTCATATGGAGTCACTGTGGCACAAGCCGGGAATCAGACCAGCGGCACACGTGATGACAGTAAAACACAAACAGTGTCAGTTGCCAAAACAAATCCACCTCTCCATGCTGACTGGTCTGGTATTAGCCTACTTTCTCTTTGTTGCCAGACGGCATGTTACCTGCTGTCAAAATCGATTTGTCCAAGCAGCTGAACCCAAGCAGCACACCGCTGATCTTATTACCTGTAAGAAGAACCTCACTTCACTGCTATCAGAACAAATACTCTCCCCACTGAGCAACGTGAGAGTAACGTTGACACAAAAATGTCACAGACAAAAGTCTGAATTCTATAGCTATAGTAGGAAAATATGGTGCACATACCATCAGAACCTCACAATGCATATATCATATAAGCTTATAATAACCAGGACAATATGAATTTATAGTTTCATTGCAACTGCTAGTAGCTAATGATAACTTTTGATGGTTCAAGTTCAAAAATGGGACCCAGGTGTATCCCGTTGCTAACTTTATGACTCTATGGTAACATTACACTTCCTGCTAACATCGCCTAAAGCAGGATGGGAACTGTACTCTCCAAACTCAGAACATATTCATCTACAATGAAAATTCCCATGAAAATGAACTTTTTACTTTTTTACTTGTGTTGAAAACTTTCAGACAAAAAACAAAAACAATGTAATTCTGCATACACTGTATCTGTGTCCTGGGTCAAGTATTGTACCAGTTACATATCAATTAATGGCCAATTTATTTCTTAGTAGTCTTAGTTTTTATTCTGAAAGTCTACAGTAGCTTAGACATGTACTGGCCATAAGTAGTAAATAAAGGGAGTAATAAGGAAGCAAAAACAGCCGACCAACAGACTGTTTACAATGCTAACAGAAAGAACAATTACAGTAAAAGGCCTGGTATTGACTGGCTGGAGTTGTGAACTCTTGAACTCTGCACGGCTGCAGGAGGAAAGCGTCTTGGCTAAAAGAAGTTGCTGAACTTCTTTCCAGACAGACGATTATGGGAACTGACTTGGATTTCATCTTTCGCCTGGAGGTTACCTTGTCAACACACCTCAGCTGTCAGGGAGGGGTGGTAGCAACACCAGGTAGTATGGAGTAGTACTGTAGCTCAATCTCAGGCACAAGTGGGAGGTAAATGTACTTAAGTAATTATTTAATGTATCTGTACCTTACTTGAGTATTTATTTTCCTGACTTTTTACTTCTTCCTCCTACATTTTGACTCAAATATCTGTACTTTCTACCCGTACATTTTCAAAACAGGCTCTGTACTTTAGTTTGAATGCATTTGAGGGGAATTATCGATCATTATTAATTATGTTTTGCATCAGTGCACACCTTCCCAACGTCAAGACCAGTGCATATAACGCACAACAGACGTGACAAGACAAAACTGGGGGAAACGCAAACCTATTTGAAGTTTCAGTTTTGCTCAGAAACAGCTTCAGAGAAACCAAGTAAAAGTAAAAAGTTACTTTTATACTTTCCAGAGCCTGTATTTTTTCACTTTTAAATAAATAAGTTGAATCAGTACATTTACTTTCACACGAGTATCTGTACTATTAGTTTCCACCTCTTCACTCAGCAGCATCAAAGTGTGGATGCATCCAACCACCATTTCTTCTGCAACTGCTCTACCAGAATTAAGCTGTAAATAAGGCCAAGTTCATATTTTTGTATTAAAAACAAGTTGCATGTAGTTGTAGTTGCTCAAATAGTCTGTGCATCATTGTACAAAGCAATTGTTTTGAAAGGGCTGTGACGGAGTGGTTGACTGACCCTGCTGATCAGGCTGGTGATCGCCATTGATCTGAAATAGCATCACATTAACTGCGATTTCCTCTCGTCTATATGCAGATAGTTACGAGGCCACGACTGACCAGCATCTCACAGGCTGGAGATTCATCCTGTGTGAGCTGCACAGCCACCAACACTGTTTTTTTAATAATCACATCCACCACAGATGTCATTTTTACTGCTTCTCTCTACCACAACTCACTCTCAACGCTCCCTAATGGTCTCATCATTCATTAACCGCTAGGCCCCAAACAGATTCTCAAGATGATGTTATTTCTGACAATTAGCATCCACTGAGACAAAAACACAGCGTTGTGTGCATGAAAGCAAATGTTTTCCCATGAGCAGCAACATATCACAAACATCTTCGCTGTTATCCTCTCACCTCTTTGGTCCTCTCCAGCTCGTTGTGCAGCGCCTGTTTGGAAATTTCCACCTCGATGATCTTTTGCCTGAGCAGCTCGTTCTCATCCTCAGCTCTGCTGCGTTTGTCCTCCACGCTCTCCAACTCGTTGTGCAAACGCACCGACACATCTTTGGCCACCTGAGATCACGGGGACAGATACGTTCAAGAACAAACACATACAGCTCAAACTGATAAAATGGGTGCATGAATAAAAAATCATATTCATAATATGTGACTAACAGACACGATACAACATTTACATATTCCTATATGAGCTCATGTCTAAACACCAACACACATACAGTCACCCTGGTAAGTAGTTTGGACAGTTAGAGAGTTATTTTGGCTCTGTACATTTGAAATGAAACAATTAGTGTGTGCTTTCAGTTCAGACTTTCAGCTTTAAGTTGAGGGTTAATTTGTCCAATTACTTTTGGTACTCTGAAATGTGGGGTTGTAATTCCTTCACGGTTCGCCCAATGTTGCTGTCAATACCCATAAATCAAAGCTGTAAGTCTGAACTGAAAGCACACACTAATTGTTTTATTTCAAATCCACTGTGGTGGTGTATAGAGCTGAAATAACAAACATGGTGTCATTGTCCAAATTACTACTATTACTTATGGAGTTCTCTGTCCATACAGAACAGTGTTCTGTATGGATAGATATCCAGCTGATATCTGTGTTAAAACTCACTAAATCGATTCATAATCCTGTCATCTGTAGCTGATTTGACTACTATAATAAAATAGTAGTGCTGAAGTGATTGGTAGACTGAACCTAATTTGGGGGTTTAAGGACTGTTTGAGTTTAAAAAGACATCACCTTGGGGTGTGGGAACTTGGAAATGCTCACATTTTTGGCATTTTATGCACTATAGCAGTTGTTCCTAACCCCAGAAAAAAAAGACACTATTATTTAATTGACTAGCCCAATGAGAGAATGTATAAGAATGATTCAGTTTCACACTCTTCACTGTTAGTCTGCTAATTTATAGTAAGACAGTAATGGAATAAAAATATCTTATCAGACTTTAACAGATTAATCGGTAATGAAAAGACTTGTTAGTTGCAGCAGAAAAGTATCTCCACATTGGATTTATTGCAGATGAATTATTCACTTAGAATCACACAGTTTCCAGTGGTTTTCCTAACACTGGAAAAATGCTGTGGGTCACCACTTTATGAAATTTCTAACCCTGTTGAAAAATATATATTTTATTAGTCTGGGTTCAGCGGGAAGCTTTAGTATCTTTAAGATTCTGTTTTAAGATTAAACAGGTCACAGTGATACAATTCTGGAGGATTACTTGAAATATTCTGGCATGAAAAACACTCTCACAGACCTTCAAGTCCTGCTCCAGACTACGAAGAAGCTCTCCGTCCACGTGGCCGGTCTGTGCGACCCGTAGGCTCTTCTGCTCGGCCTTCCGCAGACGGTATTGCAGGATGCGGCAGTTCTTGTTGGAGCGGTCCAGTTCCCGCCGCAGCTCCTGCAGCTGGTAGACTTCCTCCTCCAGGTAGCTGTCCCGCATCTCCTCCATCTCCGCCCGCAGTTCGTCCACTTCATCCTGAGAGACACACGCAAGAATACAGAGCCTGAAACTTGGGTTCGATACGACTTCCACACTACGATAATCAATCACAGTCTTCATATTAAAGTCAGAGTCAAAGTCAAAGTCAGCTTTAATGTCAATTTCTTCACATGCACCAGACATACAAAGGAACCGAGAGGACGTTTCTCACCCTCCCACGGTGAAACAGATAAAGTGCACAGGCACAGCAGATAAGACAAGACATTTCCTAATACTAAAAGTAAACATTCAATTTCACAACAGATAAGACATTTACTAATGCTAAAAAGATAGACAATAAAATATAAAATATACAATATAGGAGTCTACTATGTATATGTAGGAGTAGCAGCATAGGTTTCTGTATAAGTTAGGTTATGGTAGTGCAAAAAGGCAGTCGGTAATGGCAGCAAAAAATTCTGTAACAGTAACAGTGCAAAAAGAACAGTCAGTAAATATCTAACATTTGTGCCATTTACTGTAGTATAACACTCATTAACTGTAGTATAACCCTCATTAATTATAGTATAACCCTCATTAACTGTAGTATAACCCTCATTAATTATAGTATTACCCACATCAACTGTAGTATAACCCTGATTTACTGATTTTAGAGAAACACCACAGGATCATCAACATAGAAAGATATACAGTTATCTGCATCCACAAAATAAATTAGATTTTAGCTCTTTCTGTCCATTTGCACATATTTCTGTGCATCTTCATACTTGTGCATTTAATATGCATAACAAAAAAACATATATTGGAGGTTGCTGTGAGCTAATAAAGAGCAGGAATGGGCTTGTGGCAATCTGCCAGACAATGGATTTTAATATTTCTTCTGTACAAGCAGAAGGTTTGGGCGTTTAGATTAAAGGTCAAGGGGTTTACCAAATATTTTCTCCTCAAATATCCACTGGATTTAATGAAAATCTAGTTGTCGTGGGCAAAGGTGTCATTCAGGAGGAAAGTCTGACCTGACAGTGATGCCAGACAGAGAAAATCAGGGTCGCTCTTGTTGGAAGAACAGACCAACTGAAGTAACGACCACTGGGGCTTAAGGAAGGCCATGGATATGTCAGAAATACTGATCTAACATATATTTCCTCTTTATTGAGAGTGACTTCAGAGCACCACAGGAATCAGGGGGCAGACAGAGTGGGGTTACACGTAACAAAGGTTTCCAGCCAGAATAAAACTGGATTCAACTTCTTTACTCAGGTAAAAGTGGAAAAAGTGCAGGGTCTGAAATATATAAAAAGACATAAAAGTACTCTCTTGGTTTCTCTGTAGAACATTTGTGCCGGCTGTTTCTGTGCAAACACTTCAAATAGGGTCGCGTATCCCTCTCTTGTCTCTTTTGTCTTGTTACATTTTCAGCGTTTTTGGCACGTTACATATGTGATGTGAGATGCTGGGAAGATAAAAAAATTATAATAATAATTGATAATTCCCCTCAGATGTATTAAAACTAATGTAACATGCCTGTTTTGAGAATATAAGGAGCAGAAAATACAGATATTTGTGTAAAAAATGTAGGCGGTAAAAGTAAAAACTTAAAAATAAATACTCAAGTTAAGTACAGATACCTGAAAAAACTACTGAAGCACAGTAATGAAGTATCTGTACTTGTACTTCTCCAGACCAAGTTAACATGAACACTTGAACACATGAACTGCTCAAACACTGATTCACACATTTCTATTACAGCACAGGGACTATGTGAGGTGCTTAAATTTATACAATTCAACAACATAAAGTCACAGAAGGAGTTTCAGGGGGTTTTATAAACTAGATACAATATAATATATCTTTGTAGATTATGCTAATACTTTTTATATGATTATATACGAGTTCCAGTAATGCAAGTACTCTTAGTGCTGATGATGTAACAACACTAGCTGGCTCTAAGCATCTTATCTCTTGGATTGGATGTATTCATATTCCCCATCTCCCATCAGCATGAAGCAACCCGGGCTTGAATAAAGGTTAAAAGAGACAGATTTATCCGTAGTACTACGATAGTTTGTTCGTGTAACCTCTGGGGTATAAGTTTGGCTCCATCCTGAGGAATCAGTTTGCTCAGTAGATTTCCCCTGGGAGCGTTATTCCGAAGGTTTGACTTGTTATTCCGAAGGTTTGACTGGCACCTAATGAAAAGACAATGGGATGCTGAAGGGAGGAGTGTGTGTCAATTAATGAAAACCAAATCTATCCTCATTTAGAAAAAGCACAGAGCCCGTTGTTATCCGAGGAGGGCCCAGGAGGAAGGAGCTAATGACCTCGCACAGGGTCGGCCCAATCGATGGCCAGGTTAAAAGCAGAGCCAGAGGCAGAAAGGCATCCTGGGAGCAGGAACATTTAGAGAATATCACTGATGTTTATGGAGAGTGTGAACACTGAGTCACCACCAGCACTAAGTCATCTCTTTAAGGGTGTTAACTGTGGATATCTTTACCGAACAGCTGCTGTAATTAATTAGAAAACTAATATTTTTGCTCCTGACTTCATTCATAGTGTGACATAGAAACAACTGAAACTAATGATTGTCTGACGGTTTTTTCTCGATTAATGATCAATATTTTAGTGATTCCAGTCATCATATAGGTTGTTTTTGTTGTTTTTAGCAACCAACAGACCAAAAGTCAAAGATAATCAATTTTATATGAACTAAAGCAAATCCTCACATTTGAGAAGCTGAACTCAGCCGATGAAAAATTACTCAATCGTTTAACAAAATCTATTTTCATTCATAACAAAGAATTAAAAATGTATATTTTCTCTCAATCAACTCATGAATAATTAACTAAGCTTTAGACACAGGCTTTTAAAAATCATTAGAAACTAAATGCTAAGTTGATTATTGAAAAATTAAGCAGCAACAATTTTGATAATCCGTTAATCGTCATTTTCTATGGACAAATGCCCAAAAATGGCTGGTTCCAGCTTCTGAAATGTTACATTTTATTGCTTTTCTATGTTTTTTATCACAAATATTATTATAATTTTTTGAGTTTAGGACAATTTCTTAGGGAAAAAAGCATTTTGAAGATGTCACAATGGGAATTTACGTCACAATTTTCTGATGCAAAAGAAGCAAAAATATCTGAAATATAATCTGGAATAAAATTGAAGGGAGCCAAAATAAAAATAAATACAATGAACGTTTTTTTACACGAGCAGCGGAGGAGGCGGTGGTGGGGCCTCCGAGACATTTTGGGGCTTGGGGGGACGGGGACGGGGGGACGGGGTGGTGGTGGTTGGGGGAAGAGTTCACCTCAGAGTCCCAGCTGGCAGACTGACAGTCAGGCAGGAGGGCGTTTGAACCCAACACACATGGGACATCTGACTGTTATCAAGTCCTGTGGGATAAAGCCATTACAGCCAGAGCCAGTAAAGCTGATTAACTCTCTTGTGTTTCCAACCAGCCACAGAAAGAGAGAAAGAGAGACACACACACAGACATGCGTGATCAAGTTTGAAATAACACAACAAAATAAAAATAAACTGCAAGATTGTTTGCCGCATTATCTGTTTGCCTCCCCTCCCCAACTTATGGGGATAGCCTACTTAAAGAAGAAGGGGGAGGGAGGGAGGAGGGGATCCTGCATTATATCTTAAAGCTGGATCCTCCTGCAATAGATAAAATAGAAGCCTGACAAACAAGACACTGATTAAAAAACGACTGTGCATCCCTGAGGACAATCTGCTCACATCATTAGATGGAGACGATGTTACTCTCAGTGTCCCAAATGCAACAGAGGAGGAGGAGGAAGGAGGAAGGAGAGAGAAGGGGGATGAAATGTTGAGTATTTCTGTCATAATAGAGTTTGAGGACTTGACAGAAGTGATGTGTCTAAGGACACAACATGCTGGAGCTACTATCAATAAAACTCCCATCAATAAAAGGTCAAATCCACAGGGGAAGCCCGGGAAGGTTAAAAAAGACAACATGATGGATGGAGAGCCGACAGAAGGACTTCGTGGGGATGACAGCTGGGCATTAAAGGAGCTGCGTTTAGATTATAATAACATCTACATTTAGATTATACCTTCAATTAGTGAGCAGGTGGAAGTTGCTCAAGGACACAAACAGGTGATGCCTGGCTGTCCTGTAAAGAGACAGGTTTGGATCCTCTTTGGGAATCAGCTGTTTCTGGACTAAACCAGCCTGTAAACCATAAAATGTCTCTTCAAAATGTAGATTTTGTGAATTAGTTTATATAAAAAACCTTATGCAACAAATAAGCACACACACACACACACACACAACAGCAGCAGCCACGTTAGTCTGCTCTGTAACTTGTCGGGATAACGTCGCCATACCTTGAGGTAGTCGTTTTCAGATCTCAAATCTTCCACCTCCCGCAGCAGGTCCTCCTCAGTTACATCCTTGGTGCCTGGCAGTCTGAATTGTGCGCCTGATGAGGGTTTCTCCTGCTTGTGTTTCTCTCCGTGCGCCCCCGGAGCGGGCTGAGCCTGAGACATGCTTCCCTTGGCGGCGGAAGCCTCGGTTGTGCGCAACGGAGCATCAGCAGCAGCAGCCGCTCCGGTCGCTTCTGCCCGCAGCGGATTATCGGCTCCCAGCTGCTGATCCCGGTCACTAGAGCCGGTACCGGACTCTGCGTCGCTACTAGCGGCCGGTGCCAGCCTCTGCTCGTCCGACAGCGGCTCGGACGGGCAGTCTGACAGGTCTGAGCTGCTGTCGGTCTGGCTGACCCGGCCGAGAGGCGCTCCGGTCGGTACCCGGATCGGGGATCCATGGCTGAGAGGGCCCGGAGACCCTGGGGCTAGTTTCCCCTTCTTGCTTTTGGCGAGGATCGGACTGCTGGTGCTGTCCGGTTTGATGCTGGCGGGTTTGGGCTCGGCTGCTGCATGCTGGGGCACCTTTGTGGGCTTTTTCGCCACAAAGGACTTGGTGTTACTTTTGGCCGAGGCTAGTTTCTCTTTCGACCCGGTTGCGTTGCGCCTGGAGCTGCGGTTCGGATGGGCCAAGGGCAGTGAGGCAGACTGCTGCTGCTGCTTGCTGAGTTTGGGTGATTTTGGTACGATGGCAGGTGGTTTGGTGGAGCGGGAGTGCACATCCTTGAGGAAAGGTCTGGCCGGGGAAGGCGCTCGGTTCAGTCTCTTCTTCTCCAACTGGTGGTTCTGCGGTTTGGTGTCGCTGCCAGAGCCATTGGAGCTCTCCATTATACACCGACACCGGCAGCAGGAGGGCGATGAAGGAAACGATCAATCCACAACACCACCGCGGAAAATCTCTGACATGCGACAGCAGAAAAACAGCCAGGTTTCTTCTTCCTTGTCGGGTTGGGGATGCGCATCCTGCGTTGTGCTGGATGATTTTTTTTACTCCATCTCGTTTGCATTCACCAGGTTGTCATTGTAGTCCTCTCTGCCTGTAGCCCCCCTTTGGAGGAAACGCTGCAATATATTAAAAAAAAGGGGGGATTACTGGGAAGGATGGGATGACGGACAGGTTGCATCTGCAGACAGAGCTCGTGAAGGTTTAAGTTGGAAAGAAAAAGTCACATCAGCCTTCTTCCTCTTCCTCCCGCACACCGGGGCTCCATCCCTCTGTAACACCGGGCTGTGAGTGCTGGGCCCCCCGTGTCTCGTACCCCCTTCCCACTCCTTTCCTATCTGACATGTAAGATCTGCAATCGCTGCGGTGTGAGGCTCGACGCCCGTGATTTTCTGCGGGGCGCATGCGCTGCTGCCTCTTACAAGCGCCCAAGCACACCCCTTGTTTTCTCTGGTACCAGGTCTGACACGCTTTGGTGCGCATGCCCCTAATGTGAGAGAGAGAGAGAGAGAGAGAGAGAGAGAGAGAGAGAGAGAGAGAGAGAGAGAGACACACACACACACACACACACACACACACACACACACTTTCAGGAGAGACTCACCTTATAAGTCAGTGTCTCTAAGTCAGATCAATGATTTTAGACCCCAATCTAATATTTATGATCTGTACAATGAACTACAAACATATTCCTGGAATCAACACAGTAAAATAAAAGCCATAATCTGGTAATAAATATAGATATCTTTAATTGCATTTCATTAGTTCAAGAATGCCACAAGTTATAAATACCACAAATCCGCTTTAAACATGCCGAAAACTTTTCAAAGACTTATAACAGGTTTTAATACAAAGTACAGTCTTCCATCTTTTAAAGTACACATTTCAAAATAAAAGCATCGTTTAAAATGTATATTGAAAAAACACTGAGTAGTAATAAGGCTTTGTTATTAAAACAGAGACCACAGGGTTAGTGCCAAATGCTAAAAGTCAGGGGGACAAATGAGTGGTTTGATTCCAAAACAACAACATCAAAAGATGGGTTTTTTTTTATTTTAAAACACAAGAGAGAGATAAAGTTGCAGATAATTTGTGTGCGCACGTTGTTTGCTGGCTGATGATCTTATTGTGAGATGTGCTCGAATGTCAGTGAAGGTCTCACATTTTCAACATCTTTATTGTGGTATGAACTCTATGCATTTGTTAGAATACATAATGTGCCAGTTCAAGTCCACAAAAGCTTGACATCAACAGAAAGTTAAATTAACCAATTTTAACCAAAAAACAGTCAGTTTTTTTTAAATCAGGTCCTTTGAATGGGCTCGTCCTTCCTCATCCTCATCCTCAAGACTCGGGCTTTTACTTCGACATGTAAAAACAAAAACAGAAACACTCACAGTGCTACATCGCTAGTATTGCATTCGTTTAACAAAAAACAAAAAAAGACGGAAGAATTAAATGATTATTAATGTCTATGAACGCAGGAGGGCTTAACATGCATAGCCTAGTTTGTTTTTTAGATGTGCAAGTGATGGGATGTCTCCACACTGGTCTGTAACAAACTGCCCCAAATCATAAACTCAAAACAGCTGACCTCTTCTAAAAAGTAGTATCTTTATAAAGACGTTATTTATTTGCTATGTAACTCAAATCAAGTCTACAGTAAAAAAGCCTGTCAACATGAGCAGATATGAGTTTCCTGAGTCATTCAAAAACATAACAAACCTTCCTGCACTCCCCCCCCCATAAAAAGAGGAGACACACATTCTTTTCTCAGCTGTTTCTGAATTCAGAGGAAAAAAAAACCATGAAAAATAAAAACAACTTTGCAAGATTAGTAACAAAACCAAAAGGCCAAAACTATGTGTGTGTGTGTGTGTGTGTGTGTGTGGCGCGCACTAACTACTGTTTTCCCCTAAAAAAGCCAGCAACACACACACACACACACACACACACACACAGAGAGAGAGAGAGAATGCCCCCTGTGAAAACACCAATCCCTCAAAAGACTACATTACCCATCTCTCCTTGCACCGCCATCGCACTCTTCAACGGTGGCGTGGAAGAGTTCAGAGCGGCCGCTAAGCGAGGCAACATTGATCTTCACTAGTGCTAAACTACGAGTCGTGTGCTTTCTCTTTTTTATCTTCTACATGTCAGCTTAACTAGGTAAAGATGGATTGTAGTGCAAAACATTACGATTTATACAAATGTGAAAATTGAGCCGCTCCAGCCGCTTTAATACCTTAAGGCAAAGGAATACAAACTGATATGATCACCACCACACAACCCCGCCTACTGCTGGCTACAAAAAATCTTGCACCTTGTCCAGTCATTACAGCAACACACCGTATTTACATCATGTGCTTTTTTGTTTACCTCAAGTCAACTTGGTAATAATATCTATTAATAAGAGTATAAAACTACTGTACCTAGACCCAGAGTTTTAAAACTAAGCCGAAGAGATGTAAGATTATTATCCCTTTTTCTGTAAGCTAGATAATGCAGAGATACCAGACCATCGGGGCAACTCAGACAATGTCAAACTTAGTGTACAGTATGTGTAAGGACTTTTTTTTTTTTTTTTTTTTAAAGAAAACAGGAAGAGAAGAAGCTGTAAGGCCCTCAATAATCCTCCTCCTTGTAAAATGTGCAACTGCTACCAGAGGGCTCTCTACCTCGAAGGCACCTGCGGGGCACAGCTAGCCTAAACGTTTCGGGGGGAATGAGGTAGTCTGGGGTCAAGTGTAGACAGAAGTGTTGGTAGGAAGTGGGTGATTCACCAGGCCTAAGTGTTAGTGTAGTACGTGCCATAGTGTACAGTTACAAAACAGGAGAAGAAATAATAACAATACTGGTTGTTAAGAGAGTCCATGCATCTTTACATCAGCAGTCAATAAACCCAAACTGCTGCTGTTTGCTGCCCCCTGGTGGCCAGATTGGTACTCTGCATGTGTGAGCTGAGTGTGTGTGTGTCTATGTGTGTGTGTGTGTGTGTGTGTACACAGGATGGGGGGGTGGACCACTCGGACTCTCAGCAACAGCGCATGCGGGGAGGTGGCAACTCCGGAGGCACTTCCGGTTCAGGCTGCAGAGACAGGACACTGTTGGAAAGCTCCCTGTTGGGAACTTCCAGAGGCATCTGTTGGATCAGGAACAACAGACAAGTCAGAAAAGACACATTGCATTTTTACAGTTGACATCCACAGTGACTTATTGAGTGAAACCCTGAACTTATGTAGACTTTACCCAGAGGAGCTGTATGGCTGAATCAGTTGCACTGAACATTAAACGTATTAAACTCAGCTCCCCAGTCCAAAGTCTGAGTGAGCTCATGTGTGACTAGAGGAGGTCACTGTCCAGAGAATTCAATATCAGTCCACATGAGTCTCATTCTACCTCATGTTTTAATGCCTTTCTTCTTCACTCGTGATGTGAAAACATCAGATTTCCACCGTCAAAGAAAGTAAAAACGTGCTTCCTGGTCCTAATTCAGTTATAAAATTTCACCACACTATCTTTCCTGTCGGACAGACAGACTGGAGTCTAATACTATTCTCTGTCAGGTTTTTTGGTTTGTGGTCATTTTGAGACGCAAAATGAATCACGAGTCCTCCTGCAAGCTCCACCCATCTGAAACAAACAATCTCCTGCTTGTGTGCTACATGTGTGAAAGGTAAAATATGAACAATGTCCCAACCTAAATCTTAGAACCTTGATAAGAGTAGGTTTACACTTCCAATTCATTTCAATGAAAAACAGGGTGAAATACATTGGCTTCCAGTCCTGTCCCACCCGCTTTTGACCACATCACGTGAGTAAATTTCCCCGGGTCTGACTGCACCTCCACAGACAAAATACTAGAAAGGCACCGATAACAAAAGTCCAATCAATAAAGACTATCAACCTCTTGCTCTACTGGTAACACACCAACCTTGCTAAGGATGTCATCCACAAGCTTCAGGAAGATCTCGTCGACATTGAAGTTGTCCTTGGCACTAGCTTCGCAGAAGCGCATTCCACTTATTCGAGAAGCAAACTGTAACACAAATCAAAGCTCAATGTCAGCAAAGAACAACTGTAGCAGAAAACTGAACACAGAAAGATTTGACTGAATTGTTGGATGAGCATGCTGTAATGCAACACGTAATGTCCGTTTCCGGAGGAGGAGATCAGTGAGTCCATGTTCGAAGACAATCCACATCCATATTCCGCATTATTTAGTGTTTTTCTGCTTTAATTTGTGGCTGAATCGTCAAGATCTTCTGTTCATAATACACATCAATACATCTATTATTTTCACTACTGCATCTTCCTTTAGATACTCTGTTCAAATTCACAGAAACGGGACATGTGGTTTTGTGATATGCTGGTGGACGGGAGGATTTGTGTGTTGTACGTACCCTCTCTCCCTGCTGTCTGGAGATGATACGATCAGTCTCACAGTCCAGCTTGTTCCCGACCAGGAGGAGCTCTGCTTCCTCTGAGGCGTACTGACACAAAACAGAAAGCAGAGAGGAGACACGTCAGGATCAGGATATCATCAACCTCCCATTTCATTAAAGCCAAAACAGATTACTGGGATTGAATCTTTTCAGCACACAGTCACCACCAAAACTGGTTCTATAGTACAGCAATGAAATAAAGACTTCATAAAAATGATATATTAAGGTTGATATTCTAAAAAAAACAGACATTTTCTTACACATTGGGTTTGACAAGTGATTTGGCAAGGTTGCAACTTTTTGCTTCACTCTGGTTAATTATACCTATAAAGCTACAGCATAAGGAGCTATGACTATGACAGGACTATAAGGACATAAAGACTTTAATGTTTGATCCATTTCTGAGTAATAAGGTGGCTCTCTCTTTCTCTCTCTCTCTCTCTCTCTCTCTCTCTTTTGATCTCTCTCTCTCTCTCTCTCTCTGGAGTACTAAAAAGCCAAAATCCAGTGTTACAAAAAATATGAAAAGGTAACACCTATCCAGTGTTCACGTCAAGGACAAAATGCTCACATTTCACTTATTTATTTGGCTCACAGCACAATAAAAACTGCCTACGAGTTACGGCACACAGCCTTCAGCAGAGTGTTTGAAGGATACAAGTACAATTGAACACAAGCATTCAAGTGTTTTTCTTTGTGATGTGAGCCAAATAAATAAGTGAAATGTGACTATTTTGTCCTCCGTGTATTGAAAATAAATGTAAACGTAACAAAAAGGCAAATAAATGTGTCACAGTCAGGAGTCATCACATAAACCACCCCCTTCAAAATGAATACATTCAAACCACCTGGAGCTGGTCAGACTAATTTGCAAATGTAAATCTTGCCAGAGTTGGGCAGATTTGTCTGGTTCCCGGACTAACTTGGGACTCTAACCCTACCAATAATCAGCTCATTGTACAGATATCAGTATCGGAGTATGTGAGCTGATAAGTAACAAGGAATTTAATTACGGGAAGATGCCAAAGATCTGTTCTCAAACTGTCACTGTTCTGTAAAATAAAAGTGTAAAATGTCCTTCCCAGCCCAGTCAAAACACTACCAAAAATGCCTATTTATGTAATTGGTTGTGTAAAGATATATATAAATATTAATATCAGTATTGGCCTCAAGAATCCTGTATCGGTCTGGCTATAATTAAAATAGTGTTTCTGCCAAGTGCTATCTTAAAAAAACACCTCTAGCTCATGTTACCGCTGCCAGAGATTAAAAACAAAGGCAGAAACTGAAGGGTGGACATGAGGGGGTTGTATGGGTGGGTTGGTTGTTATTGTGCTACATTTTTATGCAAACCTTGCTGGCAAATGAATGGCAGAATCCAAGGAACTGTTTTGTGACTGTGCACGAGTAAACTAAACACAACAAGCACCCAAAACACTGCACAGAAACACACTTTCTGACAAGAGCTGGCTCATTTCCTCTAATGCGATCTTTAATAAAAATATAGCTGCCCACAGATTTACCAGCAGTCTGACTGTTTGCTTACCTTGTCTATCATTTTCATCCATTTGGGCAGGTCGTCGAAGGTCTCCTGCTTTGTGATATCGTACACTAGCACTATTCCCTTGGCACTTCTGTAGTAGGCTGATGTGATGCTGTTGAACCTCTCCTGCCCGGCCGTGTCCCTGGTTGAAATTAATGAAACCCAATATAATTAAAGGTCTGTACAGTCAGTGGAGGGTCACCAAGACCCTTCAGAATACCAAACAGCTAATATCCAAGGAATGTTTCATTCATTAAAGAAGACTATGACTAACAGGCTAATGTTTTAAACTACAACTAAGATCAAACAACAAACGGGGGAAAAAATAATCAGTTTTGTGTAAAGCGGTAATCAATGTTAATAATCAATAATGCTAACAATATAATCGAATAATTTCTCTTTTTCTTAAATATTATGCACATTATTCCTTTTAAATCCCTCTTTGTGTGAGCTAAATCTGGTATCCACATTATCATTTGGCATCTAGAAAACAAAATAGAGATCTGAAGGGTTTTATTTAAGTATATATATATATATATATATATATATAAATAATGTAGTTGTAAACTGATATAACAGTTTAATAATGTATCTTTGTGACAGTGTAACAGATAATGTTGTTATACTGTAAAATATGTCTTCAGAGAAGTTAGAATTGTTGAAAATACAGCACATTAACACTTTAAAATGTCTTTATATATGCTTACAGATAAATGTTTATTAAATGTATTATTAAATATATGGTGCTTCTAAATGCCAAAAGTAAAGTGTTACCATTAAAGCAATACTAGATCTTACAGGTAGATCAATAAGAAGTACAAACACCTGAAATTACATTCACTCACAGACACTAAATATATTCTGGAAATTACCTCTTCATTTAAATATATTTATAAATGCACGAGTTAAGGCTATGTTATGATTATGTTATGATTCAGCTGAGTCTGAGTTAGCAGCATGATAAGCAGTTTGAGCTCCACTCACAGTGAAGTGTTACTGTACCTTCAGCCAGCTAGTCTCTCCCTGTTTCCCCATGTGAGTCACAGTCAGGCTTATGAGCAGAAGAGCGGACAGAGACACAGTAGCACAATGGCAGGGTTAGGTAAGGCCGGGGCGCGGCAATGGTGGAGCTTGATGTGAGCAGTTCAACATGAGAGACACAGACGACAGACGAACCATCCCGAACGAACAGAGCAGAGGAACGGGGGATAAAAAAAGGGGGACGTGGTAACGGGTAGATGTGACGTGGTGGTGTGAGGGTGGATGGTGGATGGGGGGGGTGGTGTTAGTGAACAAGGACAGATGCGTTAGTGAAATAAGCGATGGAGTTCACACAGTTTAGCCCAACACACACACAATCAATGCAGTCAGTACAAAAGCTTTCCTAACTGTAATTTGTAGCATGATACTCATTTTTTTTTCCTCAAGTGTCGGACAAAAACCGCTATATGTTTTCAAAATGTAATTAAAGGCGTGGTTGAAGTCACAAGACACAAGTATGTAGAGGCTTAATAGAGTCACACCACTGATATAACATCCTCCCGGTCACTGCTGGTCTATCTGAGCAACCTCTGAATCACTGCTGCCTACATCTCTGTTTATTTACAATTCAAACAGTATATTAGAACAACGAAGGGAAACAAAAAGGTGATTCAGTCTGATTATTAAGCTACAATAACACTATATGTCTCCTGTGGCCAGCTGCTATACAACAGACGTATCACTGACATTTTAATATATCACTAATTGGTAGAGTAACAAAGGACTTTTATCTTTTTTCAGAGAAATCAGTGAGATCAAACTGAATCAAAAACCACACTTCTTCTACTTATTAGTACTTTAAAAAGAATCTGAAGGGTGTTAGTGCTAATTCTGGACTGTGTAAAAGAGATACAAAGAAGAGATAACTTCAAAAATATGCACTGTATACTTTGTAGTTTCTATTAAATATTCAAATTTAAGTGTACACATATACATATTATTGATTTATGTGGTGATGCTGCCAGCCTGCGAGGAGCTTCTGCACACAGAGGTCCACGCTGTCCTGACCAGCCAGTAGGATATGATCCCTCACTGACTTCCCACTCGCAAACACCACTAATAAGTCATAACTGCCACTGCCGGGGTTTTTAATAAGGTCTCTACAATGCCAGCAAAGTGATTTACAGTATATCTTTAACACTTTAACTGTATTAGAATCAAAGTGAAGTTAAACTTTGAAATGAGAGGAAGCACTTTGTATTGGATTTAATTAACTTTAATTATCGTGTGTTGGTACAAATTAAGTGGTGAATGTTAAATATAAAAGGTAACAACGCCCGATGTAACCAAGAATAAAGTGCCAACTTTAGACAACATTATGGTCATGTGCTCCTCCACATGAAGTTAAAATTAAAATCCCCACTGAAGCCACGAGTTTCTAATATAGGCCTCTTCACTGACAAACATCTCATGGTTAATGGTTGACAAAGACATGTTTTGGCAATTCAAAACATGCAATCGGCACATCTTATTTGCACATGCATTACCTACCCAGCACCCAGTAAGCCAGCACTAGTTTATGTAAGGAGGAGCCTGCCGGGGGACAGACACAAAGAAATGCACCATGCAGAGGAGTAAAGGAACTGGAAACTTCTGCCCAGTTACTCACCAGATCTGTAGTCTGATCTTCTTCCCTCTCAGCTCCACTGTCTTGATTTTGAAGTCAACTCCTGTGAGGGGGAAACAGAAACACACATGTGGAAATGCTTTATGTAGGCGTGATTTCAGTTGGATCAAGCTGCATCCTTCTTTGTATTAAAAGGGTTATGAGTGGTTAAATTATATTTTTTATTTAAAGGTAATAGCTGCAAAACAATTAGTAAGGCAGTTACATCTGTCAAACTTTTAAAAGATGTGCACAATCATAGTGATCTTCCATGCTAAAGACATTTTCAGCCAGACTTGAGTGACCAATTCTTCCCTCCGCTGGTCTCTGGGATCAAAAGGAACACAATATTAGTGACGAGCTGTGTCACGGGAATGACAGGGCACGAAATGGAGCTCTGCCATAGCAGCTGTGTGACTATTTTGGGATTGGACATTATGGTTGACTGTTGTATTGGTCACAGGAGTGTTTACTCAACTCCACATAGCTTTTGCGTAGATAAAGCTGGCGGCATCCACAACCAGGGCACAGCAGTTTGTCACAAGGTACTTTTGTTTTTTAATAAAGTATGACTCTCATACCCACCCTGTATATATGCATTACATTAATGCACTCCCGTCTTCTGTACAGTTTTCTTATCTTTATTTATCTATATTTTTTTAAAAAGTACTTTATTCTTGTGAGATTTTGGTGTGACTTGCACATTTTTGTGTGATTTACATATTTATCTTATTATTTTGTGTGTGATTGTATATTTTAAGCACCATTGCACCAAGACAAATTCCTCCTATGTGTAAAAACCCACCTGGCAATAAATCTCCTTCTGATTCTGACTAAAGTTATTATGTGTATTTATTTAAAAATGTGAAATAATGTCAAAATCTTTGAGTGTAAATATTAAAAATGGTTTGTTTTTTTTAAAGAAACGGAGATGACACTCCTTCATTCAAATAAACAAAACAGTGACACCAGTAGAAAATGAAAAATGAAAATGAAAGTTAATAAATTACTGGACTGCTGCAGACTAAAGTCATTCGGATAATAAGTTTCCTCTCTACTGAGTTTCTCTAAAACTAAAAACAAACAGCCTACAGATACACCAACGCAAGGCCCACACGTGTGTTTGTTTGGTTGCTTCATAGCATTAAAGTCCACTAGTTAAAACAGTGTTGTTGTTGTTGTTGTTGTTGTTGTTAGCCAGCTACAGCAGGCAGTGTAACCTCAGTTCAGTCCCATTACACATCCAGCATAAGGTAGTTAAAGTATCCTGTCCTCCAGCAAGTAGACGGAGCCCGCCGCCGCCGCTGCTGCTAAACGCTGTCAATAAATAAATAAACAAACAAACAAACAAGTGGACACAAACAAAACAAAACAAGTCCCGTAGAAAAGAAGCACCGTGTCCTCACCAACGGTGGACTTGCAGGCTTCGCAGAAAGTGTCGTCGGTGAATCTCTCCATGAGGCTGGTTTTACCGACACCGCGGGAGCCAATGATGATGATCTGGAGTTTAAAGTCAGCGGGTCTTGGCGGCATCTTCCTGCGGCGCGACTGAGCCCCGAGAGCCGGGGACGAGTTCGCGGAGCCCCCGCCGCCTCCTCCTCCACCTCCACCACCGGCGGCGGCGGCGGCGGCCCTCCGCGGTATGTCATATCTGTGATCCATCAATAATCCCTCATCAGTGATCACAACAAACCGAAGAAACGGAAAGAAAATCAACAGAGAAACGCGCGAAAACTGCGACGCGACCAAAAAAAAAACTATCCGCTATTTCCAACTTTCTTCAGCCTCTGCGGGAGTTTGGGAAACTTTGTCACCCGCCGACAGTTGTTGTTGTTCAGCCATTAGAGACCGGAGTGACGTCACTGACCACCCTAACTCCCACTTCCGCTTCCGGCGCGGCGCTGTAATCTTTATATAAATTATTATTGTTTTATTTTTTTAAAAACAGAAGATTCGTGCCGATTTAATGACATACATGCGAGCGATTAAGCACTAAATTAATTTTTTATTTACTTTTTTTTTTTTTTAATTACTATTTATTTATTTCATATTTAAATATTCTTATAGCAGCCGCCGGTATAGCCACCAAAACATATAAATAATAAATAATAATAAAAATAATAAATAATAAATAATGATAATAATAATATAAGACTTTCTGCACTAATGTCTG